>NW_017728907.1:44546616-44551651 GCF_001723895.1 Crocodylus porosus | reverse complement strand
GCCTGTAGTTAGCCGGATCCACTCTCCTCCCTTTCTTGAAGATCGGCACCACATTGGCCTTCTTCCAGTCTTCGGGCACTACACCAGAGCGCCGGTAATTTTCAAAGATCCATGCCAGGGGCTTTATGGTACCTGTCCCAGTGTAACCCATACTGAGAGACAGCTGGACAAGTAGCTTTGGACAGCTGTGACATGCAGAAAGGCCTGAGCATGTGGAAGGAAGGAGAAGGCGGGGAGGGAGAGAGGGCGTGGGAAGGCTGTGACCACACACTCACTTTGGGGTGTTTTCACGGAGTAGCCCAACTATGCCAGGTGGGAGGACTGCAGCCTGTGAGGCTGATGCACCCGGCACCCTGAGGGCAGGTGGTTGTTCTGCAGAAACCCATTCCACTCACCTACAGCTGCGGAGGGCGGCACCAGGGACGGCACACAGCTCTCCTCCCCTGCTGCGGCTCTCAGCTGGCAGTGTTCTTCCCACACGCTGCTTCCAGGATTGGTGATAGAGCAGCTCCTGGGAGAAGGCCCCAGGGTAAGACCTAGCCTCTTCCCTTCCCACAACATCCACTTGCCAAGCAACAGGTGCAGCTGCTTGCTCTCCTTCTTCCTTGGGCTGTCCCAGGCTGGCTGTTACTCCTGATAAGCTGTGCAAAGGCCGACCCTCTTAAGGCATGTGCATTCCCCAGGAAGGAGGTGTCCGCTCCTGTTGGCTGCTGTCCTTGGAGAGATTCCAGGGCAGTTACTGTGTGCATGGGTGTCACCACACCCCTGCAGGGCAGAGCGGCACGTCTCTCTCAGCTTCTAGGTGTTTAATTTCCTCCCAGGAACAAATGAAGAGGAATTAGACCCTGGGAGATGCTTGGGATAGGTGAGCAGGTAGGATGAGTCTCCCAGCCTAGTAGGTACAGCCACGGGGGATTAAGAGAGTTCAGCAGATATCAGACAATATGGGACATTTAATAAATAAACTTTTATGCCAGGGATCGAACCAAAAACATCAACATCTCCAGAACTGGCCTTCTTGGCCTGCAGACAGTGCTGAGGCCAGCCTGCCCTTTTCCATTGCAGAGAATGACTCATCTGGGCAGCTGGCCTATACCACCTCTCATTGGGTGACTGCACTAGGGAGTGGGACTTCTGGCCCCAGACCTAGCAGACTCAGTGCTGAGGTGGCACCAGTGGACAGCATGAGACCATTCAGGCTGTTCAGTGAGGAACAAGGCTTGTAGGACAGAAAGAGCCTTGCCTGAGAGGGAGGGGGGAAGCAGGGAGGGGTGGAGCTCCTGGCAGGGGAGAGGAAGAAAGCAGAAGCAGGTGTGCTGAGCAGAAGCGCCTCCCATTAGAGTCCTTGGGTGTCTGAAGGGGAGTGATCTACCGAATGTAGGTACAGCTGACAGCCCTTCTAGGGACACAGGGGAGAAGGTTGATAGGGATTTCCATCCATGCATCTAAAACATGTTCCAGCACAGGGCAATTTGCATCCCTCCTCCTAGATCAGACAAAGGCAGGACAAAATGAAAACAGGAAGAAGCCGATTCCTAGAACACATGACTCAGGTCACATCCCCTTCCGGTGTGGGCTGCTTCAGGGTGATGACACTAGGCGAGGAAGGCAGCAACACAACAAACTCGCTTGCATGTTAATTTCTTTCTTCTGCTGGGTTTTTGGTTGTAACCGTGTTGATCTAAACCAGAATATAGCCTGTGGCACCTTTGTTCCTCCCCAAAATCTCTGCCCTGTAACAATGTGATTAGGATGGGCCCAGCAGAGGAGACGCACCTTTACCCTGTCTCTTTAGGTAACCTGAGCTGGCTGCATTCCTGAGGGTGGGGGGAACCTGCTCCCTCTGCCTACGTGACTGGTATCAGCTACCTGGGTGAGGGGCTTCTGCCTGGTGGGCTAGAGTCTGCCCAGCAACTAATGATGTATTTCAAATAGGTTGGCCAACAGCCAATACGTACTGGCCTCCACTGGACCAGGTGAACGAGGTCACAGCGGCTATATAAGTTAAGACTGCCCAGAAGGAGGGGGCAGCAGCCATGCGGGGGACTCAGACTTAGAGAGGAGTTTACCATCTGAAACTGGCTCTCCTCCATAACTCATGAGCTAGGAACAGCCTGCCTCCAGAGGGAATCTCCAACAGCCTCGGGATGGTGCTTGTGAGTAAGCTACTCAGGATCTGATTAGATATATAGCTGGCAGTAACTCAGATGCGTGGTCAAAAGGCTACCTCAGGCAGACTGTTTTGCTCTATGGGATTTGTATGATGTTGCTCTATCTTGTATCCTATTTTCACCCTACCCTTGTAATCAACACAGTTCTCCTTTGTGACCACTGTAGGAGCCTTATAGAGGGGTGGGTCTAAATTATGCCTAAGAGGCCCCTTAGGTCTGTGGACTAGGAGAAACTTTCCTTTTTGGCCCCCAATTTGGGGAAGTGCCCCAAGTGTTTGTACTAGGTTGAGTACCCATTGGACTACTAGGCCTGTGTTTCCCTGAGGACACACAGCTTAAGAGGGTCCCCCCTTGGGGTGGTGGCAGCTTACATTCCCCCCGGGCTAGCGAGTGTGCTCCAGGAAGGGGGACAGCCAGATGCGAGGCACCCCAGGGAGCCTGCAAGGTGGTGGGGCGCAGTGAGGTGGGTGGTTCAGTGCAGCAGTGCCCCCTAGTGGCCCGCCACATAGCCAGGCAAGGTTTTTTGAGTAGGTGTGATATCTTTTATTAGGCCAGCTGAGTAGTTGGAAAAAGGGTTCTTAGCAAGCTTTTGGCTGCAATCACCCTTCTTTAGGCACAGGAAGTCTCACTATGCCTGAAGAAGGGTAATTGCACCCGGAAGCTTGCTAAGACCTTTCTCCCAATTACTCAGTCAAATAAAGGATATTACTTCCAATCAAAAAGCCTTGCCTACGTAATTTCTTCCTTCGGCACCTGCCAAATTACCGCTTTGCACAGTAACAGCAAATGTTCCCCCACTGCACTGAAAGGAACTACTGATGCCATCAACTTCTACAAGGGTATTGGTCTGATAGGGGCTCTAGTACCCAGAATGGCAGCATGACTTAAGTCATTCAGTTTGGATGCCATGCTCCTCCTTGAGGGAGGCTGTAACTCCTTGAGGGAGGTATTTAGGAGGCATCTGTCACTTTTAACATGGATCACAGAACTGGAAGGGGGCCTGTGGCCTGTTGAATCAGTGCCCTGTTTGCAGGCCACTGATCATCCAAATATTCCTAAAAATCACCACTTTAAATTTGCGCACACAACAGCCATGCACATAACCAAAAATCTTACAACATGCCAAAGGCAAAGTCAGGGGAAATGAAGACTAATGACTTGCCACTGCAATGAAGTTGTCAGTTAATATATGTTCAAGGGACCTTAGGAAGATGACAGTATACCATAGTTATAGGGGAAGGCAAAAAACCATATACCTCTTGCTGTCCTAGCCTACGGGAAAAATTCTTTCCTGAACCCAAAAATGGCCATCAGTATGACCCGGAGCAAAAGAGCAAGACCTCCAAGTTCTTCTGCACACCAGCCTTAATAGCAGTTAATGTCCCAGCACTTCAGAAAAAGGAGGAACAGAAATAAAATTTTAAACCCTACCCATGAGCTAATAATATTTGCATGTGCTTAAGTGTGTATTCTTTTTTGGTCCCTAAAGAGAACCAGAAAAATCCCTGAAGCATGTATAGGAAGTGACAACACAACTTACTGACTTACCAGACACTGAATAGGCCCCAAATACCAAGGCAGATACATTCCTAGAACACCTAGAACTCCTGTACCCCATGCCCAGAATTGTACTAAAATGCTTATCAGTTGCTGAATACACATACACAGCTCCACTAGAGCAGGTAAAGCCAGCGAGACAGAATGCACCAACAGTCAAGAATGCAGAAGGCCAGTTTCTTTTTTATTCAAGGGTAGGGTATGACAGCATTTTGTAAAAGATGGGGTTACACTATGAAGTGACATTTAGGAGACCTGGAACAAGCAATGGAACAGAACAGGGTTCCAGGTGCTGGGAGGAAGGCACTGAGAGAGCTGGGAGACAGATTAGGAGAGAGAAGACATGAGGCCTTAGCAGAATTTGTAGCACTGCAGTGAGTGAGCTGACATACCTGGATACTAGCCCATAAGGCTCTGGGTCAATTTTGTTGGATGCTTGATAAAGTCACTATGGCTGGGCAGCAGATTTTAACTAATGGTTTGGATCAGTGCTTGAGGCACACTTTGCTGTTCCTGTTCCCACATCTTGTTCTTGTGGATCATGTGGGTACTGACAGGGGCCAACCGTGAATCCTACCACTTTACCTGATGGTGTTTAAATACTCGGGACCTTTGATTCTCCAGTGCCCCCCAGTTCCTCCAGAGACCTGCACATGCTGAGGGAAGATGGCAGACAGATTTGTCTGCATTTGCATTGTTCTGTCCCCCCCCCAAAGGGATATTAAGTGCATGCATTTTTAGGAGAGGGGTAGGTCTTCATTGAGGAGGCCAGCTCCAACATACAGGGTGCATGTAGGAGATTTCATCATGAGGATTGAGTGAGGGAGGTTTTTGCTCAGACAAGACAGAGAAGACTAGAGAAGTCCAGTCTGTGTTGCAGAATGTATCCAGTGAAAGAATGCAATGGTGCAAGGTTCCATTAGGTCAGGTCATTGTGGCGGTAGCTCCTTGTTCTCCGTCTCCAGTGTGGGAACCCTCCGACCTGAGAGAGGGTGAACTGCAAAGCCTTGCTCCTGCCCTTGGATTTGGTCTTGAAGGTGTTTGATTTCCAGCTGCTGCATTTTTATGATTTTCTCTGTTTCCTTCTCCAGATTCAGCCTCAGCACACCTGGACTGGGCAGCAATTCACCAGATGGAACTAGAAGAGAAAAATGTGGCCCAAAGGCATGAAGATTTCATAGATTTCATAGACATTAGGGCTGGAAGGGACCTCGGGAGATCATCGAGTCCAGCCCCCTACCCAAAGGGCAGGAAGTCAGCTGGGGTCATAGGATCCCAGCAAGATAAGCATCCAATTTACTCTTGAA
>NW_017728907.1:44540403-44546605 GCF_001723895.1 Crocodylus porosus | reverse complement strand
AGGTTCTCGTCTGCCCATTTGCTGAGCTTGTCCAGGTCAGCCTGGATCACCCACCTATCTTCTGAGGTCTCTGTGTACTCTGGAGAAAGAGCTGGGTCACGTATCTCTTGGGACTGGGGAGAAGGGGCTAAAGAAAACAGCTCAGAAGTGCTTAGTAACAAAATCGTACAGCTTACAGCATAACTATAACAAACAGCACTTTCCAGACCACCTTAGCATTCAAAAATATGCAAGAGCCAAAAGGAGAGAAATTCAGAAGTGCTGACAGAGGCTGAAGAGTGGTTTTGAGATGAGAGCTGGTAATATGCAGAGATACAGGAAGAACCACTGAGTCACCTGTATTTGAGATCCCTTGTTTTTTCCTGGTTAGTCCAAGTGCTGACTGGAGGTCATGTACCTGGGTGCGGGTCACCTTCAGTTCTCTTCTTAGTTCATTAATTTCTTTAATCAGGCTCACATTTTCCTGTAACAACAATACCACGACGACCAGTGAAGAAAGCTGTATCACAGTCTCCTTGCAGGAAAGCATCTATTGTACTACATAGTTCAGCTGGCTGTGTCTACATGTGCATTTTACTGTGGAGTAGACTAATTAGCTGCAGAGTAAAGCATCACTGTCTACATGTGCAACACTATTAGGCTTCAGTAAACTAATTTATGCTGCTTTAAGATAGTACTGTGACAGCACTTTCTTAAAGCAGAGTAATTTACTGTGATTAAATGCATGTATAAATATATTGATCACCTGCTCAGCCCAGTCAGCAGAAGGCCAGACTCCTGCCTGTTGCCTAGCCACATGGTTCCACACTGTCAGCATCCTCATGCCTCAGCCAGCCCCTCCGCCACCCACCGCCATGCCATGTCCAGCTGTGCGGCCCCCCACCCCCGTGCTTCACATTCAGCCCCGCACCTCCCCTCACTCCTCCCCCACACTTCATGTCCAGCCCCGTGCCACTCTCCCTACTCCTGCCTGCTCCGCATCCACCTGGCCCGCTCCACTGGGGTGGAGCCACCACCCCATGCCACCACCGCCTCCCAGGAGCAGGGCCGGGGGCAAGGCCAGCACCACTGACCTCGCCCCCCTGCTTCGTCCAGTTTGTGCATCCCATCTTTTACTTTAACTGAGTGTCCTCTTGTTTTTGTGTTATGAGACAGGGAGAACAGAAGTTCCTACCCTCCCTTCTCTAGACTGGCCATTAATTCATACACAGCTTCAAAGAGCTTCTAGTCCTCTTCTAAAATAAAACAATCCCAACCTTTTCAAATTCTTCGTGTGAGCACTTCCCAGGACCCTGAGCACTGGCTGCTATTCTAATTCTGCAATCTCCTTTTTGAGATATGGTATATTACACCAGTGTTCCAGATAAGGTTGCACTTTTCTTTCTCTACATAAAAAGCATTATAAATGTTTTTGTGTTATACTTCATTGCATTCCTCATGGATACAAATATCTGTTTTGCATTCTTGACTGTGCTGTGTATCGAGCTCAGGTCATTGCTGAGCTCTCCACAAATAGAGGCCCCTTTCTAAAGCTAATATGGTTATTTTGGAACTCTGGAGATCCATGGAGATTTCAGACTGTTCCTTCTAATGTGTGTCACCTTGCATGTATTGACCACAAATTTCATTTGCTGTCATACTGCCCATTCACATAGTTTACGTCCTCTTTAGTTTTGACTAATCCAATTACTATTGCACAGCTATTGTACAGCTTATTCTCCCCAGAAGAACAATGAGTATATAAAGCACAAATCCTAGTATGAAATCTTAAGATACCTGCTGTTAACATTTTGCCATGATGAAAGTTGACTATTTATTCCTATTTGTTTTCTTTCCCCTAACCAGTTCTGATCCATAATCATGTTTTGCCTCTAACCTCATGACTCTTCAGTAGCCTCCTATAAGACACATCATCACAGGCTGTTTGGAAGTCTAAATAAATATAAATTGTTTTTCCTTTATGCACCATTCTACTGACAAATTCAAATAATTCAGTAGCAATAGTTTAGGCCTAATACTTGTGGAGGATGGTACATTTGTCAAATATGATATACTAGAGGGAGAATTTAATATTTTTTCTGTTCTGTATTCAGAAAGAAGCAGGATGATGCAACTATAATGAAAATGGAGAATGACTGGGTAGGCTGCAGTACTCTATGTCAAAGGTTCCCAAACCCCAAGCTGTAGCCCAGTACTGGGCTGTGAAGGGTTGGCTGCCGATCCACAGGAGGGTTGACTGCTGGACTGGAAGTCCAGAAGTGACCGGCATACTGCAGACTGGCAGCCAACCCTTTTTTATACTCAGCACGAATACTCAGTATAAAAAAGTGTTGGCTGCTGGTCCACAGTTTGCGGGTCACTTCTGGTCTGCAGTTTGCCAGTCCATGTTCACTTCCGGTCCATGGTCTAAAAAAGATTGGGCACCACTGCTCTACATTACTGACTCACATTCAGCTTGTAGTAATGTTATTGCAGGAACATGTAATACAGTTTATCTTCAGTTATTTGAACCTTGTTTATCTGGATGGCAAAATTGTTTTTACTATCTTGTGACTGTTAGTATTGTGTAAAATTCTGGTCTCTTTTTATTTTAAACAGTGTTGCACCTCTACTTTTACATTTGATACAGTACTTGTAACTGTTGGTGTTGTATGCTGGTCTCTTTCAAGCTTTTGTACAATACTGTATCTCTACTCTTAAATTTGATATACTAATTTGTAACTGTTTCACATATCCAAACCAATTCAGCTATCTGAAGGCCTTCCAGCAGCTGTTATTCAAAGGGGTTCAAATAACTAAGAATGTACTGTAGAAAACTGCAGCTGGAGTAGTGTATGCAAGTAATGAGAAGCAATTCTCTCATTTTATTCAGCATCAGTGAGGAATGACCTGGAGTACAGTCAGGTCCACTGCACTTCAAGAAAGACACAGATAAATTGGAAAGAGTTCAGCAGAGAGTGACAGAAAAGAAAAGGCTGCAGGAGGTTTTGGTAACAGTCTTCAAATACAAAAATGCTTGTTATAAAATTATGGTGATCAATTATTTTCTATGTCCAGAGGAGACAGGACAAGAAGTAATCGCCTAAAACTGCAACAAGAAATATTTAGGGTGGATATTAGGAAGAACTTTCCAGCTACATAAGTGGTTAAGTACTAAACACATATATCCCTCAGCACAGTGGAGGATGCTTATCAGCTCTGGTGTAGTGTGTATTGATGATTACACAGCCCAATGTCCACTTGGAGAGCTGTTGGGTAGTGACTGTCGTTCTCTCTGCTATGGCTAGAACTGGGGCAGAAGGGGACCTCAATCATTTGTCTTATGTAAGTAAAAGTGCAGGGCATGTCTTAGATACAAAGGATAGCAAGACATCTTGGTTGCGGGCACATGGTTTCAAGAAGAGTATGGGAAGTTGAATCCATTGGTTCCATGTCCATAAAGATGCTGCATGCTTACGACAAATTATGTAAGGTGGGTTACCTGCCATAGGGGCATGGATCACCCCATCTGTCCGGCTGACCTGATGGCTACTAGTAATGCTGTCTTTATAGATAAGTGTGGCAGGAAGTACAAGTCTATTAGTTCAAATGGGGGGACAATTACTACTGACAAGGCTAAATTATAATTCCACAGCAGTGATGGAATCGCCTGTCCCTCCTGTGCCCAACTTAGGGCCCTGGAGGAGCAGATGCGGGAGCTCCAGGCTGAGGTGAGCAGGCTGCAGGGCATCGGGGCTGCGGAGGACAAAACTGACACCTATTTCTGTTCACCGAAGGACCAGTTGTCCAGTGTACAGATCCCCCAGGAGAAACAGAGGAGTGGCAGAAGGTACCCACCAGGCCCAGGGCTGCTTGGGCTAGCATGGTGGAGGCTCCCCAGGTACAACTCGGGAACAGATACGCGGTCCTGGCAGCCTTGGAGGAGAAGGATGAAGGGGATGCCTCCAGGGGGGATAATGCTACTCCATGCAAGACACAAACAGCACAGAGAGGGAGCACCCGGAGGAAGAAATGCTGGGTCCTCATCATCAGGGAATCCATCCTAAGGGGAATGGAGGGTCCCATCTATTGATCCGACCCCATGGCACGTGGGGTCTGCTACATGACTGGGGCTCGGATTCAGGATATCACAGAGAGGATCCCAACCTACATTTGACCCTCAAACTAGTACCCCATGGTCCTCATCCATGCGGGAACAAATGACGTGGCCAGGGGCAACCCAGACCGCATCATGAAGGACTTCGAGGCAGGGGCACAGGTGGTATTCTCCTCTCTTCTCCCAGTAAGTAGACGCAGACAGCGACATGAGGCCTGCATCAGCAAGGTTAACTGGCGGCTACAGAGTTGGTGTTACCAGGCAGGCCTCGGGTTCCTGGACAACAACCCATGCTTTCACACAAGGGACGGGCTACATCTCTCCCCTAAAGGCAAGCATGTCTTTTCTTCCAGGTTGGCTGACCTCCAATGGTGTGCTTTCAACTAGCTTTGCCAGGGGATGGGGCCACAGGGGGACATGGGGACACCTCCCAGCCAAGACAGGTGATGTGCACAAGGAGTACCCAGGTAAGTGACATGGGTCCAGATAGTACTAAGAATCGGGGGGTGCATGCACCAATACAAGGCCTTAAATGCCTCTACACTAATGATCATAGCATGGGGAATAAGCAGGAGGAACTCGCCCTCCCAATTAACAAACCTGGACATAATGACTGGGCAGTTAACATTAGGGGCTACAGACTATACAGGCAGGATAGAACGGGGAGGAAAGGCAAGGGTGCGGTGCTCTACATCAAAGAGCAATACATGTCCTCAACTAACAGGATGGGGTCAGAGAAGGGGCAGGCTGAAGTGCTCTGGGTTAGGATACAGGGGGGTCATGGGGAAAGGGACTTAATGGTGGAGGTCTGCTACAACCACGGGGAAGAGCTGGACTAAGAATTCTCAGGCCAGCTTGCAGAGGCACTTAAGGCAAGGGATGTAGTTGTCGTGGGTGATCTAAATTACCTGGACATCTGCTGGGAGGAGCAGTCAGCCAGGTCTGACTGCTCATGAAGGTTCCTGGCTGAGGAGCAGGACCTCCACTTAACCCAGGAGGTGCAGAGTCCCACCAGGGGGAATGCCAAGCTGAACCTGGTCCTGGCCACAGGTGATGGACCTGGTGAGGGGACTCTAGGTTCTTGTCCACCTGGGTGACAGTGATCACCGCCTGCTAGAATTCACCATCCAGTGCAGGGTGTCAAGGGCCTGCAGTAAGGCAGTAGCCCTTGACTTCAAAAGGGCCAACTTAAATGAATTGAGATTGGTAGGAGGGGCACTGGGGTCCTGGAGGGTAGGGGAACTGGGTGTCCAAGATGAGTGGTCATTCCTTAAGGAGACTATCCTCTGAGCCCAAGGGGTGACAGTCCCAATGAGAATCAAAGGGGGCAAGAGTGCTCAAAAGCCCCCCCTGGCTCACCAAAGGCATTCAGGAATGCCTGAAAGCCAAAAAGGAGGCATACACCCAGTGGAAGGGAGGGGCTATCACCAAAGAGGAGTATATATTGCTTGGGTCTGTACGGGGGCTGTTAGGAAAGCTAAGGCAGATATGGAACTAGGGCTAGCATCAAAGATAAAGGACAACAAAAAGTCCTTTTTTAAATATATAGGGAGTATGAAGAAGACACCGGGTAACGTGAGGCCCCTGCAGGATACGCTTGGCAATCTGGTGGTTGCACCAAAGGAAAAGGAAGACCTTTTTAACAATTTCTTTGCCTCCATTTTTTTGTGCAGGGACTGGGACTCCCTCACCGAGATTCAGGATGGACTCAGGAGAGATTCTCCCAGGCCTAGGGTCAGGGAGGACCGAGTTAGGGAACTTCTGGAGAGGCTGGACCTCTGAGGGAATTGGCAGGGGTCATCATGGGGCCCCTGGCATGGCCTTACGAGCACTTGTGGTGCTCTGGCCAGGTGCCAGAAGACTGGAAGAAGGCCAACATGGTCCCCATTTTCAAAAAAGGGAGGAGGGAGGACCTGGGCAACTATAGGCCCGTTAGTCTTACTTCAATCCTGGGGAAGCTCTTTGAGAAAATTATCCAGGAGCACATCTGGGAAGGATCAGCAGGGGGATTTCATAGATTTCATAGACATTAGGGCTGGAAGGGACCTCAGGAGATCATCGAGTCCAGCCCCCTGCCCAAAGGACAGGAAGTCAGCTGGGGTCATA
>NW_017728907.1:44537134-44540392 GCF_001723895.1 Crocodylus porosus | reverse complement strand
CTCTCTCGCCAAAGAGCAGGCTGTGGTCATGGAAGCCAAAGCCTTCCCGATGACACCAGCTCCGCAGTCTTTGGTTCACTATGATGCTTAGGGGCAACCAACACAGGTTCATTAGGGACAGGTCTTGTCAGATCAACCTGACTACCTTCTACGATCAGGTCACAAAATCATTGGACGCAGGTGTCGCTGTGGATGTAGTCTTTCTGGACTTCAGGAAGGCCTTTCACACCGTCTCCCACCCCATTCTCATTAAAAAGCTAGGCACTGATGCCTACACAGTCAGATGGATCGCAAATTGGCTGAGGGGCTGCACCCAGAGAGCAGTGGTGGACAGGTCATATTCAACCTGGAGGGATATGGGCAGTGGAGTCCCCCAGGGCTCGGTCCTTGGGCCCGCACTGTTCAATTTCTTTATTAGCGACTTGGATGAGGGGGTGAAAAGCACCCTGTTCAAATTCTCTGACACCACCAAGACTTGGGGTGAGGTGGGCACGCTAGAAGGGAGGGACAAGATACAACTGGACCTGGACAGGTTACGGGGTGAGGGAATGAGAACAGGATGGGATTCAATACTGACAAGTGCAGGGTACTGTACTTGGGCAGTAAGAACCAGCAGCAGACCTATAGGCTGGGGAACTCCCTTCTTGAAAACACAGTGGCAGAACGAGATCTTGGAGTCATTATCAATTCCAAAATTAACATGGTCTGCCAATGTGAGGATGCGGTCAGGAAAGCCAGCCGCACCTTGTCATGCATCCACAGATGCATCTCGAGCAGGGCCGAGGAGGTGATCCTCCCCCTCTATGCGGCACTGGTCAGGCCGCAGCTGGAATACTGGGTCCAGTTCTGGGCGCCGCACTTTAGGAGGGATGTAGCCGGCATCGAGAGGCTCCAGGGGAGGGCCACTCACATGATCTGGGGAAAGCAGGGCAGGCCCTAGGAAGAGAGGCTGTGGGACCTGAACCTGTTCAGCCTTCACAAGAGAAGGTTGAGGGGGGACCTGGTGGCCATCTATAAACTTACCAGGGGGGAACAGCAGGGAATGGGAGAGACCCTGTTTCCCCGAGCACCTCCAGCAGTAACAAGGAATAACGACCATTAAGTTGTTAGAGAGTAGGTTCAGGCTGGACATTAGAAGGCACTACTTCAGTCAGGGCAGGTAGGATCTGGAACCAACTTCCAAGGGAAGTGGTGCTCATTCTTACCCTGGGGGTCTTTAAGAGGAGGCTTGATAATTACCTATCTGGGGTCACGAGAGCCGAGTATTCTCTCCTGCCCAGGGCAGGGGGTCAGACTTGATGATCTACTTAGGTCCCTTCTGACCCTACATCTATGAATCTATAGATCCTTCACGGGTGGAAGCACTCTGCATTTCCGAGGAATTCTAATACTATTTTATGTGGCCTTCAATGGGAGGAGAGCATGCTGCAATCATCATTAGTCACTGCATGTATCTTGGCTGACCTGGAGAACCAGTCTCTTTGCTTCAGCTTCAGAGCATGAGCCAGCATTACAGGCACTAATGTAAGAACACAGCACTGAAATGACCTCCTGGGGCACTGAGACCAGCTCCATGCTGTCACAGGCAAACATGAGGGGGCCACAGGAAGACAAGGAGACACCACCTGAGCAAGACAGGTGACAAATGCAAGGAGTGCCTAGGTAAGAAACAGGGGCCCAGACAGTCTCTCAAATTGGGGGGGCGGGGGCGGGGGCGGCACACGCAGCTAGGCAGGGCCTTAAATGCCTATATACCAATGCTTGTAGTATGGGGAATAAACAGGAGGAACTCGCCCTCAGAACAGCCAGTTTAGACCTAGACATAACAGGGTTTACAGAAACTTGGTGGGATTCATCCCACGACTGGGCAGTTAGCATTAGGGGCTATAGGCTTTTCAGGCGGGATAGAGAAGGAAGGAAAGGTGGGGGTGTGGCGCTCTATGTCAAGGAGCAATACACATCCTCTGCCAGCAAAACGGGGTCAGAGGGGCAAGCAGAAGTGCTGTGTGTCAAGATACAAGGGGGCCGTGGGGAGAGGGCTCTAATGGTGGGGGTCTACTACAGACCCCCCAGCCAAGGGGAGGAGCTGGACCGGGAATTTTTGGGCCAGCTTGCAGAGGCACTTAAGCAAGGGATGTAGTTGTCATAGGTGATTTAAATTACCTGGACATCTGCTGGGAGGAACAGTCAGCTAGGTTGGACTGTTCCAGGAGGTTCCTGGCCGAGATACAGGACCTCCACTTAATTCAGGAGGTGTGTAGATGCACGGTCCCACCAGAGGAAATGCCCTGTTGGACATGGTCCTGGCCACAGGCAACGACCTGGTAAGGGGCCTCCAGGTCCTTGACCACCTGGGTGATAGCGATCATCGCTTGCTGGAATTCACAATCCAGCGCAGGGTGTCAAGGGGCTGCAGTAAGGCGGGTGCCCTCGACTTCAAGAGGGCCAACTTCAACAAGCTGAGATTAGTGGGAGAGGCACTGGGGTTCTCGAGAGCAGGGGAACGCAGTGCCCAAGGTGAGTGGTCGTTCCTTAAGGAGATGATACTCAGGGCCCAAGGGGTGACCATCCCAACAAGAAACAAGGGGGGGCAGAAGTGCCTGAAAGCCCCCCTGGCTCACCAAGGGTGTCCGGGAATGCCTAATTGCCAAAAAGGCAGCATAGCACCCTCCTTCCACCAGTTTTATCTCCAAAGAGGAGTATACCTCCTCTGCTCAGGCCTGTAGGGGATCTGTCAGGAAAGCTAAAGTGGACATAGAGCTAGGACTTGCGTCCAAAATCAAAGATAACAAAAAGTCCTTTTTCAAATGTATAGGGAGGATGAAGAAAGCACTGGGAAATGTGGGGCCCCTGCAAGATCCTCCTGGCAATCTGGTGGTTGCGCCAGAGAAAGCAGACCTCTTTAACCAATTCTTCACCTCCGTTTTCTTGTGCAGGGACTGGGACTTCCCCAGGGACTGGGATTTCCCCACCATGATGCAAGAGACTTGAGGGGAACGCCTCCAGACCTCAGGTTGGGGAGGACTGGGTTAGAGAGCTTCTGGAGGGGCTGGCATCAAATCAGTGGGTTCAGATGCTATTCACCCCAGGGTGTTGAGGGAGCTAGCAGGGGTTATTGCAGGGCCCTTGGCACGGCTTTACGAGTGCTCATGGTGCTCGGGCCAGGTGCCAGATGATTGGAAGATAGCCAACGTGGTCCCCATCTTTAAAAAAGGGAGGAGGGAGGACCCGGGCAACTATAGGCCTGTCAGTCTTACC
>NW_017728907.1:44528383-44536119 GCF_001723895.1 Crocodylus porosus | reverse complement strand
GAGGGTCCAGAGGAGGGCCACCCGCATGATCCGGGGACAACAGGGCAGACCCTACAATGAGAGACTGTGGGACCTGAACCTGTTCAGCCTTCACAAGAGAAGGCTGAGGGGGGACCTGGTGACAGTCTATAAACTCACTGTGGGGACCAGAAGGGTTTGGGAGGGACCTTGTTTCCCCTACTACCCCCCCGCATAACAAGGAATAACAGCCACAAGTTGTTGGAGAGGAGGTTTAGATTAGACATCCATAAGAACTACTTCATAGTCAGGGCAGCTAGGATCTGGAACCAAGTTCCAAGGGAAGTGGTGATGGCTCCTACCCTGAAGAGGCTTGATGCCTACCTAGCTGGGATCATTTGAGCCCAGTTTGTTCTCCTGCCCAGGCAGGGGGTCGGACTTGAAGATCTACAAGGTCCCTTCCGACTCGACTTCTACGAGTCTATGATTCTATGAGCAAGGTGATCAACCTCCTTCATAAAATTTGCTATCTTTTTTTCTCCACATTACCTCTTCGGGAAAGCTAATTTTAACAAACTTTTTTTAGTCTCCTTCTACAAGGCAGACTCTTCATTAGCTGGTAAGCCCTTCTTAGAATCTGTAATCTTGCAACTGCCACGAGAATTCAAATCTTCAAAGGGGTGGAGTTTGACTGGTGCTGATTTACTTTTAGGGTGAGCCTCTGGAAGAGGTAAAGTGCAAAATGGATTCTGAGCTCCTACAAGTGGCACTTGCTTATATGATGACAGTATGCATATGCAGAAAAATACATCCTGGAAGTCAATAAAAGTGAACCAGTCTCGAGTCCAGGAGAGGATTACCGAGGCAAGTGTAATTATCCTGAATTTCAGCTTGCATATGCATGTGTTCAGCATCTGAAGTCCATATGTGGTCACTATCTTCCTTTCATTTTGGAGCTCAGAGAGCAATTAGTGAAATACCCTCTTCCCAAATGTTGGAGGGGAATATATCTTATTGCTCCTGCAAAGGAAGGGAAAGGATCTAGTGAAAGAGCCCCTGAAGATGGATGAGGGTCAGGGGTAGGAGCAGGCACTGAGCAAATGCAACCAGACAGCTGCCATCCACAGTGATATAAGACCAAGTATGACTCAAGGAGGTCAGACAGGCTCTCAAACACTGAGGGGTTGAATCTATTTGGGAATCTCCAAACAGTCCTGTCAAAACAACTGCAATTGGAGTAGACTCAGATAACTGAAACATTGAGACAGATTGCCACAGTGGCCTAAACTTCCCAAGGGAAGACAGATCCTGCAGACGGAGTGAACTCTTCTACATTATCACCAAGTGGGAAGCCCTGTTTACTGCCTCTACGGCTGCTGGCAATGGGCTTTAGCTACCACCTGACCCTCTGTCATGAAAAGCCTAATTCCTCTCACACATTTGGTAGTAGCTTATCTTTGAAGCAGTTAGAAATTGGACATTTTGATCTCATAGCTGACATCCCTAAATCGTAAACTTGAGGAGCCTGATACTTAGGACACATAAAGATGATGACAACAGATGGTAAGAAGGATTGTGACCCTTCAGGGGAGAGTGGAGAATTCTTGCCCACCTTGCATGAGGTTTGACCTTCTGTGGCTGGATATATGTCTTATTTATGGGCAATACTATTTTCCCTATAGGAACAGAGTAGAGGATTTCCACTAGCTGGTAGGTTGCTTCTCTGACCTCCTCTAGAAGAGGTGTTGCCACTCCCTTCTGGAGGTCTTTAAGCCCTCAAATGTATCCAGTTGTAGGATCCCTGGGGATAACCACTGATTTGTCTGGAGAACAGGCCTTTGTAAGGCTGTAGACTGGAGCTTAGTTTTGGACAGGCCTGCATGTTCCAGGGAAGAAGTAAATGGGCAGAGGTTGCAGGACAGCTTGAGGGGTAGTGGATGGTGAACAAAAAACCATGGCGTTTCAGGCTCTTTCAAGCTGGCATTCTCTCCCCTTGGGGAGCCCACAGGCACCAGCATGGCCATAACTGTATTAGCAGATTGTGCTCTTACAGCCCACGGCCTAGGCCAAAGGTACCCCAGTGCTGTCCTGGGATGATCCCTTAGTTTCCCTGTGGAAATGAAATGAAAGAATGTGGGGGAAACACTTTAGAAGAGTATCTGTTAGAAGACTCTGAACCGCAGCTGTTGTCTGACACTAAGCAAGACTAGTGCTGTAGGTACCAGGGTCCTTGCAATGCCAGTAAGATGAAAATGGACAACAGCCGTCAGAGACAACTGTAGCAGGGTGCAGAGCCCAGGGCAAAGCAACCTGTGTGGGGCCTGGATGTGGTGATGGGGGAAGAGGGGGTGATGAGTGGCCAGACGCAAAGCTGGCTCAGCTCCATGTGGCCCCCCAAAGCATGGGGCCTGAGGCAATCGTCCCACTTCATGCTACCCCCAGGGATGGCCCTGACAGCAGTAATTCAGGCTCCTGCCAATTCTGTGGACCTTACTGATGTAGGTTTATACACAGCATACAAGCAAGGTGTCAGTGCCATATCCATTAGGATCTGCACTAGTTGCAGCTTGTTGCTGCCAGTCATTCCAAGAGAACTGATTTTAAGTTAGCCAAGGGAGTCAAGGACAATAAGTCCTTCTTTAGGTATGTAGGGAGCAGAAGGAAAACAAGCAGGGACCCCATGCTTCCATTTAACACCTCAGGACAGCTGGTAATGGACGCTCAGGAAAAAACTGAACTCCTAAACGCCCACTTTGCTTCAGTGTTTCATTGGACTAAGGGGAAAGACAAGCAAGATAAGGATCACAAGGGGCATGGTGGGAATGATATCCTTCCCACTGTGGATGCTGCGCTGGTGCAAAACCAACTATAAAAGCTAGACATTTGTAAGTCAGCAGGACCAGATGGACTTCACCTGAGATTACTGATGGAGCTGGCTGAGGTCACTGCAGAACACCTGGCAAAACTCTTTCAGAAATCATGGCGCACAGGGGAGAGCCCTGAGGATTGGAAGAGGGTCAACATTGTGACCGTCTTCAAGAAGGGGAAGAGGGAAGACCCAGGGAACTATACGCCAAACAGCCTAACCTCCATCCCAGGGAAAATCCTGAAAAGGCTCATTAAAGAATCTATGTGCGATACGGTCATTGAGGGTAAGATTCTGAATGACAGCCAGCATGGCTTCATTGCAGGTAGGTCTTGTCTTACCAATTTCATCTCTTTCTATGAACAGATCTCTCACCACCTGGATGTGGGAATCATAGAATCAAATCATAGAATCATAGAATCAATGAGTCGGGAGGGACCTAGACAGATCATCTAGTTCGACCCCCTGCCATGGGCAGGAAGGAGCACTGGGGCTGGGAGGGGTCATAAGACCCCAGCCAGGTGCCTATCCAGTCTCCTCTTGAAGATTTCCAGGGAAGGTGAGAGCACCACCTCTCTGGGAAGCCTATTCCAGGCTCTGGCCACCCTTACAGTGAAGTACTTCTTCCTAATATCTAACCTAAACCTATCCTCTCTCAGCTTGTGGCCATTGTTCCTGGTGACTCCAAGGTGGGGCCTGGTGAACAGACTTTCCCCGAGTCCCCGCTGGTGGCCCCTGATAAAGTTGTAGGCAGCCACAAGATCCCCCCTCAGTCTCCTCTTGTGGAGACTGAAGAGATTCAAGTCCCTCAGCCTCTCCTCACAGGGCTGGCCATGGAGGCCCCCAACCATAAAAGTGGCCTCCTCTGGATCCTCTCCAGGTTCTCCACGTCCCTTTTGAAGTGCAGCGCCCAGAACTGGACATAGTACTCCAGCTGCGGCCTGACCAGCGCTGCACAGAGGGGGAGCAAGACCTCTTTGGACCTGTTAGTGATGCCCCTGTTTATGTATGACAGGGAGCGGTTGGGAGAGAAGGTTGACATTATATACCTAGACTTCCAAAAGGCTTTTGATCTACCATGTGGAAAAATTGGCAGATTGTGGGCTTAACTGCTCAACAGTTCAGTGGGTGGAAAACTGGCTGCATGGTAGGACCCAGAGAGTTCTCGTGAACAGATCTGTGTTGCCCTGGTGAGAAGTGGCTGGTGGTGTCCCTCAAGGGTCTCTGCTTGGACTGGCATTTTTCAACATCTTTATCAAAGATTTGGATGTGGGGGTGAAAAACTTGCTGGCCAAGTCTGTGGACAACACCAAGTTGTGAGGGAGCATGGTCACGGCAGAAGATAGGTTGCAGATAAAGGTGAACCTGGACAGGCTGGAGAGTTCAGCGGACTGAAACCAGATGAAATGCAACACTAGATGAGGCTAAAGGGTAAGGTGCTCCATCGGTGGGCAAAGAATCTCCAACATATCTACAGGCTCAGTGACGACAATTTGACTTGCACCACAGCCAAAAGGGACCTAGGGGTAGTGATTGACCATCACATGAACATGAGCTGGCAGTGCGATGCTGTGGCCAGCAAGGGCAAACACATGCTGGCATGCATTAAGTGTTGCATCTCATGGAAAACTAAGGAAGTGATACTCCCGCTATACTCTGCACTGGTGAGACTGCAGCTGGAGTATTGTGTCCAGTTCTGGACACTGCACTTCAAGAAGGACATGGAAAAACTTGAGAGGGTCTGTATGATCAGGGACTTGCAAGACAAGCCATACAAGGAGAGGCTGAGGGACTTGGGTCTCTTCAGCCTACAGAAGAGAAGGCTGAGAGGGGACTTAGTAGCGGCTTAATGCTACATCAGGAAAGTACACATCGAGGACTCAGTGAACAGCGGTTCACCAGGGCACCCTTGGGGAAGACTAGGAGCAATTAATACAAACTCCTGGAAGGCTGCTTCAGGCTCAATTCCAGGAAAAACTGGGTGTCGAGACTGTGGAATAAACTCCCTCCAGTGCTGGTGCAGTCACCTACCTTGGAAATCTTCAAAATGAGACTGAACAGATACCTCGCTGGGGTCACTTGACCCCAGTTGTCTTTTCCTGCCTAATGCAGGGGGACTGGACCTGATGATCTACAATGTCCCTTCCAGCCCCTAACAATCTATGAAAATCCATGCTGACAGTTTCAGTTCTGAAGAGGCCTCCATGAAGGTTGTGCTATGGAACAGGAAACTGATGGAAATGAGCCTTGGTTTGTGAGATGTTGTAACAAGGACCTGGTGCTAATAATGCTTTGGTGCCATGTCACTGGCATCGTAGTCCATATGAGCTTGCTGTAGAACCTGCTCCAGGCCACAAAGTCTTTCTGTGGGGACAATGTGGAGGAGAAGATCTCTTCTGAGAGAAACTCGACATGGGGGATCTGTCTCTGGAAACACCTCTGCTCTTTCATCAAATAAGGATTTCTTGTGTGTTTTTTTGTAGTGGATGGAGGTGTTCTGCAGAGAAAATAACTCATGCCTGCCACATCCTGGGAGGCATACCCAGGGAATAAGAGGTCTGGCGCCAGCCTTTCCTGATGCCAGGAAGTAAATTGAGAGCTTTGTCTCCTTCCGCTCTTTATCTCTTTAAACTTGGGAGATAAAGTCTTTTACTGGGAAAGAGTATCCCCAGACTACAGAGGCACTTCAAGTGTCCATTGTTTGGTGGTTTGTCCCCACTGCAGGAGGGACAATATTTGAATCCAAGTAACCAAAAAGGTCATTTCTGGACCTCATAGAAACAAGGTTGCCAACATGCAACTAGATGAGACTAAAGTATTTGTGGCAGTTTGAGGTGCTTGCTGTCTAACTGCTGTAGAACACCACAAGACGCTCAAGAGATACGCATGTTGTATTGCTACTGCTGGCCAAAAAGTCTTTGAGCTCAAACTCGTAAGTATGTATATACAACAACAGTAGTACATACTGCAAAAAAGGATATTCCATAGCCTGCCTGTCTAGCCTGTAGCTAATGTTATTCAATACCATTATCACTGGTCTGGATGAAAGTATGAAATTACTGGTGGTAAAATTTGCATATGACCATATCACCAGAATCAGCCAGAACTACCCTCTGGCAAGAAGAATGGGAGAAACTAGGCGACAAAGCTGTTGAATCGAGTCGGTTAGGAATTAGCCCTAGTGAAGTGTTAGCATCCAGCTCCAACTATAAATGGTATGCATGGCAGAGCCTGAACATGCTTAGAGTGGTCTCAGCAGATGCAACTCTCTCATGAAATCATGAGGCCCCTTTGCAACCAATCAATATGTTTATCAGGAGAAACAAACCATGGATCATCTCCTGCGATGCCCAGTAGCACCACAATGCAGCCTAAAAGATATGGCAACACTAACACCAGAAGCAGTGGCCTGTGCAAAATACTGGGATCAGACCATATAGAAAGGTTGGACTGGAGACATGACGACAATGAAAAAGAAGAATATAGCAAAATACAAAGCAAGAATTAAAAATGCAAAACCTGTGACTCTGAAATGGATTTAGGCAGTCAAATGGGACATGCAACTCGTTATCAGCTCCTGTTGAAATTGTTAGACCCCAATTCCATGCGGTGCCCAACAACAGAATATGGGGAGCTGCACTGAACAACAAATTTTTCCAATAGTTATACCTTGGTTCATACGTATCAACATTTACCCTGCCTTGTTCCACCTCTGGTTCCACCCGTTTCTCCTCCCATCTCAAGTTCCACCTCTGTTTACTGTTTGTTTCCTTAGCATAGTATTGCCTATGCATTTCATTCATTTACATGCCTCTCTGCTAAGAGCGCATGCATAAAACTTTTGACCCCTATCTTCTTTTGGTCATTTTGCAGTTTTCTCGATGATTCTTGCTGGTTTTCTTGCTGACTTCTCCATCTCCAAGGCTGTATCTTTGCTTTTGTCTCCTGATACTAGTTGCTTAACACATTATGCACTTTAAACCCTATCCTTTTGTTAAGAATCTGCTTACTTTAGCATTAGCCAAGTTAGTTGCTTTTAATACATCAGCTAGCCTTGTGACCACCAGCTTTTTGCTGAGACACAGGAAAAAGCCTTCAGTCAGCTGCACACTCAGTACTGCCCAAATTCCATATCGTTACCCCAACATCCAAAATCCATATTGTTACTCTGTAGCAGGGCACTAGGGCGCCTGCTACTGAATGGTAGTGAATGGGCTAAGCTGCCACTCAGCAGGGCAGCAGGTGAGAGTTACCATGGTAACAGAGTGGGTCAGCTGACCACCAGGGGGCAGGGCCTGGCCTTTATAAACAGAGAAGGCTAAGGCCAGGGCCAGTTCCCTCCTGGCAGCTGCAGGAGCAGGAGCTTGGGGGGAGAGCTGATCAGACAGAGTCCAGGGTTACAGCCTGGCTGCCCTGACTGGCCGCATGATGAGATGGGGTCTGGTGAAGAGCTGAGTGAGTGTGGACTTTGGGTTACAAGCCAGGAGGCTTCTTGTGTTTGTGTTATAGCCGTTTGGCTCATGGTGTAGTTATGGTTATACCGGAGGACCGGGTGAGGCTGTAGGGGAGTGAGGAGGCCTCGCAGGGGCTCCCCAGTAGTTTGGGGGTTCCTGGTGCCCATTAGGGGCACAGTGAGCGGTGTCAGGACAGCACGGTGTTTGGTGTCACAGTGGGCACGGCGGGAGAGTGCTGGAGAAGTGCTTGGCATGTGGGGTTGGGACCCCAGCCCGCAAGGGCGATTGCCCAGTACGGTGCACGACCCAGAGGAAGGGTCAGGGGGCCAGGCACGGCTACGGGCCACCTGAGCACGGGAAGCACGGCATAGGCCCCGAGAGGGCGAGGGAGCGCGAGAGGCGTGGCATAGGCCTGAGAGGGCGAGAAGCGCGGCATAGGCCCCGAGAGGGCGAGGGAG
>NW_017728907.1:44508953-44528283 GCF_001723895.1 Crocodylus porosus | reverse complement strand
AGGGAGTGCGGGAAGCACGGCACAAGCGCGAGAAGCGCGGCACAGGCCCTGAGAGGGCGAGGGAGTGCGGGAAGCACGGCACAAGCGCGAGAAGCACGGCACAGGCCTCAGAGGGGGCGAGAATTGCAGGAAGCGCGGTACAGGTCTAGAGGGCGTGCGGCACAAGCACAAGAGGAGCAGCATAGGCCCAGAGAGGGCAGGAACCCCTGAGGGGGCGAGAGGCCCCAGAGAGGACGAGGAGCGTGGGAAGCGCAAAACAGGGCCCAGCGGGGGCGTTGCCAGGTGCATGAGCAGCCCAGAGGCGCCGGTAAAGGGACGCAGGTTGCGCAGCAAGCCCAGAGGCACCGGAGAGGGGCACCAGTGAGGAGCCCTGGAGCCGGGGGGGGGGGCAGTGAGGAGCCCCGGAGTTAGCGGGGTAGTGAGGAGCTCAGGGTGAGGAGGGGTGGCAAGGGGCCCCGAAGGCAGACAACGGGCTGTGGCCTAATAACATGGCCCAGGACAGATTACTCCAGCACCATCGATGAGGCTTGGGCTGCGGTGCAGGGGAGGAAAAGGAGCCGCAGACAGCGCCCCCCCCCATCATCGGGGTGCACACGAATGGGCAGCTTCCCGCTAATTCCAATTATCTATCGTTTATAAATAAGATCAAGGCATGGCAGGCGAGAGTAGGTGGTGGTCGGTCGGCCCATTACAGGGGGGCGGAGCCGCATGTCCGGAGAGGCTCCGAAAGTGGCACCCCTGTCACATACCCTAACAGAAATGTCACAGCATAATAGACAAATGTGATTTACCAGACCTATACCAGGGGAGTATAAGTAGGGTGATGACGTTACATTTTATGTATATGGCATAAGCAAACCTATTTCTGGACATTGAGGCCTCTTCCAATTCTAAACACTTGAAAAAGGATGATGAAAAACTGGAAAGCGTTAAGAACTACAAGAAAATTCAATGTTAACAGAAAACACTGAAACATGAGACTAAAGAGCTTTCGTTTATTTAAGTTACCAGAGAGGATGAAGAGGTGACTATCAGCCTACAAGTGCCTATCTGAGGAGGAGATATTAGGTTAGTGATGACTTTAATCCAGCAAAAGGAAGCATGACAACAATGAATTGATAGAAGCTGAAGCTAGACAAATTCAGAGTAGAAATTCAGCGGAAACTGTTAACAGCAAGTAGTTAATTACTGGGACAGCTTAACTAGGGACAAGGTGACTATTCCATCACCTGAAACCTTTAAACCAAAACGGCATGCCTAAAAGCTCTGCTACTGTTCATCAGAGCTTGTGGACTTGATGCAGAAGTCATGGCAAAACCCCTACGGTGTGTGTTATGCAGGAGGTTTGACTGGATGATCACAACAGCCCCTTCCGGTCTTGGGATGCATTAATATTAAAGGGATGGATGAGACATGAGGGTTTTCTTTTTTTTTTGGTTTTTTTTTTATAGAAAATGTTCTGCTTGGACCCTATGATATAATGATATTTCTGATGTTTGATTACTCTAATTTAATGAATTCAATCCAATTGTACTCTGTTGTATTTGTGCATTTGAGTATTCCATCCTAAGTGCAGTACTTTGCCCTAGTCCTTATTCAGTTTTATCGAGTTTATTATGGATTATTTCTCTAATTTATCAAGGTAATTTTGAATCCTAAGTCTATCCTCCAAAGTGTCTGCTACCCCATGCATCGGCACTATATGAAAATGTACTAAGTGTGCACTCGGTTCCAGCAAGCAGTTCATTAATGAAGACACTGAATAGCATCAGACCCATGACAGACACCTGGGGTACCCCACTAGATAGCTCCTCCCAGTTAGACAAGTGAGCTATTGGCAACTACCCTTCAAGCATGATTATCCAACTAGTGCCCCCACTTTACAGTAGTTTCAGTGTATTTCCTTAGTTTACTTAAAAGAATGTCATGTAAGACAGTGTCAAAAGCCTGGCTAATGGGGAAATATCATATTCACTGCTTTCCCCCATCCACAAAGCCCTTCAGGTTCATTCTGTTTTAAAACAAGTATTCCTCAATGAAAAGTTCTCCTACTGAGAAGTAAGTTCAAGAGTTATTTTCTTATAACATTCAGAAACCAGAACATGGAAAGGCAGCACATTATCTTCAACACAAAGTAGTAGCAAATTGTAGGAAAGTAGGGTAAGAAGGGACCTCACGAGGCCACACGTAGTTCAGCTCCTTGCTCAAGGCAGAAGCACCCTTGTCAAGTACCGGTTAAGCTTGCTCCTAAAAACTTCCAAGGATGGAGGCTGCATAAGTACACTTGGTAGCATCTTTCAATGCCTAACTATTACAGTAAGTATGTTTTTCCTAAAGTCCAATCTAAATTTCCCTGACTGCAATTTAAGATGATTGCTTCTTATTCTCTTCCCTGTGGATGCAGAGAATAGTCTGCCTCCATTCTCCACATAACTCTTCAGGCATTTGAAGACTTGTCAAACCTCCCCACTCAATCTTCTGTTCTCTAGACTTAATAACACTAATTGCTTCAGCCTTTCTTCATAAATCATGTTTACCAAACTTCTAATAACTTTTGTTGCTTTCTGATGGATTTCTTCTAATCTGACCACAGCTTTCTTGAAGTGTAGGGCCCAAAACTGCACACAGTTCTCCAGATAGTGTTGAATAGAGTGGAAGGATAATTTCCCTTGATTTGCAAGTGACACTCTTGTTAACCCAAATGCTATTGGCTTTTTTATATCAGGAGCATGCCTGTGGCTCATTCAGTTTACAGTCCACTGTAACCCTCAAGTCCTTTTCTGCAGTTCTGCAGTGTGGCCAGTCATTCCCCAGTCTGTATTGGAAATGATATTCACCACTTGTGGCTTCATTACGATCTACTTAATTATACAAAGAAAATCATAATATCTCCATACAATGGAGGCCCCTTCTCATGAGATTTGGAAGGGAACTGTACAGATAATGTAACATGTTAAGGATATAATAGAGTATAATATCTTTGAATACATTTTTACACAAAAACCCCCAAGAATCCATGGTTTAACCAGAGACAAAGACAGCTGAAGTGCTAATCTTAGAGTGGAAAGTGCAAAGTCTTTATAGAGGAAAGGAACTACATAGATATGCTAGTATAGGAGGAAAGATGGTAAGCAATAGCAAGAAGACTAGAATGCTAACCACTTAACTCCAGTACATCTAGGAAAACCCATTAAGAATAGACTAAGGGTAAGCAAAGAAAGTTCTGGAAATAAGATAGACATATATGGACATTTCAGAACAGATCTGATAAGATAATGTAAGGAGAAATCTAAGGGAATAATATAGAGCAACACAGAGGTTCTTTGCAAATGTTAGCTGATCTGATGGCCTCTCTTGCTAGCCCACTTGTGAGTATTCTGATCAAATGCTTGCAGCTGTAACTACTGTTTGCATGTGGTCATTAATATATTAGATGGCAATGCTACTTATTTGGTATTTGTTACAGTATTTTAGAACATTAATTTAAAGTAACTGTATAATTGTTCATGCCCTTTGGATTTAAAAAGGAGTTTTAGCTGAATTACTGATGTAGTCAATTATATTCCAAGAGCAAGACACAAAATGAAGGCCTCTACAGAACAGCAACTATTCCAGCCACCATTTCTCTCATGGACCTCACTCCTTCTTACATATTGCCTTGAGAAAAGACAGCAACTTCCAAAGTCCTGCTCTTTGGCATCTCAGGAAATACTGATTTAGACTGGAGGACCTAGAAACCTGGGAAAATTTCTGGGAGGAGAATCAAACGGAAATCCTCCTAAACTCCTGAGAACCTACTGCAGTGCAGAAACCAAAGTCTCTTTTTCACAGCATCTCCTTCCCTCTGCCCCACCACAGAGAAAAGAGCCTGGTACCTGCATGATCCTCACATAATCAGCTCGGTGGATTTCACTTTCCTTTACCACCTTCTTCTTCAGTGTTGCCAGATTCCTCTCAAGATGCTCTCGTTGCCGGATGTACTCCTGCTGCAGATCTGTGTCCACCCCCACAATCTCTACCTGATGGAAGACAGCACGCAGTCTCAGCAGCTCTGACAGCACAGACAGTCATCAGCTGTGAAAAGGAAGGCACCCTCACTCACCATGTCTGCCTGCTGCACATATTTGGTGTAGAGCTCCCGGATTCCCTCCTTCAGTCTCTTGGGCTCCTGAATGAAGCCCACACAGTTGTGAAGATCTGTTTTAAACCGCTTGACAAGAGCTTCCATGTCTCGCTCCTGCAGGAATTATACAGGAATGTCAATAATGGTGCGCGCTGCCATGCATCAGAACTGCCCGAGACTCCTGTTTGAACTGCTGCTGAGAACCATCCTGTGATCCTATACTGTTTATCTGACTTCTTTGAAAAGGTACCATGAAGACATCACACAGCTAGACAGCTAACCTGCTGGGGCCTGGATGCTCGTGTGGGTGGGATAGAAGTTACACCTTTCCTGACCCAGAGAGACTTACATTACAGTACTTGTATTATACTAGTGCCCAGGGGCCCCCATCAGGATCAGCAGCCTGTTGCCTCAGTCACTGATACACACAGGTCAACACCTTCTGCCAAAGGAGCTTGCAGTCTTATTAGGTACAAGATATAGGTAAACATAACAGATGCCAAGACACATGCTATGTTCACAACTTGATGTGCCAGATCAACACCCTCTCTTGACTCTTCCCAGAGTAAGTTTGTTGTTCACTTTTTCAATCCCATCCTCCAGCTTCATCAAACCCATCTTGGCTAACAAACTCCTTTGTTCCCCACAGCCAACTCTTCTGCTTCCTTCTTCCCTGACCTTCTGCTCACCTTTGATTTGACTTCCCTCAAACACTGGCATGCCCTAGTCTCCTCCATGCAAAAGTCCATCCTTCAGCTTTCCTGACTACTGAAAGTCATTGTAGTGTTTCAGCCCAGCAAGAGGGTGCTTAGACAAGGAGTTTAAAAATTCTGGGCTTGAGCAGGACAGGGAGGCAGGGGGTCATTTAGCTGTCTGTCTAACTACTCTGGAAAGCCTGAACAAGCTCAATCCTTGAAACATGCCCAACAGATCAACATACATAGGCTGCATGCAGTCACAGCTGACATTTGTAATGTTAACTCGCTTAAAAGTTTTCTTGTTTGGGAGATTCCTGACCCCTTCCCTATCACACCCTCACCTTTTCTACATACATACCCAGGAGATGGATGCTCTGCCCTCCATCCTCCCCCTGCCCCCCCCAAGCTTCTGTATATTCCCTGTCCACACAGAGCAAAAAGCACCAACTCTAAGGTCATGTCCTATACCTTTTGCCTCTCCTTGTGCATCTCGCGGTCAGTGGCCTTTAGCTTCTGCCGTAGCTCTGTGATATTTAGCTCAAGCTGCGTGTTCTGCTTCTGGAAACATTCCAGCTCCCCCTCCATCTGCAAGGAGACAGAATGTAGACATGGGGACTGGGAGGGAGACCGAGTGAAGGCAACTGTATATGAACAAGAGGCAATAGAACCACCTCCCTTTAAGCAGCATTGTCCTAAAACAAGTAAAAAAAACCAAACCAAAACAAAACAATTTTGGAACAACACTGCCCTCTGCTAGAGACACACAGGAAGTGCAGGACTCCCCTGCTTCAAATCCATTTTGGAAGATAGATATTTAAGCAACATTCCTTCCTTTGCTGGACTGCTGAAATTTTAGCCCTTGGGAAAACAAGAGACAGTGGTTTTGCCCATTTCAAAAAGCTTGCAGCTGTAAAAAAGAGGAAAGGCCACTCATTACAGACAATCTGGACAAAATAACTGATATGGATGAGTGCAATGTTTTGGAGGTATCCAGGTTGTAGCCATATTGGTCTAGAGGCCAAAGCAATCAAGACTCATGGTAGAGGTGATATCTTTTATTAGACCAACTAGATTTTGCAAGCATCTAGTTGGTCTAATAAAAGATATCACTTCTACTATGAGTCCTGATTGCTAATGTTTTGCAGGGCACCAGTCTAAGCAGCCTAACACTGATCAAAAATGTAATTTCCTTCTATGATAAGGTGACATGCTCGAGATGGGGGAAAGCAGTGGATACCTCGATTTTTAGCACAGCTTTGACACTATCTCTCATACCAAATCTCATTAATAAGATAAGGAAATATAGACTAAGTGAAAGTACTATAAAGTCGATAAACAACTGGTTGGATCATCATACTTAATGGGGATGGTTCAATGTCTAGTTGGGAAGAGAGATCAAGTGGGGCTCCCCAAGGGTCTGCCCTGGGTCTTGTATTATTTAATGTCTTCACTAATGATATGAATGAGGGGAATGAGTGAGCACTTAATGGATTTGTAGATGATATCATGTTGGGTGGTGTTGCAGACATTCTGGAGAGTAGGGCTAGGTTTCAGAATGACTTAAATAGACTGTAGAAATGGTCCAAAAATCAATTTGATTAAATTCAGCAAGGACAAGTGCAAAGTCCTGTATTAATGCAGACTGGGGAATGATTAGGTAAGGTGCAGTGCTCCAGAGAAAAGCCTAGTAGTTATAGCGCACTATAAGCTGAGCATCAGCCAACAGTGTTCTGTTGTTGTAAAAAACCAAAACAACAGTATCATGGGTTACATTAAAACAAACACTTCTTGCAAATCAAGGTAACTGATTTTTCTGCTCTATTTATCATTGGCAAGGTCTTACCTGGAGTACTATATCCATTTTTGGCCTCCACACTTCAAGAAAGATGTAGACAGACTGGAAACAGTCCAGCAGAGAGTAATAAAACTGATTAGAGGTCTGAGAAAAATGACTTAAGGAAAGGCTAAAAGAACTAGTGTTATTTAATCTGGAGAAGAGAAGCTGGGGGTGGTGGGGCACAGGATTTCATAACAATCTTCAAATACCAGGAGGCAGAGAATAAAGAGAATGGAGACAGATTTTTCTCTGTCGGCCATAGAGGACAGGACAGGAGCAGAGGCCTCAAACTGCAACACAGGAAATTTAGCTTCAAGATGAGGAAGAACTTTCTGACTATGAAGGTCAAGCATTGGAACAGGCTGCCTAGAGAGGCTGTGGAATCTGAATGCCAGGAAATTTTCAAGAGTGGGTTAGACAGACACGCGGCTAGGACAGTTTAGTTACGGACAATCCTTCTTTGAGCAGGGGGCTGGACTAGATGACCTTGTGAGGTCCCTTCCAGTCCTACTTTCCCATGATCTATGGAATACAGGAAAAGTACAGCACTGAATAAGATTGCTGGTATAGAACTCAGCTGATAGAGGAGTTCAGAATCCACTGGATGGATGCTGGAGAATCCTGGATTACTGTATTGTGTACCCTGACAGATGCTATGGAGACATGGATTATTCAAACCTACTGTAACAGTTTTATATATTTTATATGCATCTTTATGATCTGGCTAGACACTTCATTCCTGGATCAATGTATAAGGTTTATGGAGGAATTAAAGTCCATGGAAGTAATCAATGCAAACTCTTATGCTGAAACAATACAAAAAATCTAGACTGCTGAAATTTTAGACCCTGAGAAAACAAGAGATAGTGGTTTTGCCTGTTTAAAAAAGCCTGCAGCTCTACAAAAGGAGAAAAGCCACTTATTTTCCATCCATTACAGACATGGAATTATGCTTTGACACCTCCTTATAAGCAGTGCTTCTTGGGACCCCAGGGGCATCCCTTCATGGCACCACATATTCCAATCAGAGTTTAAAGAAGGAGCACTTAGCAGAAGCTGCCTCAGCTTCTTTTGTTACTACTGAGAAAGAGGGCAAACCATAGGGATGTACAGACAACGCTCTCAAGGAACCACCATTACTTAACTTCTAAACAGGTTCTGTACATGTCATTTATTTGAACCTAGAACTATCATCCCAAAGCGAGCAGCAGATCTAGAGGCCAAGTCCAAAAAAACAGCATTGTATAAACAAATGAAGAAAACTCCAGGTAGTAACCCTGCAAACTCTGATGGAGGCTGGTTGTTGGTCAAGCTGCCTTAGTCCTGTCAGGAAGAAGGCAGGTCAGTGTGGCACCTTAGAGACTGGATGGCTCAGAGACCTGAGTTTTCATAGGAACAACACCAATAGTATGGTATATGGAACATACCTTTAAGGGGCCTGCAGTGGAATGGTCCAGTTTTCCCCCAGAGGCCCTGTGGGTGGGGCTGGTTGGGGTGTGGGGGTTCTCCCTGCAAGCTGTGACTGTGTGTACTGCTGAATCCTGCTTCCTAATAAAGACAAAGCTGTTTATCATCCCACCTGTCTCTGCTGAATGCTGACTTGAGGACAGAACCCCAGGGACACAGATCTGAGTGAGTACCCCATCCCTGGAACCCAATGGACTAGAGCAGGGGTCAGCAACATTTTTGGGCAGAGTGCCAAGAACACCCACAACTTCAACTTGTAAGATGTTGGCATGCCAGGAGTGGATGGCGGGTGAGCCACACAGGGCCTGATTCTTGTGGCCATATGGTCCCAGCCCCTTCCTTGCCATCGACCCAAAGGCATGCGTGCCAAGCAAAATGTCTCTGAGTGCCGCATTTTGGCACCTGTGCTGGGGGTTGCCTACCCCTGGCCTAGAGTAAACATTATAGAAAGCGTCTAATGAAGTAGGTTGTTGCCTATGAAAGCTCATACCTCTCTGAAATAGATAGTCCCTAAAGGTACCATCCCATCTTGCCTTCTGCCTGTCTTCAGCGTAACATAGCTAAATACCTCTCAGCACAATCTAAAATCATTAGGTGTTAGCACCCTATCTGAAACTCAGTGTAACACTCAATGCAAAATACAATTCATTTCTACAATCAAGGAATTACGTGAAAACTGTTTCTGTGCCCCACACACTAGAAGAATGCTAATACTGTGCCAATATTAAACAAGAGCAAGGATGACCTTGATAATTACAGGTTGGTTAGATTTACATCAGTACTAAGCAAAGTAATAGAAAAGGCGATAAAGAATTCAAATTAAAAGTTGCAAACAAAATTAATGCCAATGAACATGGTTTTATGGAAAGGAGATCTTATCAAGCAAATCTGATTTCATTTTTGATGAGATTACAAGTGTAGTTGATAAAAATAACTATGTAAATGTAATATACTTTGACCCAGTACATGAAATGCTGATTAAAAATAGTACTATTAAATAAACACAGTTAAATGGATTAAAAGCTGACATCAAGAAATAATTGTCAATGGAGATGCCTAACAAGTCAGATAAGGGCTTCCAGTGGCATTCTTTAGAATTCTGTCCTAGGTCCAATGCCATTCAGTATTTTTATCCTTATCCCAGAAGTACATTTAAAATCACTGTGGATAAAAGATGCAGACGACAAACTAATTAACACTGTGATGCATAAGGAGGATGGGGCATTCTACATAGGTTGGTAAATTCAGCCAGTTTAAGCAAATGCAATTTAATACAGGCAAATGCAGAGTTGCAAAGGAACAAAGAATGCAGATTCTGTCTCCTGAACAGGGACTGTACTCTGAAAAGCAATGACCTTTGGTTCTATAGGCCCACTCAATCATTGCTTTTCAGAGTACAGTCCCTGTTCAGGAGACAGAATCTGCACATTGTAAAATGATCTCAGTACTCCTACTTATTACTCCCCTAACTTGACATACACAGTTAAATGGATTAAAAGCCGACATCAAGAAATAATTGTCAATGGAGATGCCTAACAAGTCAGATAAGGGCTTCCAGTGGCAAATGCATATTTTCCTAAAAGAGGCCAAAATTGTTGTAATTTTTTTTTATTGGATTAATGGTCACAATAAAACCCTTGCTTCTGGAGTTAAAACAACACTCCAACCCTACTATCTTTCTAACAAGCATCTAGTTCGTGATTTTAAATCAAGTGAGAGAGAATCCACCAATCAGTCACTGCTGAATTTGTGTTTAATGTCTATAATTTTGTCTATAGTGTAGGAAGGGCAGGAGAAAGGAGTGTTATTCTGCATGAATTTATTTTTTCAACAGAAAAAGCATCCTGCATCCAACAGCACAATTAGCATGGCCTGAAGACTGTGAGGCTTACCTCATGGATCTGTTCCTTCATGGCTCTGATGTCATTCTCCCTTGGCTCTATTTGCTTCTTCAGCTCCTTTATTTTATAATCTAATACAAACTTGAACTTTTCCAACTCCTGGTTTTTCTTTTTTAGGTCATAGATCCGCTTCTCCTGGGAGAAACAGACAGAATGTATCAAGTCAACGCTGACCAAAAAGCCTCAGAACAGGTGGCTAGATCAGAATAAGACCTCTCAAACAGACTCTGTGATGGGGTGTGAACATATGAGAAACAGATGATGCATCTGCAGATTCTCTGGAGACTAAAAGTCATGTTACCTGGATTATAGGTGTATTGGTTGGCAGTTCTAGAGTCCTGCCTTTGATTGTTTACACCACACACATCCCAGAGAATACAGTTGCTTACCTGCTGGGGGTGAACACTCCAGCAACAGATCTTTTCTGGGATTTGTACTTCCTCCTGATTTCCCTCTCATCATGCCCAGGTACAAACACTTAACTAGCAAATGTATTCCAGTTGGCTAGTGTTAACTCCTTTGGTCTTTCTGGGAACCAGCCTAAAGCTGTTCTTCAGTAATCATGGAAGGAGTCAATTACCCCAAATGTATGTCTTTGTAAAACTGAAAGAAAGATTTTTCACCCTTTTCTCACTAGTCCAGAATGTATCACCTTCCTTCTTTCCTTTCCTCTCTGCATGGTTCCACTAATAAAAGCTCCTCACTTTCATGTCTAAAGTTTCTAACAGCATGATTAAGAAGACTAAGCATAAGCACACAGCTACAGCATAGCAATCCATAAACTACAAAAGGTTACGTAATTTGCTAATCATTATCAAAATAATTAAGTGTACAAGCATGTAAGTGCATATCATATTATCCTGGTATGTGGACCCTGCATATAAGTTGACACCGCATTTTCAGATTCAATTTTTGGAAAAACAGGTTTTTCCTTAAATATTATTTATTTTATAACGCTAACACAAACTTGAACTTTTCCAGCTTGTACTTTTCCTTTTTCAGGTCACAGATCTGCTTCTCCTGGGATAAACAGACAGAGATATGCTAGGTCTCAATTTTTATGCAAGGGTCAACTGAAAATCAGGCATGGCAGAGTTATGGGGCAACTGCATACCAACCATGCACATGTCAGGTTTGATTTGCATGGTTCTTTTACAAGAAAAAAATAGGCATCATTAGAACAATACAATACTTTATATATTATTTTAGTTGTTTACCAATAGTTTATTAGTAATTAAACCTTAGCTTGCCAGAAGGTCTTAGTCTATATTCTGTTATTCATTTCTTAATTAACCTAAGTTGCAAATATTATTATTTGCTTAGCTGGATATGTTAATGGCTTTAAACATTCTGCTGGATATGGCATTTGTAACACCTGCCAAGTTCATACTGCAGCCATTTAAGATGGGGTTTGGACATTTTTTCAGTGCTTCCCTAGGACTTGAACTATGTCCAAGGCTAGCACCAGTGAAGACTGAAACCTTAGTCACAAATCCCCATAGACAGGCAGCAGAGAATGACAGACATCAGCTACACATCCAAGCAAGGGAAAAAAAAACTCACAACCTTGAGCTCTGGTGCTCCATCAAAGATGGGGATGTGGTGGCTATGGCACACGAAGCCCTTAAAACATAAGTTGTAAGGTCTCCAAGAAAGGGGTTGTACTCTCATTCCAGATCATGGACAGCTCAGACCTGCTGACTGTATTGTGGTGCTGGTCAGAGGCACCAAATATTAATGCCAGTAGCTATGTTCAAGTGCGGGGCGGGTGACAGCCTAAGCCATTCAGACTGCCAGTTGTACCTCACCTTGTCCTGAATGGTCTCATCCCTCTCTTGAATCTCTCTCTTCAGTCCCAGGATATCTTTCTCTAATGACTTAATGATGCCTTGCAGTTTCTGCTGTTCTATTTTCATTGCTTCAATGTCACTGCTGCGCTCTTCAATCTCTTTCTGGAGGCTGCTGAACTGGAGAAGCACAAGGAAAAAAAGTATTAATTTTCTCTGATGCAAAATTGTTGTCTATGAAAGCTCATGCCTCTCTGAACTAGTTAGTCTCTAAGATACCATCCTGCCCTGCCTTCTGCCTGACCTTAACGGTTGCATTTTGTAAGGTCTGGAAGGAAATGAGATGGACAGCATGAAGACTAGAGAGAGGGAGAGGGAAGTAATCAGATGTGTGGTGCTCAAATGAGCATTTTTGTTCTGTGGACAGGAAGAAAAGGGCTGGTGTCAGACATAGTTTCATCATTTCTAGGGTCGGAAGGGACATGAGTAGATCATCTAGTCCGACCCCCTGCCATGGCAGGAAAGAGTACTGGGGTCAGATGACCCCAGCAGGGTGTACATCTAACCTCTTCTTAAAGACCCCCAGGGTAGGAGCCAGTTACAGAGAAAGACAGAAATTTGGATGCTTGGGGATTATTAGATGGGGAGGATTAAAAAAAACCTGAGGTTGAAGGACTGCTTGATGGAAAGAATGGCAGTTATCCACTGCAGTGGAGAATGATGGAACTCTGGACCACTTTGGAAGGAAATCAGAAGCTGTGTCTGCTTCTGAGGCTTGAAGACCCCAAGTAACAATACCATGGTATTGATAGATCTGGTTCATGTCACTGCTACCCAAAATGCTCTAAACAACTGGACAGGTTTCTGACAACTGTACACTGGAGTTTCTTGGAGAAACTCTGAATAATAGCAGAGGCCCTTAATTGTCTTCAAACTCTGGAAGATCACATCATGTGCATCATGCTCTGCTCACATTCAGGGGTTCACAACACTGAAGGGGAGTTATTTTCCGCTTTTTAAATGAAGGCTTATATTTGCAGAACCTGATGGTCTTGGATTCCCCACATTTCACAGTGAGAGTAGTTTAAGGCATAAAGGACAACATAGTTTTCACTGAGTAACAGTAATGTGCTTGGTGCTGCACAGATAAAGACTAAATGCGTCTTTGGTGCAGGGACAAACTTTCAAATGTACAAAATACATCCAGCAAAGGAAGAGAGTCTCAAACCTATGCAGAGCTGGAAAGTTAGTGAAGACTTCATGGAACACAGAGTGTACCTTATGAATATAAATCAAAATGTGGACATTACTACATGTGAGACTGTTATATGTACACAGCACAGGGAAGCACAAAAACAGAGAAAAAGGAACTTCTTACCAAATGTAGATTCAGTGAGTACAGACTACAAGTGGAATGTGAGACGCACAAAGCCCAGAAGGCCCTTTCTACTTCAATGTCCTGAATATAATTAAGTGGGGAATACCTCCTCGCAGTTTACCGCTACATCAGGGGCATACAACAAGGGCTTGGTGAACAACTGTTCACCAGGGCACCCTTGGGGAAAACTGGGAGTAATGGTCACAGACTCCTTGAAGACTGTTTCAGGCTCAACATTAGGAAAAGCTTCTTCAGAGCTAGGGTGTCCAGGCTGTGGAATAACCTCCCTCCAGAGGTGGTGCAATTGCCTACTCTGGAAATCTTCAAGAGGAGACTGGATGGTCACCTTGCTGAGGTCACCTGACCCCAGTTGTCCTTCCTGTTTGGTGCAGGGGGTTGGATCCAATGATCTTCTGAGGTTGCTTCCAGCCCTACAATCTATGAATCGGGAACTACTGAAATAGAAAGAAAAACTTTGCCCAGCCTTGGCCAAAATCAGATACAGATCCATGGTAGATAGCGATCTGCCATCAGATCAGGGATGATGATCTTGGCAGCAATGACAGACGCATGTAACAGGTCGCACCCACTCCTCAGAGATCAAGTGGGTGGACTTTTCTCTTATACTTTGGCAACTGTTGCTTAGCTTTCCCTGCTAACTAAGTATCACCAAATTGAAAATAGCTGGTGAAGTGTCATGATGTTTTATTAATATGATGACCTTCCACAAATATCTGAAGAATGGAAATACCAGGAGAGAAATAAATTATTTAGAGTTCTACCAAGAGTGAAATTAAGAAAGCTGGGAAAAGACAAACTTTGGCTGGATACAAGAAACATCTTCCTGACAGTAAGATGCATCAGACTGCAGAAAAGTTTCTCAAATAGAGGGGGAAAACCACATCTTCATGGGCTCAAACACTATTGTTGTTATATATTATTTATATACTATGCTAAATTATACAGAGCACCAAAGAATGTATTAACTGGAACACTTCTGCACTGGCTCTAATCTTTTACAAGTAGCGTTCTGTTTCCTTTTCAGACCAACCTATCATAGAAAGGGGCAACTACTCGCTTATGCCAGAGTAAGTGCCACGAATGTCTTGCCACAAAAGTGCCACAGAAATAAACACAAACATTATGCTAACAGGCCTACCCATCTCCCCCACTACCCTCAGCATTGATATTCCATGTGCCAAGCCTGTTTCAGATGATAGAGCAGTTACCTTTTTCCTCATGATCCCCGTCTCTCCTTTCAATCGAAGATTTGATTCTCTCTCTTCCCGGAGTCGTCTCTCATACTTGATCTTGATCTCTTGGATTTCCCGATCTTCATCTTCTTCAATCTGTTTCTTAGTTTCTTCAAACTCTCGGAGCTGCTGCCTGGCATCATCCTGTGCCTGGAGTCGGAAAAAGAGAAGAGGGCCGGAAGAAGCTTTGGGAACTATCAAGCTATCACTCCTCAGCCTCTTGAAGGCTCAGATAAAGCGTAGCTCAGTTTCCCCCCGCCCCCAGAGCTGACTAGTCAACAGCAGCAATATTAAAGATTAAGACTTTTTAAACCTGTGGAACTAGAACAGTATTAAGATTTTTGAAACTTGTGGAAATTAGACATGCTGAGGGAAAAGAGTTATTTACTTATCTGAAATTGCTGTTCTTCTCTCAGGGTCTATATTTTATTGAACCCCTCAACTTTGACTGCACAAATACCATTTGAACAAATTTAAATTCTGAGATTATTAAAATGTAATGTTAAATCTTCACAATATTTAAATAACAGGGCAAGTTATTTTAAAATACTTTGGTCAGCATTTTCAAACTTGGATATTCAACAAATTCTTATTTACAACAAATTCTTATTTAGGCACTAAAACAGAAGTATAATGATGTTTCCAGACACTGAGCATCTGCAGTTCCAAGAGACCATAGCACCTCTGAAATTCTAGCTCCATTTTTTTTCTGTAGCTAGTGGTAGGCATCAAGGCTGTGAACAAAGAGTCACATGTAGCACTACAAAAACAGGGTGTACAGATGTTCCAGCCCTGACTGGACAGTTACAAGCTTGCCTCAAAGGTGCCATCTCCAGCCAAGGAGAAAATGGGTGGCTGCACTTTTGCTCCCCCCCCAGGAGAACCTGTCAGTGAGCCCGATTACTAACCATTTGCCCCTGCCAGCACGCTGTCAGTGATCAGTGGCTCTCGCTGTTTCTGCTAGGGCTATGGCAGCAGGAAGAGCCCAAGGGAGGCACAGCTCTTCCTAGCATTCGGTGGAGCCAGCAGCAGATCTTCCTGCCTCTGCTTGGCAGGAACTGGGGCTGCTCTTCCATTGGTGATGTGTGTGTGGGTGGGGAGAGCATGTTCCCCCCCACCCAAATTTCTACTCCAATGGTGGGGCACAGGGCTATAGCCTAGCTGGAGGCAGGGCACGGCAGCAGCTGTGGGGGGCAGCAGCAGTACAATTTCTGCACTTACTGCAGGATAACACAGCCCAGTCAGAGCTAGCACCCAGCATTAAGGGGGACAGTGGCAGCGTGGAGTTGTGCCCCCCAGCTGTCAACACTTATGCATCATCATTGGGCTCTTCCTACCATTCCTGTGCCAGCAGAACAGTTGGAAGAGATGTCAGGGCTGCCAGGAGAACAAAGGCTCTTCCTGGTACTCTTGTAGTGGCAGTGACTGCTCTGCCACTGCCTTTCACACTGGTGGCAAAAACGTCCCTTCAGGGCCCTATAACATAGAATCATAGAATCAATGAGTTGGAAGGGACCTAGACAGATCATCGAGTCTGACCCCTTGCCATGGGCAGGAATGAGCACTGGGGCTGGGAGGGGTCATAAGACCCCAGCCAGGTGCCTATCCAGTCTCCTCTTGAAGATTTCCAGGGAAGGTGAGAGCACCACCTCTCTGGGAAGCCTATTCCAGGCTCTGGCCACCCTTACAGTGAAGTACTTCTTCCTAATATCTAACCTAAACCTATCCTCCCTCAGCTTGTGGTCATTGTTCCTAGTGACTCCAAGGGGGGCCCTGGTGAACAGACTTTCCCCGAGTCCCTGCTGCTGGCCCCTGATAAGGTTGTAGGCAGCCACAAGTTCCCCCCTCAGTCTCTTCTTGCGGACACTGAAGAGATTCAGGTCCCTCAGCCTCTCCTCATAGGGCTGGCAACAGAGGCCCCCAACCATACGAGTGGCCTCCTTTGGACCCTCTTCAGGTTCTCCACGTCCCTTTTCAAGTGCGGTGCCCAAAACTGGACACAGGACTCCAGCTGCGGCCTGACCACCACCGCATAGAGGGGGAGCAAGACCTCTCTGGACCGTTAGTGATGCCCCTGTTGATGCATGACAGGGTGCGGTTGGCTCTGCCTATTGCTTCATTGCATTGGTGACTCATATTCACCCTGGAGTCAATCCTGACTCCAAGATCCCTCTCTGCCTCTGTGCTGCCGAGAGGGGCAGCCCCTAACCTATACCCATAATGGTGGTTCCCTCTCCCCAGGTGCAGCACCCTGCACTTGTCCTTGTTGAACCTGTTCAGATCCACCCACTTCTCCAACCTATCCAGGTCTGCCTGGATGCGGTCCCTGCCTGCCAGTGTATTCACTTTACACAACAGCTTGGTGTCATCAGCGAACTTGAACAGGGTGCTCTCCACCCCCTCGTCCAGGTTGCTAATGAAGATGTTGAACAGCATTGGCCCAAGGACTGAGCCCTGGGGGACTCCGCTGCCCACACCCTCCCAGGTCAACATCAACCCGTCCACCACCACCCTCTGGGTGCGCCCCTGGAGCCAGTTTGCCACTCATGTGACTGTGCATTTGTCAATACTGCAGCCCCTTAGCTTGCCCACCAGAATTGGGTGGGACACTGTGTCGAAGGCCTTCTGGAAGTCCAAGAAGATGACATCGACTTCCTCCTTCACATCTAAGCTCTTTGTTACCTGGTCATAGAAAGAGACCAGGTTGGTCAGGCATGCTGGTTACCCCACAACATCACTTCCCCTGCAGGCTCTCACAAATGTGGCCCTTGATAATTTTTTCAAAGACCTTCCCCGGGATAGAAGTGAGGCTGACTGGCCTGTAGTTCTCAGGCTCTTCCTTCCTCCCCTTCTTGAAAATAGGGACCACATTGGCCCTTTTCCAGTCCTGACTGACTTGGTCTGAGCACCAGGAGTCCTGGAACAGCCATGCCAATGGCTCCACAATGACACCAGCCAATTCCCTCAGCACCCGTGGATGAAGGTCATCCGGGCCTGCCGACTTGGATACATCTAAGCCCTCCAGGTAATCCTTAACTAGGTCTGAACTAACAGTCAGGGGACTCGCATCCTTCCTGGGCCTCTCTACACTATCACCCGAGAGCACCCCATTGTCAGCATACAGGAACACGGAGGCAAAGAACTTGTTGAAGAGTTCTGCCTTCTCTCGCGCATCCATCACCAACTGCCCTGCCCTGCCCTGTCCTGCCCCATAGGGGTCCAATGTTACCCGAAGACTTCTTCTTGCTACCTATATACTTGAAGGACTTTTTGTTATCCTTAATCCCAGAAGCTAATCTAAGTTCCAGTGCTGCTTTAGCCTCCTTTACCAAATCCCTACAAGCTTGGGTCAGGGAGGTGTACTCCTCCTTTGTCCCTGCCCACTGCTTCCACCACCAGTGCACTTTTTTCTTTGCCCTCAGGCCAGCCTGCATATCCGCGCTCAGCCATGAAGGTTTCTTGGACCCTTTTCCTGCCTTCCTGCGCAGTGGAATTGCGTCCTGCTGCGCCCCAAGGATAGCCTCCTTAAGGAAGGACCACCTTTCCTGGACCCCCATACTAGCTACCCCCTGGGCTCCAAGTGCCTCCCTGACTACTTGCCCTGAGCACATCGAAGTTGGCTTTTCTAAAGTCAAGCATTTGCGCTGCGCTAGTTACTCTCCCCATCTTTCTCTGAATAGCAAACTGGATCATTTCATGATCACTGTCCCCTAGCCTCCCTTGTACTAGCACCTCCCCCACGAGGTCATCCCCAGAGGCTAATACTAGATCCAGTATGGCGTTTTCCCTAGTGGGGACGAGTACCTCCTGCACGAGGTGTAGGTCCTGTATGCATGTCAGGAACCTTCATGAGTGGCTAGACCTGGCCGACTGCTCCTCCCAGTTGGTCAGGGTAATTCATATCCCCCATGACCACAACATCCTTTGCACGCACGGTCTCTCCCAGCTGTCTGGAAAATTCCAGATCCAGCTCTTCCTGGACAGCTGGCCACACCTGGGTAAGCTGCCAGGAAAACAGACACTTGCCAAGCGGCTGAGAGGAAAGGGAGAGCAGAGCATTCTGGGATTCCTAGAAACCCTTTAGTGCAGAGGTGGACAAAATATGACCTGCAGGCTGGATCTGGCTTGCCAATTGATTATATCTGGCCTGAGGCTGCCCCCACAGCACTCTGCATGGGGCCGAGCCCTGCCTGCTCCCACCTGGAGCAGCCCACACTGTGCTCCTGCCTGCACCCACCCCACACCAGCCAATTGCACTGTCCTGGCTCTGGCCAGCTTGCACAGCACTGACGTTGCAGCTACCTGGGTACTGCTTGGCATTCCCTGCCTCCAGCAGCTCCTCCTCCTGCTTCTGCTTTCCCCACTCCAGGAAGCAGGCAGTGCGGAAAAGGGCAGGGGCCATGGGGATGCATGCTGGGCACCATAATCTCAGCCAGGCAGTGGGGAAACTGCAGCTGGGTGTCTTCAGCCCCAGTGCACAGGACTCCATCTCCAGCTCTGGGCCACTTTCCATCCACTCAACTGCCTGCGGGTGGCTGCTCATTGTGCTGGATGGGTGGAGTGGATAGAAGGTGGCCAAGAGCTGGCACCCCATCTGCTGGGGCCAAGAGCTGCCCAATTACAGTTTCCCTTCTGCCTGGCTGGGTGTGTGGTGCCCTGTGCATGTCTCCTGTTATCTGTCCGCTCCATGTTCTTGGGGAACCTGACACAGGACACAGACTGTCTGACTCACAAAGAATCACCCCTTCCCCACCTAAACAGAAACTAATTAAGATGCAGTGAGAGATGCATCTAAAACCCTCCAGATAAGAGTGACAAAAGTGCAACAAGTGCCCTAGGTCTCATTTGCATCTGAGATGGGAACAGATGACCATTCATTTACATGA
>NW_017728907.1:44504498-44508942 GCF_001723895.1 Crocodylus porosus | reverse complement strand
AAGAGAAGGTTGGATGTGTATCTAGCTGGGGTAATGTAGGCTCAGCACTCTTTCCTGCTTATGCAGGGGGTCGGACTCGATGATCCATTGAGGTCCCTTCCGACCCTAGCATCTATGAATCTATGAATCTATAAAATGTGTTAGAAAAAAATCTTCTGCCAGTGGGAAGTACAGCACTTTTTCTGCTAAACCATTTCAATGTTTAATTAAACTCCCAGCTAGGAACTTGTGTCTTATTTTCAAGTTGAATTTGTCTAATGTCAGCCTCCAGCCAGAGGATCTTGCTATGCCTTTGCTTGTAAGACTGAAAAGTCCTCAGTATCTCTTCCATGTGTAAATGTGTACAGGAATTTAGTCAATTGTCAACTTGCTTGTCAATAAATTGAACAGATGCATTGCTTAAACATCTCAGCAAAAGGCTCGTTTTCTACTCTTGGACTCATTTTTATGGCTCTCTTTTGAACTCTCTCTGATATACCCTCATCCTCAAGAAGCATGGACACAAAAACAGCACACAATATTCCAGTACCAATACTGTATATAGCAGCAAGGTCATTCCTTATTTCTACCTGATACTTTCCTTTTGTACATCTGAGGACTGCATTTGTCCTTTTTGCCACAGAACTGTACTGAGAGGTGGTGTTGAGAGGAATGTAATTCTCCCTGTAAAAATGCTGAAGAGCTCTCACAACAAACAAGGGGCAGAGACTTCTCAGAAGCAAGAAAACCAAGCAGCTTTGGCAATGAGGTAGCAAGATCTTAATTGTGCAAGGGAAAGAAGACAGAAATAATTAGATGAAGAAGCAGGGCAACAGAAAGATCATAGTAAAGGAGGGTTGGAAGGGATCTCAGGAGGTCATTTAGACCAACCCCTGCTCAAAGCAGGACCATCCCCAACTAGATCATACCAGCCAAGGCTTTGTCTAGCTGGGTTAAACACCTCTAAGGATGGAGATTCCACCACCTCTCTGTGTAACCTGTTCCAGTGCTTCACTACCCTCCTAGCAAGAAGATTCTTCCTAATAACTAAACTAAATTTCCCTTACTGCAACTTGAGACCACTGCTTTTTGTTCTGTCATCTGCCACCACTGAGAACAGTCCAGCTCCATCCTCTTTGGAATCCCCGTTCAGGGAGTTGAAGGCTGCTATTCAATCCCCCCATAGTCTTCTCTTCTCCACAATAAACAAGCCCAGTTCCTGCAGCCTCTCCTCACAAGTCATGTGCCCCAGACTCCAAACCATTTTTGTTGCCCTCCAATGGGGGCCCACAACTGGACACAGGACTCCAGTTGTGGCCTCCCCAGTGCAGAACAGAGGGGAAGAATCACTTCCCTTGAACTACTGGCAATGCTGCTACCAATGCAGCCTAGGATGCCATTAGCCATCTTGGAAACAAGGGCACATTGTGGGCTCCTATTTAGCTTATTGTCCACTATCACCCCCAGGTCCTTTTCTGCAGAGCTGCTGCTTAGCCAGTTGATCTTCTGTCTGTACCAGTGCATCGGATTGTTTTGTCCTAAGTGCAGGACTTTGCACTTGTTGTTATTGAACCTCATAAGATTTCTTTTGGTCCGATCCTCCAGTTTATCTAGGTCACTCTGAATCCTAGCCCTACCTTCCAACCTATCTACTCCTCCCTCCATCTTGGTGTCATCTGCAAAGTTGCTGAGGGTGCACTCCATCCGATCTTCCAGGTTGTTGATGAAGACATTGAACAAAACCGGTCCCAAAACTGACCCCATGGGGCACTCCACTTGATACCAACTGCCAAGTAGACCTCAAGCCGTTGATTACTACTCTCTGAGTCCAATGATCCAACCAGTTTTCTGTGCAGCTTACAGTCCATTCATCCAACCAACTCATACTTCCTTAGCTTGCCTGTGAGAATGTTGAGGGAGATCATATCAAAAGTCTTGCTAAAGTAAGGTATATCACATCCACTGCCCTCCCTGTATTCACAGAGCCAATCATCTCACCTAGAAGGCAATCAGGTTAGTTGGGCATGATTTATAGTTTCATAATAGCTAGGGTCAGGAGGGACCTGAACAGATCACCTAGCCTGACCCCTGCCACAGGCAGGAATGAATGCTGGGTTCACAAGACCCTAGACAGGTGTTCATCCAACCTCCTCTTGAATTTACCCAAGGCAGGGGTGAGGACTACTTCCCTAGGAAGTTGGTTCCACATTCTGGCCACCCTAACTATAAAATATTGCCTCCTGATCTCTAACCTAAATCGAATCTCCATCAGCTTGTTACTATTGTTCCTTGTCACCCCAGGTGGTGCTGGGGAGAATAGGGCTCTTCCTGTTTGCTGATGATCTCCCCGATGAGTTTGTAGGCAGCCACCAGGTCCCCCCTCAGCCTCCTCTTGCCGAGGCTGAACAGGTTCAGGTCCCTCAGTCTCTCCTCATGGGGCCTGTCCTGCTGCCCTCTCACCAAGCGGCTGGCCCTCCTCTGAACCATCTCCAGGCTGGCCACATCCTTTTTAAAGTGTGGTGCCCAGTACTGGATGGATTACTCCAGCTGCGGCCTGACCAGTGTCGCATAGAGGGGGAGGATCACCTCTCTGGACCGGCTTGACGTGCACCTTTGGATGCATGGCAATGTCTGGCCTTGCTGGCTGTGGTTTGGCATTGGTGGCTCATGTTCATCTTGGAGTCAATAATGACTCCAAGATCCCTTTCCGCCTCTATGCTTTCAAGAGGGGAACTCCCCAGCCTGTACGTGTGCTGTGGATTCCTTCTTCCAAGGTGCAGCACCCTGCATTTGCCTACACTGAACCCCATCCTATTCTCATCTGCCCACTTTTGTAGTCTGTCTAAATCTAGTTGCAGCCTCTCTCTCCGTTCAAGTGTGTCCACCTCGCCCCATATCTTAGTGTCATCAGCAAACTTGGACAATGTGCTTTCAACCCCCTTGTTCAAGTTGCTGATGAAGATATTAAATAGTGTGGGCCCAAGGACTGAGCCCTGGGGGACCCCACTGCTCACATCTCGCCAGGTTGAGTACGACCTGTCCACCACTACTCTCTGGGTGCACCCCATCAGCCAGTTTTTTACTCATCCAACTGTGTAGACATCAATGCCACAGTCACTTAATTTATTAATGAGAATGGGGTGAGAGAGAGTGTCAAAGGCCTTCTTAAAGTCCAGAAAGACTACATCCACGGCGACACCATCATCCAAGGATTTAGTTACCTGGTCATAAAAGACAATCAGGTTGGTCAGGCAGGACCTGCCTTTGATGAACCCATGCTGGTTACCCCGAGCATGATCTCTCCTGCTGGCCCCCCACAGATGTGCTCCTTGATGATTTTCTCCAATATCTTCCCAAGGACCGAGGTGAGACTTACGGGCCTATAGTTACTTGGGTCCTCCTTCCTTTCTTAAAAATGGGGACCACATTAGCTAGTTTCCAATCCTCCAGCACCTGGCCAGACGACCACAAATGCTCATACAGCCTGGCCAAGGGCTCCGTGATGACCCCTGCCAGCTCCCTCAATACCCTTGGGTGGAGGGCATCTGGAGCTGCAGATTTAAAAATGTCCAAGCCTTCCAGAAGATCCATAACTATCTCTGTGCTGACCCAAGGCTTGACAGAACAATCCCTGAGACTTGCCCTTGGTGAATCCATGCTGACTGTTCCTAATCACCTTCTTCTCCTCCAAATGCTTAGAAATGGATTCCTTGAGGACCCATCTCATTATTTTTCCAGGGACTGAGGTGAGGCTGACTGGTCTGTAGTTCCTTGGATCCTCTTTCTTCCCTTTTTTAAAGATGGATTTGCCCTTTTCCAACCGCCCAGGACCTCTGCTGACTGCCACAAGTTTTCAAAGATAATGGGCAGCGGCTCTACAATTACATCGACCAACTCCCTCAGCACCCTCAGGTGCATCATGTCTGACCTCATGGACTTAGAAAAGCTTGACTTGTACAAGTAGTCCCCAACTTGGTCTTTCACCACTGTTGGCTGCTCACCTCCTCCACAAACTGTGCTGCTAGGTGCAGTAGTCTGGGAGCTGACCCTGCCTGTGAAGACAGAGGCAAAAAAGGCATCAAATACTTTAGCCTTTTCCTTATCATCTGTCACTAGGTTGCCTCCCCCATTTATAGTAAGGGACCCACACTTTCTCTGATCACAGTAGAGTCAGGGGTCTGCCAGGGCTGCCTACTGTCCCTGATCCTGTTCATCTGTGCCATTGAACACCTGGCTCAGGGCATGAGGCAGGATCCCAGGATGTGTGTGTAACTGTCTTATAGTTTTTAGCAAAGACTTTATATTATTTTCTCTCTTCTGTATAACTGCCGCGCGGCACTCTCACATTTATGTAACCTTGAAGTCGACTGTTAATCAAAATGAACGCTTTGTACTTTTCTCCACTGGCATTAAGCTACACATGCGCATTCTGTAAATTTCATTTCTTATCTAAAAGTGTCATTTC
>NW_017728907.1:44497896-44503683 GCF_001723895.1 Crocodylus porosus | reverse complement strand
GCGAACCTCGAGGGCGGCTAAGAGCTACCTCAATCCCGCCCCACAAGCCGCGCGCTCGCACAACTCCGCAAAGCCCGCGGCTCCCCTAAGCAGTGCCGGAGCCGCTAGCCCGGCATTTCGCCACAGTGTGGAGTCCAGATTCCCAGAGGTAGCAAGGAAGAGTCCAAGGTCCTGGCCTACATGGGCGACCTGAACATCCTGTGCCAGAACAGGTGTGCAGTAGAAAGAGCCCTGTGGCACACACAGGTTTACAAAACAGCAGCTGGGACCAAGCTCAATGTGAGCAAAAGCACTTAGCCATGGGTGAGCTTGAGGACCTGGAGTCCTTAGGGGTCTCTGTTCCCTGACAGGGGGTCAAGATCCTTGGGGTGGGGTTTGACCCCGAGCTGAGCAGAAGGAGGCCCTGGGAGAAAAAGGAGGCCAAAGTGAAGCAGAGGTTGAGTCTGTGGCACGCACACTACCTCTCCGGGGGGGGAGGGGGATGGCATGTGGCATTCATGAAGGCAGTATTGCTACCAGTGCTTCTGTACACCGCATTGGTCTTCACCCCTCCAAAGGGTATCATTCACAGAATCCAGAGAGCCATGTGCATTTTCTTCTGGGGATCCAGAATGGAGAAGGTGGCAAGGAAGACCCTATACAAAAAGAAACAGACCAGGGGCAGGGGGATGCCAGACATTCATCTGTTCCTATAGGCACAGTACACAAGCCAGATCTGTAAGCTGCTGACCGGGCCAGCATCCAAAACAGCCTGTCTAGTAAAGATTTTTGCAAGTTACCTCCTGAGACAGTGGTGGGTATATGCACCAACCAGCTGGAAACCATGGAACACCTCTGATTCTACAGAGTCCTGAATGAGTTCTAGAGTGAGTACAAGCTACAGAAGGAAAGCCCGGTGACTATGACCAACCACAGGAAGGCAGTCAGAGATAGAGACAAACAGGCAGTCCATGACTTACAATGTATCCAGTTACAACTTTTTGCACTTACGTTTCTAAATTGACACCCTGTGTGGCAGGCCAGTAGGGGGTGCTCCTGCAATGAGCCACCCACCTCCCTGCGCCCGACTAGCTTCCAGGCTCCCGGCGCCTCCCTAGGGGTGCCTTGCATCCGGCTGATCCCCTTCCTGGAGCACACTCACTAGCCTGGGGGTAACGTAAGCTGCCACCACTCCGAGAAGGGACAGTCTCGGCCCTGTGTCCTCGGGGAAACACAGGCCTAATAGTCCTATGGGTACTCAACCCAGTACAAGCACTTGGGGCACTTCCCCAAGTCGGGGGCCAAAAAGGAAAGTCTCCCTTAGTCCACAGACCTAAGGGGCCTCTTAGGCATAATTTAGACCCACCCCTCAATAAGCCTCCTACAGCAGTCACAAAGGAGAACTTTACTGATTACAGGGATGGGGTGAAAATAGGGTACAAGATAGAGCAATATCATAGAAATCCCATAGAGCAAAACAGTCTGCCTGAGGTAGCCTTTTGATCACACATCTGAGTTACTGCCAGCTAGATATCTAACCAGATCTCAAGTAGCTTACTCACAAGCATCATCCCCAGGCTGTTTGGAGATTCCCTCTGGAGGCAGGCCATTCCTATGTCAAGAGATATGTGGGAGAGAGCCAGCTTTTGATGGTAAACTCCTCTCTGAGTCCCCTGCATGGCTGCTGCCCCCTCCTCCTGGGCAGTCTTAACTTATATAGCCCCCGTGACCTTATTCACCTGGTCCAGTGAAGGCCAGCACCAGTTGGCTGTCAGCCAACCAATTTTACATCATTAGTTGCTGGGCAGACTCTAGCCCAACAGGTAGATGCCCCTCACCCAGGTAGCTGATACCAGTCATGTAGGCAGAGGGAGCAGGTTTCCCCCATCCCTCAGGAATGTAGCCAGCTCAGGTTACCTAAAGAGATAGGGTAAAGGTGCATCTCCTCTACTGGGCCCATCCTAATCACATTGTCACAGAACAGAGATTTTGGGGAGAAACAAAGTTGGCTTCCTGCCGCACCGTTTCAACTTTCTGACGTCAGTTTCGACTTTACAATGCTTGATCTGATGCAACGCCCTGTCACCGAACAAGTTGCTGTGTCACACTTCTCCCTGGAGAACATCTGTCCAAACTTCCTTGGACACTTTCTTTAAGAAAGCAGACAAGACTCCAGAAAAACCTGCAGCCGAGACTCCCGAGAAGAATCCAGCCGAGAACCCTTCAAAAAGTCCAACCAAAGGCCCTTCATAAAGTCCAGCAAAATCACCTCAAAGAAGTCCTTCAAAATCAATATGATTGCTATTTACAATATAAATACATTAGTGTAATGCTAGTACTCATCTATAATTGATTGAGTACAAAATTCTGACTTATTTTTGGTGAAAACAGGGTATCGGGCCTTGATTCAGGAACCAATCCCCCATTTATAACATTGTTTCCTATGGGAAAATTGGTTCCGAGTTGCAACGTTTTGACCTGAGACGCTGTCTTCAGGAACCAGTTGTACTGTAAGTACTGTCAACCATGGAGATGCTCTCCAAAGACGATTGCCAATTCACCTGGAACTGGATCTTCCACAAGGACCTACAAAAGGACCATAGAGACTTGAACTGGGTAATACCACAGTGCACTCTCCCAGTGAGGGCATGGAGACAGAGAGGGATGAGGGACTCAATCCAACTGCCCCAGGAAAAACTTCCAAGATGAAAGAGAGACCATCAACCACCTCTTATGGCTCTGTCCCTGTGCCAAGGGAGTTTGGAAAAAGGTAAGCCGGCTCCTTGAAGAGGTGACAGGGGTCACACTGATGACAAGAAGGGGTCCCTAACAGCTTGCTTTGAGCAGTTTGTGTCCTATAGCAGGAGCACCTTGTGGCAATGCAGGAACCTACTGCTGTACAGACACACGGAGCTCGAGGAAATGACAGTGTCAAAATGTTTCTGAGTGAACTCCAGTCCTACTACTGAAAAGCAGCGGGAGAAGATGTGGCCCACTCCACTTGGCAAAGGGACTCTTGGCAAAGGTTATTCAAAACACTCCAAGAAGCGGAGTGATCAGCGATAATGAAGATGACAGCGATAAAACTGGACCTCGAAACAGCAACAATGACAACAGCAGTGTCAGCAGAAGCAAAAGCAAGAGTGACAGTGACAACAACAAGGATGGGGAATAAGCGGACAACGTAAACCCCAACAGCACGGTGAGAACTAAGAGACTGTGTTATGGAAAGGACTGTGGACCAGTGTGCAGGAGTGCAGATGCAGGGGGGCGAGGGTTTTAAATGTGTTTTAAGGTTTGTATAGAAATGCTTATGCATGATGCTGTATATTTATAACAATATATATAGAAATATATTTTTCAAAAAAACCCACACTTTCCCTGACTCTCCTCTTGTTGCTTACATACTTGTATAAATCCTTCTCGTTACCCCTCACATCCCTTGTAGCTGCTACTCCAATTGTGCTTTGGCCTTCCTGATTTCATCCCTGCTTGCCAGAGCAATATTATTATATTCCTCCCTAGTTGTTTGTCCAAGTTTCCACTTCTTGTAAACTTCCTTTTTTTTGTGTTTTTGCCACTGAAGAGCTCCCTGCTAAGGCAAGATGGTCTCCTGCCATACTTGCTAGTCTTCCTGCACATCGGAATGGTTTGTTCCTGTGCCCTCAAAGTTTCTTTAAAATACAACCAGTTTTCCTGGACTCCTTTCTCCCCCTCAGACTGGCCTCCCAGGGAATCCTCAGCCGAAGTCTGCTTTTCTGAAGTCCAGGCTCCTTACTCTGCTGCTCTCTGTCCTTCCTTTCCTCAGGATCCTGAACTCAATCATCTCGTGGTCACTGCTGCCCAAGTTGCCATCCACTACTACATTCTCCACCAATTCCTCCCTGTTTGTGAGCAGCAGGTCAAGGACAGCATGTCCCCTAGTTGGCCGCACCAACACTTGCACCAGGAAGTTGTCCCTAACACTTGGCAAAAACTTCCTGGATTGCCTGTGCAGTGCTGTATTGCCCTCCCAGCAAATGTCAGGGTGACTGAAGTCCCGCATGAGAACCTGGGCCTGTGATTGAGAAACTTCTGCTAGCTGTTTAAAAAAAGCCTCATCTACCACGTCCTCCAGGTCTGGTAATCTATAGCAGACCCCCCACCATGACAACCCCTTTGTTGCTCTCCCCTCTGACCCTCCCCCAAAGACTTTTAGCAGGCCTCTGTCTCCAGTTCCACACTGGCACTCTAAGCAATCATTTAGTTCTTTTACATAAAGCACAACTCCTTCTCCTCTTCTCCCCTGCCTGTCCTTCCTGAACAGTTTATACCCATCCATGACAGTATTCCAGTCTTGTGAGCTATCCCACCAAGTCCTTGTTATTCTAATCACATCATACTTCTGAAATTGTGTGAGGACTTCCAATTCCTCCTGCTCATTTCCCAGGCTCTGTTCATTTGTGTACAGACACCTGAGGTAACTAGCCAATTGCTCTACTTTGTCAGGAAGAACAAGAAGGCCTCCCCTGCTGCCTCCTCCTGCTTGTGATTCCTTCAAGTCACCCACTTCCCCACTTAGCTCAGGGCTTTGGTCTCCATCCACTCTAGCAAAAAGTTAGAAGATTATTTACCAAAAGTGAAAGTCAGGCTGACACAGAAAGGCAGTCAGGAAGCCCCTACTACTTGTGTACTCATTTCCTCACAGTCAGGGACAAGGCCTTTTGTGCACAGACCAAAATTTGTGGCATAGAGAAGAGGCCTTCTCTGCAGTTAAGGAGCAAGTAGGATTCAAATGCTCATGTGCAGATGATAAACCTCCCCTGGCACTGAAAAACAGAAATAGGATATGACCAGCAGTGCAAGCCATGTATGCAATTATTACCTCCTCTAGCAAAGCAGATTTTTCATGTAGTTTTGCTTCATAGTATTCTGTTAGCTCCTCCAAAGCCTGGTTTTTGCTCTCCTCCATATCATGCAGCTGCTTCTCATACTCCTCCTGCATCCGCTGTGATTTCATTTGCAGCTCCTGGTATTTTTCATATTCCAGCAAGAGTTTCTGGCTGTTCCCAGATTCTGGGAATGGGAAATAAGAAAGAACTCAGGGAGCTGAAGACAGGGAAGATATATGCAACCCTTTACAGCTCTCATTCCTTGCTTTGGAAACTCTGCTACTTCTGACCTCTGTTTCCAATAACAATACCCCAGTACCAGGTCATTACCCACTGCATCATATTTATTACTTCTTGTTCTTGGCTATACAGTCACAAAAACTATGCCTCAAACATCTCTGGTCATTTCTCCTAGCATATTCCTTGCACCTACCACTTGGCTAGTAATGTCAGCCTCACAGCTCCCTTTATTTTTTCCTACCCGCATTTCTCAGCTTTGTTCTGTGCTACACCCTCATGTGGAGTACCCGTCTCATAACAGCTCAACAGGCCATGGCTTTATCCTTAGGGAAGTCTTTCCCAGAGATTTACCTACCCACAAAAAAAAAATTCATCACTGTAAGCAAAGAGCTTTTATTTTTGCTAGGTTTCCCCATGCTTCCCCATCACTGACTCCAAGATGAACATGGGCTGGCAGTGTGGGGATGCAGTCAGGAAGGCCAACTGCACCTTGAAATGCATCCACAGATGCATCTCAAGCAGGTCCAAGGAGGTGATCCTCCACCTCTATGTGGCACTGGTCAGGCCGCAGTTGGAGTACTGCGTCCAGTTCTGGGCGCCACACTTCAAGAGGGATGTGGACAACATGGAGAGGGTCCAGAGGAGGGCCACTCATATGATCAGGGGGCAACAGGGCAGGCCTTATGAGAAGAGGCTA
>NW_017728907.1:44494910-44497698 GCF_001723895.1 Crocodylus porosus | reverse complement strand
CGGACTAGATGATCTACTCAGGTTCCTTCCGACCCTAGAAACTATGAAACTATGCTCACTATTTTCTCTGTTAGTCCCCCAGATTCTGAGGTGCTCCGGGTTGCAGTCTACTTCACTCTGTGCCTTGTACAGTGAGAACACTGTCAGCACTCAGGGATTACACAGCTTGTGCTGTTCCTATGTACTGCTTCTCTACATCTGACTCAAATTCTGTTCTCTGTACATGGGCACTATCTGAAGCAAACAACTCAGAAGGGGCATTTCTGGATCCAAAGCAACTAATTTTTGTTGTTGTTGTAAGAACTATTACCAGTGGGCAACAGGGAAGGGGAAACTAATCAGTGATTTAACAGAAAGAGTTCTTAAAACTTTCAAACTAGCAAAGAGTTTGCTACAGTCTGAAGTCAAGAATGAAAAGTTGCTTCTCAAGCCCAGAAGTGGCTGAGAGGAACTGAGATGCAGTAGTTGCGAGATAAACATCGTGCCCTCAGTGTAAGGCATGAAAAGGGGCATGGTCTAGGTGTGCCCGACAGGCACTGCAGACATAAAGAGTCCATTTCCCTGGCACCCGTTATGCTTATTTGTGTAGGACTGTCAGATGCTTCCCTAGTGGCTCCTGGATGGTCTCCCAACTTCTCAGCACTCTGTCACTCTCTAGTACTTCCCCCTTTTCTCACATCTGCCCCTTTTCATTCTGTACTGCCATTAAAGTGACTTGGATATTACCACCATACATATACAAATTACAGGAATTCTAGGTAATCACAATAATTTCCTCCTTTAAAATAAAGTGGGGGGAAGGGCTTTGTACCCTTCTGTTAATGCCCTGTTCATTTCTTGATGGGCTTATCCTCCCCATCACACCACTACCATAAACCAAAGGGAGCTCCTTCCATTCTGGATCTAAATACTCCAATGACTTCTAACCTAGGTCCTGCACCTCTCTGGCTTGCTTCTCCATCAGCTCAGAAAACTGCTCCTGGTGCTGCAGCTCCAACTTTTCTTTTTCTGCCTTTAAAACCTGAAAAAAAGCAAAAAAGCTGGTATTTTCATCTGAAAACAGACAGAAATCCTTTGAAATCTCTCAAACAATGGCTCATCTGGGGAATAAAACAAACAAATGGAAGAAGCATCTTTGCCTTCTTTGGTGAGAGGACATAGGAATCATTCACGACTAAGCAAAGCTTTCAGCAAAAAATAAATTCACAGGGAATAGACTGAAAAGGAAAGGAAAGCTAAGCTATGGTAGTAAATGGAGCTTTTAGAGAGAAAGCTGTATAGAGCTGTATTAAAAAAATTTAGAAAAAAGTTTGTGAGCAACAGAAAAGCAACTGTGCAAATTTTCCTCAGATGGGACCCCACAAGGACTCTACAGATGTAGTAAAAGAGGTGTCCGCCAATATTAATGCAATCTTCCACAGAGATGCTTCTCTCTCAGACCCGAGGTAGGGTACTTTGTGCCTAAAAGGTTGTCTAAGATTTCTCTCAACTATACAGTTGGTCCCAAAATGAGACATCACAAAAACAAATCCTTGCCTTTTGTATATTTCCTGGACCATCACTCAAACACTACCTAAAACATTCTGACAGTCTGCCAGGGGAGGTGGTTCAAGCACCTACACTGAACACCTTCAAGAGTAGATTGGATGCTTATCTTGCTGGGATCCTATGACCCCAGCTGACTTCCTGCCCTTTGGGCAGGGGGCTGGACTCGACGATCTCTCGAGGTCCCTTCCAGCCCTGATGTCTATGAAATCTATGATCTGAACTCTTACATTTGCCATGCATCTGAAACATGAACTGCAGCCACTTAAAAATGGAGAACATGGGAGTAGTGTCATTAGGAGTGAGTGGGACAATAGCTCTAGGAGTGGTCTTAGAGGGGGCACCAGCACAGCAGCTCCTAGGGAGTCTACACCATGGCAGCATCAACCAGGTATGAAGAGACCATGCAAAGCAGCAGCAGCAGCCAAGATCAGATAAGACTCCCCAGTGCTTGGCAACTCTCACTAGTTATGTCTCTGGAACTTTGTATTTAATTAACCAGCACTTGCTGAATGTTCTCAGAACAAAATTCAGTCAGACAACAATGCCCCATCCTGTCAAGCAAAGAGGATCTGGGTGAAGAAGCCTTCCCTGTTTCTTTATGAAAAGATTTGGTATTATTCATAGCGTCCTGGGCATTCCCGTCACCCCCCATAGTTAAGCAAGGTTTGCATAATTGTTGCCAGAGCAACTAAAACTACCTTTGCTTCACTCTGTCTTGTGTTCATCATTATATTAATGGAAACAGAAGGAAAACATGGACAGAGCCTTTAACCACTGAGTAGGATCACCCTGGGTATGGAATCTTTGTCCCTTCCAGCTCTCAAAGTAGTTACACATTTTGTTTTGACCAGCTCCAAGCAGAGCTATAACTGCGTGACACCAGAAGAGATATTTCATCATACACTGGAGATCTCCTTAATCTCTTGATCCTCACCATTCATGCAACTGTGTTGAATCTCTGTGGATGTATTTACATGTGCGCTTGACTGCAAAGTAGAATAATTAGCTCCACAGTAAAGTATCTCCGTCTACACATGTACTGGTATTAGGGTGCAGTAAACTAATTAACTCCACCACAAGATAGTACTGTCAGGGACAGCATCCTTATAGGCTTGGTAGTGCTACGCTGGCTAGCACTATGGAAGAAAGAGACTTGGGGGTCATCATTGACCACAAGACGAACACGAGCCTGCAATGCGATGTTGCAGCTAATAAAGTGACCAAAACGCTGGCTTGCATC
>NW_017728907.1:44482199-44492669 GCF_001723895.1 Crocodylus porosus | reverse complement strand
AGAGGGTCCAGAGGAGGGCCACTCACATGATCAGGGGGCAGCAAGGCAGGCCCTACAAGGAGAGGCTATGGGACCTGAACCTGTTCAGTCTCCACAAGAGAGGGCTGAGAGGGGATCTGGTGGCCGTCTACAAACTAGCCAAGAGGGACCACCAGGCTAAGGGAGATTCCCTGTTCCCCCCCGAGCACCACCGGGAGTAACGAGAAATAACAACAATAAGTTGACGGAGAGTAGATTCAGGCTAGACATCAGGAGACACTACTTCACAGTCAGGGCGGCTAGGATCTGGAACTAACTTCCAAAGGCAGTGGTGCTTGCTCCTACCCAGGTGTATTCAAAAGGAGACTAGATAATCACCTAGTTGGGGTCGTTTGACCCCAGCATTCTTTCCTGCCCATGGCGGGGGGTCGGACTTGATGATCTGCTCAGGTCCCTTCTGACCCTACCAACTATGAAACTATGCAACTATGACACTGATAACCCCAAACAACAAAGATCATCTCCTGGAAGAATAAAACAGATGAATTGTTTCTGTTGCACATCTTGTATCCTTTAACTTTTCAAGTTACTAGAGCGAAATATCTCCTCTGAAAGGACAATTTTCTGGTCTCAAACTTTGTTTTGGCTGAAATTGCAAAGGACCTTATTCAGGAAAGAAAGCAGTAGTGATGCTTCTCCACTGGCTGAGTAGTCTGAGGCCTCAAGTGATGCTCTATTGGCACATTTTGCCACATTCTGACCTTTGAGTTACACAATGGCTCCAAAAATGAACAGATCAAAACCCTCTGGGTTAAGTTGCAGGGCGGGAGATCTATACTACAGACCACCAAACAGAACTCGATCTGGATCTGGAGTTTACCCAAGAATTGACTGAGGCCGCAGATGCATGTGATATGGTCATCATGGGCGATTTTATGACTGCCAGCATTTTCAGAGAACAAATAAGAAAGGCTAAAGCAGCAACCAAACTTAGATTAGCAACAGGAATCAAGGACAATAAGAAGTCCTTCTTTAGCTACATAGGGAACAGGAGGAATACAAATGCGAGTGTGGGGCCACTGCTCAACACGTCAGGAGAGCTGGTTACCGGCACCCTGGAGAAAGGTGAACTCCTGAATGACTGCTTCACCTTGGTCTTTCACTGGACCAAGGGGAAAACAACTCCAGGTAGAGTACAGGATGAGCATGGTAGGAATAATCACCTTCCTACTATTGCTGTAGAATTGGTGTACGACCAAGACAAAAACCTAGACATATACAAGTCAGCAGGACCAGATGATCTTCATCCACAAGTGCTGAAGGAGCTGACTGAAGTCATTATGGAACCCCTAGCGAAACTCTTCCACAACTTGTGGTGCTCTGGAGAAGTCCCTGAGGAAGAGGGCCATCGTTGTGCCTATCCACAAGAAGGGCAGGAGGAAGAACATGGGTAAATATAGGTGAATCAGCCTAACTTCCATCCTACAGAAAATCCTAGAAAAGTTCATCAAGGAGTCTATCTGCGATAAGCTTGCAGAAGGTAAGATTCTGGATGACAGCCGGTATGGCTTTGTCATGGGCAGGTCTTGCCTTACTGTGGCGGAACACTTTTGGGGGTGCTCGCCACTTGAGGGCTTTTACAGGCTCTGAGGGGAGCCTGCTTTGGTGGAGCAGCAGGGGAAACCTTCCCCAGGAACTATTTTAAGGGGGGTGGTCTGAGGCAGGGCACTGTTGGTGCCTGCCACTTTAAGAGCTGAGCCAAGCCGCCAGCAGGTGCTTGACTGCGGTGGCTATTTTAGATCTCTGGCCACCTATATAAACAGAGCAGTTTGCTGCTGGTGAAGGGGGCAGAAACATTGCCTGGCTGCAAGGCTGCATGAAACATTCTGGAGGTAAGGGCAGGAGCTTAAGGGGATGGTTGGAGGCTCCTGGTCTTGGGCATGACCTAAAACTGCACCCTGCCGGGAGTGGGTGGCCTGGTAGGGCTCTCAGTAGTGCGGGAGCTCCCAGGAAATACCAGGCCAGTTACCAGCCTGGTGAAAGGCTGGTCAGGGTGCCTTAACCCCAGCTCCCACAACTGGGTGGGTTACACCATAGTAGGGCCAAGAAAGTAGACCCAGAAGAGAGAGTGAGCTAGAGGCTCAGAAGCCTGACTCAAAACACCCTCAACTGGTCAATGCTGGGGCCAGGACTGGAAGGGTCAAAAGGGCCAGGGTTCCACCACAAGGGACACCCAGAGCTGAGGGCCTGCAGTTTCTGACTGGCCTTGGAGGTAAGGCCAGGGCCTGTGTGGCCAAAGGTCCAAGGGGGACAACACCTGAGAGGGGGGAGAGTTCAGGGAGCTAGGCAGCCCAGAATGAAGGTGGAGTAGGCCACCTGATCAGAGGGATCCAGTTGGAGTCCAGATTGGAGGATTGTGGGGCCTGTGACATTAACAACTGTGGGTACAAGGGGGCCAGGCATGGCTGTGGCCACCTGAGCCCAGGGAGGGTGCAAGGCCCAAAAGGGGCCAGGCACGGCTATGACCACCTGTGCCCCACTGGGGAGGGAAGCCCTGTAGCCCCAGTGAGGGGGCAGAGATGTGGAGTCCCAGTGAGGGGGAAACCAGAGGGCTGGGAGCCCAGTCTGTGTGAGTCTATAGAGTTGCCTCTGGGAGGGGCCAGAGCAAGCTTGGCCCCTACCCCAGTGAGGGTCACGGGAGAGGCCCAACAGACAGTACATCTGCCACCCAAGCCATCAGCTAGATAAAGCCTATAGCCAAAGGGCCCCACTCCAAGAGGGAGCTAGGCAATATAAGTTGTTGAGGCATGAAAGAGACCCTGTGAGAGGGGGTAGAGTGTGAGAGGTCCTAGTGAGAGGTGGGCGGTATGAATGCATGTGTGTCCGAGGCCTGACAACGAGAACTAAGCTTGGTCTGGCTGTAGGCTGGGAGCATTGCCACCTGGATGCCACCTATGAGGCTTGGGCTGTGGTGTAGGGGAGGAACAAAGCCGCAGATAGTGCCCCCTGGCATCGGAGCAAGGTTGAACAGCCTCCCACCTAATTAACATCCTAATTAGATGGGTTTTGAAGAGAAACTGGAGTAATATTAGATATCATCAAGGCATGACAGGAAACACAGGTGGGCGGCGTGCCCAAAGGCAGGCAGGGGAAACTAGCACTGTGGCTGGTTAGGGACCTCCCACTCTGGCACATGTACCAACTTAATCTCCTTCTATGACCAGGTAACTCATCACCTGGAGAGAGAACAGGTTGACATTGTATACCTAGATTTCCAAAAGGCCTTTGAGCTAGTATCCTCATGAGAAAATTGGAGGATTGTGGGCTTAACTCTGAGATAGTCAGGTGGGTGAGAAACTGGATGCAGGACAGGACCCAGAGAGTCCTAGTGAACAGATCTGTGTCATCCTGGTGAGAAGTGGGCAGCAGTGTCCCACAGGGGTCAGTGCTTGGTCCAGTACTTTTCAACATCTTTATTAATAATTTGGGTATGGGGGTAGAGAGCTCACTGGCCAAGTTCATGGACAAGTTATGAGGAAGCGTAGTCACACCTGAAGATAGGCTACAGATACAGGCGGACCTCGGCAGGCTAGCGAGTTGGGCGGATTGGAATCTGATGAAGTTCAACATTGAGAAATGTAAAGTGCTCCACCTCAGAACAAGCAACCCCCAAAACACCTACAGGTTTGGCGGGACCAAACTGACCAGTACCACAAATTAAAAGGACCTGGGGGTAATACACCACTGTATGAATATGTGCCGGCAGTGCAATGCTGTAGCTAGCAGGGCAAATAATACTTTGTCATGCATCAATCGATGCATCTCTAGCAAAACCAAGGAAGAGATTCTTCTGCTCTACTCGGCACTGGTGAGACCACAGCTGGAGTACTGTGTCCAGTTCTGGACACCACACTTTAACAAGGGCATGGACAAGCTTGAGAGAGTCCAAAGAAGAGCCACCCATATGATCAGAGTCTCACATGGCAAGCCATACAAGTAAAGGCTGAGGGATCTGGGACTCTTCAGCCTGGGGAAAAGAAGGCTGAGAGGGGATCTGGTAGCAGCGTACCACTACGCTAGGGAAGTACATTAAGGGCTTAGTGAACAACTGTTCACCAGGGCACCCAAGGGGAAAACTAGGAGTAATGGCCACAAACTCCTGAAAGACCGATTCAGGCCCAACATTAGGAAAAACTTCTTTACATTCAGGGTGTCCAGTCTATGGAATAAGCTTCCTCCAGAGGTGGTGCAATCATCTATCCTGGAAATCTTCAAGAGGAGACCTGACAGTCACCTTGCTGGGGTCACTTGACCCCCAGTTATCTTTATTGCTTGGTGCAGGGGGCTGGACCTGATCATCTTCCAAGGTCCCTTCTGACCTTACAATCTATGAATCATTAGTTCATTGTTGTTGTTCCTCTGTTAAGTCTAAGATGAATTTAGTCTCCCATAATTAGAGTTAACAATGAGATATCATTGCTGGGCTGCATGCAACCCTCTGACCGAAGTAGATTAAAGTATTCTTTTGCCTTATGCTATTCAACTTTGCTCCTTCCTTGCCGTAAGGAGCTCAACAGGTCTTTCACCACCCCTAAGCCAGCTGTTAGCTGCTACCACCATCCAGGGAATTAGCAGTGGAGTGTATGCATGAAAATAAGAGAAAGTCTTACATGATGCACTGTATAATTTATCTGGCTTTTTAGAAAGAAGATGAAAAGAGGTAGAAGTATTCCATGCAGATCTGATAGCTTGAACAATCCATCCAATATTGGAAAAGCTACCTTGTTCTTTGAAGGGTCTTCCATATGCTAAATTGGATGAAATGTTTCTTTTATTGTCAGAGATGGTAACTTTAAAGTTAGCACTGTCCTTTCTACTAGCTGAAGATATTGAACAATGATTTTCAAAGGAGAGGATGCAAAATTTATTTTAACACTTTCATCAGGAGATAAGTCTAAATATTTCAGATTCCATCTGAGAAACTAGCTCCTCTTCAAAAAAGGTGTCAGCTATCACCATAGAAGAGCTCTATCAAGATTGAAACGGAAAGATCCAATTCATAGCGTCGCATACCTTTTGAGGTGTGGAACTCTGGGTGGTGGCGGCATTACCCCCAGGCTAGTGGGTGTGCTCCAGGAACGGAGTCGGCCAGACATGAGGCGACCCCAGGGAGGCACCTGGAGCCTGGAAGGTGGTTGGGCGCAGTGAGGTGGGTAGTTCAGTGCAGGAGTACCCCCTACTGGCCCGCCACAGATACTATCAGTGAAACTACCAACATTGGGAATTGAAGTATAATCAGTGGCAAAATAGTCTTACAGATGTCTTAAGAAGCAGCAATTACAACTTAGGAGAGGTACTAGGTATCTTCCACAATCTCTTCTCAGGAGAATGGAATTGAGTAGAAGAGTTGTCATCTTTACCACCCTTGCAAGTAACTCCTCTGACTCCCCTGTCCAAACCAATTTGATGGCTTTCATCCACTGCTGTAATCACACCCAAGTTTGATGGGAATCTCAGCACGATATCTTTTTGTCCATAGTGAAACCCTCAGATTCCTAAGTACACTTAAATCTGGTTGGGTCTTTTGGAACAGTTTTGTTGGACTGTGAAACACAATGTCTGAATTTGGCACTGATGAATCATGTGGATCTCCTCTCCAGGATTTGTCACTGCGAATGCTAGCTGTTTTTCCTTTATCATCTTCTCTGGGACTGAGCTGATGAATCTCTAATATTCTCTTGATTCCACATTCTACTGGAACCCTGCTTATTTTTGTTTTCAATTGCTCCATTTTGATCTGAAGCTTATGTGCAGAATGACAGAGTTATTCTGATCCCAATTTCACGTTCTTCTTGACTGCCTTTGAGAAATGAGACAGGTCTCTTTGCCTTAGGATCCATATTCTCAGGTACCTTGGAATCAAGCCTTAGGATCCACTTTCTCAGCTACCTTGGTACCTGAGGCTTCCTGAAGTGAGAGAGAGCCTGCTGCCTATTTTGTCTTTCTCTGGCTGTCCCTTTAGTGAAAGTGGAGGAAAAAGAGTATCTGGATGCTCACCAAGGCACATTAGGCACCCCTTCTCCACACCAATCTTTGTGCTCCAGGACAAACTCCAGCTGAAGCCATAAGACCAAACAGGATGAGAGAAATGCCTTATATTCCCATCCAGCTCCTTAGTAACAGCTTGAAATTTCACGGTGGCCAGAGGAAACACTACAATGACATAGCAAACCTCAAGCCAATGAATGCTGACATCAAGAGTTGGGAGGAGCTGGCTGTCAACTGACCACAGCAGCATCACAACCTCAATGAAGCAGCAGCCCATTTCAAAGTAAAGTGTCTTGCCCTCAATTCAGAGAAGAGATAGCAAAGGAAGAAAAGGAGAGGAATCTCAGCCTTTAGCCTACTCTATCCTGTCTGTGGAAGGAGCTGCAATTTCTGTGGATGGATTGTAATTGGACAGATCTATGCCTCAAGGACTGGGCTATTAACTCACTTCAGGACTCAAATGAACCATGGTAGAGATCATCCTCGAATCAAGGGATTGCCAATGATGACAACTGCTGTCCAATTAACACCTGATAGCATGGCAGTGCTTGTAGTACCTTTTGGACTTAGCTCAGTGCTTTTAGGCTTCTCTGTTGCCATGGAAGAGCAGAAGGACTCTACATGAGAGGTGCTACATCAGAGAACCCAGAAGGTTACAGCCTGAATACTTTCAGGAGAAGGAGAGCAGAGCCCGAAGCTGAAGTGCCATCACTACTGCACAAAAATTACTGGAGCACAAGTATGTAGCAAAAGATGAATTTTGTGACAAATTCCACAGGCACTGAACTGCAAAATTTGGAAGTTTATGAGGCCCTGTCAACACAGCCCACACAACACAGTATCCTTCCTCCTTCAGCCATCAAGCAATAAACTCATATTTAGCTCTTCCTGATGGTAAAGTATATGGCAAAGGTTGCTGCTCCTCCTTCTGAATGTTAGCAAGAGCCTGAGAACCCACACTGTATAAGAAACTGCCAATGCAATTCTGGAATGCACATCTAAGTCCCTACAAGGAAAAAGCACTTGTGCAGCAGATGAAACTTACAGGGAGATTTCATAGCAAAATCCAGTGATACTAACAATGGTGCTGTTTACTCACAATTTTCAGTCCCAGGCACAGTCAGTATTCACAGGTATAACCACTATCATGCAGAAACCTACAGTTTCATTATAAGACCTCTGGTGTCTTTTCCATCTCTCAAGTACTCAAAAGGGTTCACCTCTTACCCTAGATACATACAGCACAGGATATTTTTATTGCAGCCTACAGAAAGAATAAACTGATTTTTCAGGTGCTTTAATGGGATTCATGCCTATATTCTATGGATTGTGAATTTTAACATGTTAGTGAGAAGGGGAGAGACTTCTTGATATTTGCTGTGACAACATGCATCATACCTGATTTTTTATTTTAAGGGACTCCATTTCCTCAATGAACTTCTCAGTTAATTCCTTTATCTTCTCATTGTAGCTCATGTCCTTGAGACGCAGCTGGTACATATTTTCCATTTGCAGTTCTTCCACACGAGATTTCAGTTCCTTCATGACAAGAGTCTGTCAGGAAAAAGATGACATGCTAACAGAGAGGTTTTTACCAGTAACTGCAGCTGTTTGAAGGCATTGCCTCTACATATTTACCTTTCCTCTAAAAGTCAGTTTGAAACAAGATTTCCTAAACATTCTCAAATAATTTGGGCCATTCAGATAAAAAAAAAGATTTTGATTCTGAAACTTGACTTTTTGTTACTCTTATGCATGTTGTCTGGCATACAGAAATAGGTCTGCCCACTCTGCTAACACTGCTCTCAATGTCTCTGATGATTTCTCCATCAAGTCACAGAGCCTCTGCTCTTTACACTACCTGAAATGAAAGCTATCTAACACACAACTCCTTGCACATCAGTACTGGAAGCTCCAGTACCTGGATGCAGCCTCTCCTTTTGAATAACGCTGTGCCAACCTGCTTGTTTGTGCTGTCATTCAAGTGGTCACAGCATTCTGTAAATGCAGCTCACAGACTGGGAGCATAAGAGAAGAGAAGGGAGCAAAAGATTTGCATCCATAATTTGCTCTCACCTTCTCTTCCATGTCTGCTTTAGTGATCAGCACCTCATCAGCATATCCTACTTCCCTTTCTCGTTTCAGGCCCCGTCCTTCTTTATCATACACCTTCCAGATAATCAAGCAGCCATCCTCTGAGACAGTCAGCAGAAACTGGTCATCACAAGTTATAGATATCTAAAAAGGAAGAGAGAGACAGAAGAATGAGAGTAGAGGTATGGCACAAAAAAGATACAAATTGTGTTTACACTGAACTACTCCCCTAAGATTTTCTGTCACTGCTGCCTTTGTTGAATCTACGGTGGGAATGCTGATGTAGTTCAGCTACTAGGATTTTCACAAACACTTAAACCATTTCAAGACAGTCACTGATTGGGAATTGGTTCATGATTGTCCCTGGACAGAAGTATCCACATGTACACTGCATTGCCAAGTGGAACCCTCAACTTTTAGGGAATGCACAGCTGTTGAAATCCCACTAGTGAGTGGTAGGGTAGGCAAACCTTCCAGGGAGGAGTGGAGGGGTTGCCAGGTACTGGGGGTATGGGGAGGGCTGTGTGGTCCCTGCTTGTGGTTCCCAGGAAAGAGAAGAGCTGCATGCTCCTCCCTCTCCCATGATTTCTGCAGCATTTCAATGCCCACCTTATAAACCATGCTGTCAGTTTCACCTTCCTGCTAGAGATCCTGCGCCTTAGGGCACCAGGTTCATTTGGGGCAAAGGAGAGGCAAGTCACAGCACCCCCAGCTTCTGAGAACTCCTCTACTCCTTTTCCCCCTCGCCTCAAATGAGCCCGGAACCTTAGGGAGCAGGGGTTTGGACTGGAGAGTTCTGGCTGCATTCCAGAGGAGCCCCTTGCTCTGTATGCATTTGGGGAAGGGGGTAAGGAACAGTGTAGTGTGGGATTCTTGGAAGACTGACCAGACACTAGGCTCACAATGTTCTATGTCCTCATATAACATTGAGCTGGTTCCTGGTGTACCAGCTCAAAATAGTACTTGATTTTCCTGGTATGCATTTGAAATGTTCTAGGAAGTTTAAGCTGTTCTTAAGTGGTGTGCCCATCTAGACTCTTGGGGTTTGAAGTTTATTTAGAATTTTCTAAGAGTTACATCTGTCACACTAGACCAAGATACCACACTGGCTCCTACTACAGTCCTGTCTGCGCTTATAATCCCACTGTTTCCCCAGTGTTTGTAGAAAGGTGGGGGGAAATTATTATATGCTTTGGACAGAAAAAGTCTCTAGGTCACTGGCCTGCCTATGACAATGACATTTAAGACAACAGCTAATTTTAAAGGGTTGGGGCATTTAGCTTTTTTTTTTTAAAACCATGCTGACACATCCCAAGCTTTGGGTAAGAGTGAGGGTCCAATGTTAGGCCCATCTTTTGGACACCTTCCTTCACTCTACCAGCTGACCAATCAGAAATAACAGGCTCCTTCCTGCAGTATGTCCAAGCAGCAAGCCTTGATCATGTTGAGAAGGTCCAAAGGAGGGCCACTCGCATGATCCGGGGACAGCAGGGCAGACCCTATGAGGAGAGGCTATGGGACCTTAACCTGTTCAGCCTTTACAAGAGGAGGCTGAGGGGGGACCTGGTGGCCATCTGTAAACTTACTAGGGGGGACCCGCGGGGTTTCGGAGAGACTTGTTCCCCTGAGCGCCTCCCGGAGTAACAAGGAATAACGGCCATAAGTTGCTAGAGAGTAGGTTTAGACTAAACATTAGAAGGCACTACTTCACAGTCAGGGTGGCTAGGATCTGGAACCAACTTCCAAGGGAAGTGGTGATGGCTCCTACCCCGGGGGTCTTTAAGAGGAGGATCAACGTTTACCTGGTTGGGGTCATATGAGCCCAGTTTTCTCTGCTGCCCAGGGCAGGGGGTCTGACCAGAAGATCTACAAGGTCCCTTCCGACCCTACATCTATGAATCTATGCGAGGCTCGGCAGGGAGAATACACATGTCTCTCTGTCCTCTACAAAGCCCAGAACATGCCCACCGAGCATGCGCTGAACCTCTCCCCATCACACAGATGGAAGATTCTCCTACAGGGAGGAAACATCAGACTGCCAGACCAAACAGCACCCACAACTACTACAGCCCAGCCCAGCCCAACAAGCGAAGCAATCAAACAGGTAAGAGGGAGGGGCCAGGGTAACGCTGGGACTAGGGGGTCAGTACACACACCCACAGGAGGCCTCAAATGCCTCTACACAAACGCTCGTAGCATGGGCAACAAGCAGGAGGAACTCACCCTCCTGCTGACTGACACCAGCCCGGAGATAGTGGGGATTACAGAAACATGGTGGGACGAAACGCATGATTGGGCGGTCAATGTCAAGGGATATAGGCTGTACAGGAGGGACAGGATAGGAAAGAG
>NW_017728907.1:44479953-44482188 GCF_001723895.1 Crocodylus porosus | reverse complement strand
GTCATTTGACCCCAGTATTCTTTCCTGCCATGGCAGGGGGTCGGACTAGATGATCTGCTCAGGTCCCTTCTGACCCTAGAAACTATGAAACATTCGATCAGATTAGGACTTCAGGTGATTACGGCAGTCTACAGTCCCATGGAATTCCTGCAGGATTTGCCCGTTAGTTCACTTTTTGTCAGTAAGACTTTAGCCAACAAACTCAGATGGGTATCTCCACATGGCATATGTAGCCTTACTTCTAACAAGTCCTATACACTGGAAAGAAGAAATCAGAGACAAAGAGCAAGGGAGTCCAAGTCACTCACACACACATATGCCTTACCTTGGTAATGGGCCCAGCATGGGCCTGGTACTCATTGAATTCCTTGTGTAAAGGCAAGGGGTATTTCATAGATCGGATGGTTCCCATGGAAGTGCCAACAAATACCATACGCCCAGAATGAGACACAACTATTGCAGTATAAACAACATCAAAAGTAGGCACTTCACGCAGGATCTAAAAAACACAGAAGCAGTACAGCCAGGTTAACAGTACAAAACCACCAGTCGCCTCACTCTGCCTGTAGACAGCAATGGGAAAACAATTAGAAAAAAAACCATACATGCTTAGAGGGACAGAATCATGAGCAACAATTAACTCGTGTTAACATCCAGCTTCATAAATGACCTTTGATACACTGGCAGCTTTTAAACATTATAACATTTGTCGCACAATTGACTGCTTTCCTTGACAGAAACAGCACGCAAGGGAAACTGAAGCAGATGCACACAATATAGTGTCTCAGAAACTTGATGTCATATAACTTTACAGTTAGGGCTGCCAGGCTCTGGAATGGACTCCCAAGTGAGGTGGTGTCCTACCTTGGGGGTCTTCAGGACTAAACTGGACAGATATCTGGCTGGTGATATGACCCTGGCACCCGTTCCTGCCCAGAGCTGGGGGTCGGACCCGATGATCCATTTAGGTCCCTTCTGACCCTAAGCATTATGATACTATGACTGAAAAATTGCCAAAGAATCATAAATTAAGATGAAATGGCAACAAGTGTTCAGATATCATAGAATCATAGAGAAACAGGGCTGGAAGAGATCTCCAGAGGTCATATACTCCAACCTCATGTTCAAGGCAGGATGGTCCCTATTCAAACCATCCTGTATAAATTCTTGTCTAGCCTAAAACTACATAAACCAACCCTGTCACATAACTACAAGGCCCATTCCCTAAAGGCACCAAAAGTGCTGTAATGTGCCACAGGTAAAGCACGGTTCAAGGGAAGTCAATGTCCCACCATGGGGAGAATTGTTAAAACGCATTTGACAGATCCAAGGAAGAGACTACACCCCCAGCTACAGAGGAAGGCAAAACCCCACAGTTTGTACCAATCTGACCATGGGGTAAAAATCCTTCCTGATCCCAAATGTAAAAATTAGTCTAACTGCAAGCAGAGGCAAAACCCTTTAGGCAGGAACCTCCTGGTTTTAGTTCCAGAAGGAGCATTGGCACACCCCAGGCAAAAATCCCTAGCCTTAGGTGCAACCAATACCCAATAGTGCAAAAACCCACCTGACACCTCTAGCAACAAGAGGGGAAGTTTGCCAATGACACCAAGCTCTGGGGTAAAGCATCCATACCTGAGGACAGGAGGATGACCTAGGCAGATCTTGACAGGCTCAGGAAATGGGCGGACGAGAACCTGATGGTGTTTAACACCAAAAAATGCAAGGTTCTCCACCTTGGGAGGAAAAACCTGCAGCATGCTTATAGGCTTGGCAGTGCTACGCTGGCTAGCACCATGGATGAAAGGGACTTGGGGGTCATGAATAACCACAAAATGAACATGAGCCTTCAGTGTGATGCTGCAGCTGGTAAAGTGAGCAAAAAGCTGGCTTGTATCTATAGATGCTTCTCAAGCAGATCCTGAGACGTCATTCTCCCCTTGTACTCGGCCTTGGTGAGGCTGCAGCTGGAGTACTACGTCCAGCTTCAGCCTGAAAAAGTGCAGGCTAAGGAGGGACCTGGTGGTCACCTACATGTTTATCAGGGATGACCACCAGTGTCTGGGAGAACGTTTGTACACCAGAGCGCCCCAAGGGATGATGAGGTTTCATAGTTTCTAAGGTCGGAAGGGACCTGAGCAGATCATCTAGTCCGACCCCCCGCCATGGCAGGAAAGAATACTGGGGTCAAATGACCCCAGCAAGATGTTCATCTAACCTCCTCTTAAACACCCC
>NW_017728907.1:44466497-44479853 GCF_001723895.1 Crocodylus porosus | reverse complement strand
GTCCAACCCCTCCAGAAGCTCCCTAACTAAATCCTCGCTAACCCATGGCCCAGGTGTGCCTCCCCCGGGGTCTGAGGGGGGCCCAGCAGGGAGGTGGCTGTTGAATGGTTATAAACCACTACAAGACCGTTTTAGGCTGGACATACGGAAGAACTTCTTTACTGTCTGAGCCCCCAGGATTTGGAATAGGCTGCCACCGGAGGTGGTTCAAGCACCTACTTTGAACACCTTTAAGAGACATTTGGATGTTTATCTTGCTGGGATGCTATGATCCCTGTTGACTTCCTCCCCCTGGGGCAGGGGGCTCGACTCAATGATCCTCTAGGGTTCCTTCCAGCCCTAGTGTCTATGACATCTATGAAAAAGATCTTTGCTGGCCCTATGTAGCACCAGAAAAGCCCAAAAGCATTTTGCTCTGCAACCTGGCAACAGCAAGCATAACTTCATACATCACATCCTTCAGCTGGATGTCCATGTTGATGGGCACCATATAAAAGCATGGAAAGCAGTATACGGGATACTATACTGGATGAAGACCACAGGTCCCTCTAACCCAGTATCCTGTGCCTCACAATGGCAGAGGGTGGTTACTAGTGGGAAGACTATTCAGGCAGGGCATATCTAGATGGGTCTTCTCTTTCTGCAGCTTCTAACATTCATGACTCAGAAGGAATTGGAGATGTTACAAGATACTAAAATGACAAGAACAGGTTCACTCCAATTTGCCATTGAGAGGATGGGGAGAACAAAGCACCAGTTTTGGCCCACTACTCCCAAGGTCATCATTTCCTGAAAGCTACAGCCATGATTTTCCTGCATACTAATTTGTTCATTAACTTACCGAAGAATCTGAAATTTCCTTGAGCGTTTGGTCAGATCCAACAGCAAAGATGATTTTGGTATCAGGCGAAATGGCAACACTGCTGTAGCTGCAGGTCTTGAGCACACACTCTGACTCCCTGTTACCTGTCAACAAGCTCCATTCATACACAGCACCATCTGTACCACAGGAAATCAGTTTGTTGTCATCTGCACTCCATATGACTGAGCGCACCTGGGAAAGTGGGAACACACTGGAATCCCCATGTGCACATGTACAAAGCCTAAGAGGAAACTTATGTCTTGCTAAAAGGGATCACTCAGCTGAAAAATCTCTGACTGCAGTGGTTTACAAAGTCAGTGGAGCCAGCTTCTTATGGCACAGTTGTGCTTCTAACTTCAGAGGTGTTTTAGCCACATGCTTTATACCTATAATTCCTTTTTTTCTTTAGAAAAATGGTATCCATTACTCTATAATCACATTAATGAACACTGAGGGAGCATTGTACTATATCCCCATAATTTTTCACGCCTTACTCTGCTACCATTACCAACCACTCCCCACTATAAAATTATTCAGATGTGTCTGGTACATTGCATTAGCTGGTTATCAGCAGCTGACTTGCAGCGCTGGGGAAATTATGATCTCATCAGCACACTGCAGGATTTTGTATTTCAGCAACGAACTGGAGAAAAATTAAAATAAATGATAGGAAATAAATGGCCTAATGAAATCTGTGTCAATGTTTCCCATTTTACAGGTCAATATTAAACACTGACTGTAGTACAAAAATTGTCAGATTATCAGTTTTGTGCAATGATGACACTAACCACTTATTCAGGTTCTTGTAAAGTACTGTCTTGGATTAGAAACTGGCCACGAGACACTTTCCCCTATGACTTAGTTTCCTTAATAGTCTCTTGTGAGGGACAAAGACAAAATCTTTTTTGAATTTTAAAATAAAATTATATCCACTGGTTCTCATTCAGCTACTCCTGTTATGTTGTAGGTATCACACTGACCTTCCCATTGTGTCCTTTCAGGTTATTAATGTTTTCAAAGCTTGTGGTGGAGTAGATGTGAATCACATTTCCATTAACTGCAGCAAAAAGATGTCCCCCATTACTGAAGACACACTGCAGAGAGAAAGCATACCCAGTCACTACTGAAGGTGCAGTGAAACCCTGAAGAGAGGAACCCATTCTCCCAGTCTCCTACTGATGTTACAACAGTCACCCAGTGTTTGAATGTCACACAGAAAGAAACCTCCAAGTCTGGCTGCCATCTTTCATGATGCCCTTCTCCCCCAGTGCTCTGTTAGCTGCCCTGTTTCTCCTGTAACTTCCACTCTCAGAAGTGTCCCCTCCAGCTCGCCTCTTCTTCAGACACCAGGCCTACAGTTCTTGTTGTGCCCCTTTTCACTTATGCCTTTTTTCCCCAGATCTCTCAGTATTCACTGCATTCTCCTCTTTGCTCCCCATCCCAATTTCCACATTGCCATTCTGCTTACCCCATCTCCCAAACTCCCTTGAACTCAACTTCTGCATTGCTCCTCACCTCTCTGCACCCTCTCACAGTGAATTCCTTAAAAGTACGGATGTCATCAATTAGCAGGTTCATAAGGCGCAGTTTATCAGAAAACCCAACCACAATATAAAGGCCAGTGGGGTGAAGAGAGACTGCATATGCCTCCTCCTGGTACTCCTTATACAGCTCCAAAGTGCTGCAAAAGAAGAGCCAATCCAGTCAATATCACAGCCCAATCTACTGATCCATGAAGAGTTAGGAAGATGCCAAGCCTTGCACTGACAAGGGCCATTTATACCACTAGTATCCCCTTTTATTACCTTGCTTTGTCACTATCACAGAGATGATCCTTTAAGGCAAGGTCAGACATTTGAGGCCTCAAACCCATGGGGAAAAGTAGGACAGGTTTGCAGTAGCACAGACTCACTTGTGCACTGTTATACAATGAAGGAGGTTGTGTTGGCATGTCACCAGGCACTTTTGGTTACACAGAATGAAGTAGGGCTGAAAGGCACCTTCCATAGGTCATCTAGTCCAACCAATGCCTGAGGCAGGATCACCCCTATTCCAAACCCATCCAATACAAATCCACTGTCCAACCTCTTAGCAAAACTACAGTCAACCCAGACACAACACAACACAACACCTAAAACTGCCATAGGTAAAGCAGGGGGATCATGGCAGCCAAGGTGGTTAACATACGCTCAAGACATCCCAGAAAGAGGACCATGCCCCCTGCTCCAGAGGAAGGCAACCCCCCCTCCCCCACAATCCATACTAATCTGACCACAAGGTAAAATTCCTTCCTGACCCCCAATATGGCAAATCAGCCTGAACTTATGTCGAGGGGCAAGACTCTCTATCCAGGAATCTCTCTGTCTCAGTCTCAAGAAATATGATAGCATTCCCCAGCCTTCAAAATCCCCAACCTTGGCTGCAGCCAACACAATGCCTCCTAGGGAGGCAAGTTAACAACAGTCTATGTTTTCCTGGCCTGTGAAACAACAAAATCACCTGAAATGCAGAGTATTTCAGAGCTTAAAAATGCAGTGAGCAATCCTTAATTAATGACTATATAGATAGTAGGCATCTGTCTGTCCCATTGGGGAATATAATTATATGGTGACATGCTTAGAGAAAAGCTCAGGATGAGCACTTTTCCTATCTACGTTTAGCTGGCTGGACCAACATGGTCTTTTCCAAAGACATTTTTGTATCCCTACACTGGATAACTGCAATGCAGCTTTGTATTAGAGGTGCACCAATACCAATATCATATTGGCACTGATATAAAGAACACTAGCAAATTGCCCATCAAGAATGATGGAGGGAGTGGGTGGGTCAGTGACATGGTCCCCCCCAACCCAGCCTGGCCCGCTTCCCTCTTGCTGCTTGGGGACTGGGCCCACTCCCCCGCTCCTTGCCGTGGCAGTGTGGGGAAGGGGAGGAATAACACATGCTTATCTTATTGGGATCCTATGACCCCAACTGACTTCCTGCCCTTGAGTCAGGGGGCTGGACTTGATGATCTTCCGAGGTCCCTTCCAGCCCTAATGACTATGAAATCTATGAACCTTTGAAAACTACTCAAGACTTAGTGTAGCACACAGCTGCCTGTCTGCTTAGGGAATCAGACCCAGTGCTCTTACCTTCAAATGTTTTTCATAGTCTGCATTGGGTTCCCATTGGCTCTGTATGTGTTTTCAGTTGTGAAGGTAAATGTCAGTAGCTTGCAGTGGGGAGTTTGGTCTTTCACAGGCAGGGTGAAATACTCATGTATAAGTTCAGGGTTGGGAGAGTAACCATTTTGGCAGATGTGCTGAAGAGCAGCCACTCTGATCCCCCTCCCAGAGTGCCACTCTTATCCCCTTCTATTTAATCTGCAGCTGTGCTTTCTATTTCCTGTTCTGTCTCCAGCCCAACCTCCTGCTCTGTTTTCTTCATCCTGCCCTATCTGCTGCTTTGCTATCTGCCCTTTTTGCTGCTGCTGTGCTACCTGTCCCCTCCCTGATCTGCCACATGCCACAGAGGCTGCCTATGCCAGCTGTGGCACTCATGCTGCAAATTGGCTACCCCTCTATTAATTCATGCTGTCTGCAGTAGTAACTGTTCAGAGGATAGGTATAGCACTACTATGGAGAGGGAGGTCATTCTGTGTAATGTGATTAATGAGTTCTTCATTCATTCATATTCATGGAGCTTGTCAGTTCTGAACACCTGCAACTAATTTATAGCAGGATTTACCCCAACTGCTGCTCAGACACCTATTGACTTTCTGCCAATATTTAACAAGGGGATCCCACAAAAAATCTCCTCTCTCCCCATCTATGAAAGGAAAGCAAAATGAATCTTAATATATTGTTTTCTCATAACCATACCAAAGTGAAGGAAGTGACACCACTTAGCAAGTAAACATACAAGGGACATTTGCTAAAAATTATGGCCTAAAGCCTGTGTTATGCAGGTAGAGAGAAGAGCTACCTGCTCTTATATAGCTATATTATTTCTACTAATAGATTCATAGATGCTAGGGCCAGCAGGGACCTCAACAGATCATCAAGTCTAACCCCCTACCTGAGCAGGAAAGAGTGCTGGGGTCAGAACACCCCAGCCAGATGCCTATCTAGCCTTCTCTTAAAGACCCCCAAGGTAGGGGAAAGCACCATCTCCCCTGGAAGCCCATTCCGAATTCTGGTCACCTTCACCGTGAAGTTTTTCCTGATATCTAGCTTAAGTCTGCTCTCTGTGAGTTTGTGACAATTGTTCCTTGTTACCCCAAGAGATGCCCTGGTGAACAGAGCATCTTTGATTCCTTGCTATAGCCCCCTAATAAATTTGTAGGCGTCCACAAGATCACCTCTCAGACTTCTCTTGCAGTGGCTGAAGAGGTCCAGGTCTGTTAGTCTCTCCTCATAGGGCTTGGCCTGCAAACCCTTAACCATCTGAGTGGCCCTCCTCTGGACCCTCTTGAGGTTATCTGCATCTTTCTTAAAGTACAGTGCCCAAACTGGATGCAGTACTCCAAGTGCGGCCTGACCAATGCCACATAGAGGAGAAGTATCACCTCCTTGGTTCTATTTGTCATGCGTCTACTGATGCATGATAAAGGGTGGTTAGCTTTGATGATGATTGTCACACTGAAGACACATGTTCATCTTAGAGTCCATTATGACTCTGTGATACCTTTCCGCTTCTGTGCTGAGAGGGTCATTTCCCAGCCTGTATGTGTGCTGGATATTTTTATGCCTTAGGTGCAGTACTTTGCATTTGTCCTTGTTGAACTGCATCCTACTGTGTTCTGTCCACTTTTCCAACCTGTTCAGGTCTGCCTGCAATTGTTCCCTACCCTCTGGAGTGTTCACTTCACCCCACAATTTAGTATCATCTGCAAACTTGGACAGAGTACGTTTCACACCCACATCCAAATCACTGATGAAGACATTGAAGAGTACAGGTCCAAGGACCAAGTCCTGCATTACCCACATCCTTCCAGGTCAATACCAACCCGTCTACTACCATTTTCTGGGTGCAACTCCCAAGCCAATTTGCCACCCACTGGACAGTGTAAACATCTAAGTCACAGTCTCTTAATTTATTTATGAGAATGGGATGAAATACCATATCGAAGGCCTTCCTAAAATCCAAGAAAATGACGTCCACCTCTACTCCTGCATCTAAGCGTTGTGTGACCTGGTCATAAAACGAAACAAGATTAGTCAGGCATGATCTACCTGCTACAAAATCCATGCTGGTTGCCCTGCTGCATTATTTGTCCCGCTGGACTCATACAAATATGATCCTTAATAATCTTTTCCAAGAATGGAGGTGAGACTGACTGGCCTATAATTACTCAGATCTACCTTCCTCCCCTTCTTGAAGATAGGGACCACATTAGCCCTTTTCCAGTTCTCCGGGACCTGACCTGAGTGCCACAAGCATTCAAACAGCCATGCCAGTGGTTCTGCTACGACATTGGCCAATTCCTTCAGTACCCTTGGATGCAGCTCATCTTGGCCTGCTGACTTAAACACATCCAGTCCATCCAGGTGACTCTGCACCAAGTCAGCATCAACAGGTGGTAGGCCAGTGTCCCTCTGATACCCATCTAAGAACCTGCTAGGACACTTATTTTGACCCTTGTTCAGGAACACTGAGGCAATAAACTCACTGAAGAGCTTAGCCTTGTCCCCCCTGTCTGTCACTACTTGCTCCTGTTTGTTCAGTAGGGGTCCTATGTTGCCCTGCACCTTCCTTCTACTCCCTACATACCTACAAAAATACATTTTGTTGTCTTTCATTTGTGTTGCCAACCTCAGCTCCATAGTTGCTTTGGCCTTTCTAACTGCCTCCCTGCAGGCCAATATGCAAGTGCAGGCCAAATAGGTATACTCTTCCTCGGTAGCTTCCCCTGCCTATATGCCTCTTTTTTTGCCCCTAGGCTCACCTGGATTTCTCTGTTTAGCCAAGGAAGTTTTTTGACTCCTTTCCCTCGCACTGGGATCATCTCTCTCTGTGCCGAAAGGATCACTTCCTTTAGGAATAATCACCCTTTCTGAACTCCCATCTCACCAATACTCCTATCCTGCAGTGCATCACTGATTAAACGCCTGAGCACGCTGAAGTTAGCCTTCCTAAAGTCATAGTTTCATAGTTTGTGGGGTCGGAAGGGACCTGAGCAGATCATCAAGTCTGACCCCCTGCCTTGGCAGGAAAAAGTAGTGGGGTCATAAAACCCCAGCAATGTCTAGCCTCATCTTAAAGACCCCCAGGGTAGGAGCCAGCACCACTTTGCTTGGAAGTTGGTTCCAGCTCCTAGCTGCCCTGACAGTGAAGCAGCGCCTCCTGATGTCTAGTCTGAATCTACCCACTGCCAGCTTATGACCGTTATTCCTAGTCACTCCTGGCAGTGCTCGGGGGAACAGAGACTCCCCCAATGCCTGCTGGTCCCCTCTGACTCATTTGTAACAGGCCACTAGACCCCCCTCAGCCTTCTCTTGTGGAAACTGAACAGGTTCAGGTCCCATAGCCTCTCCTCGTAGGGCCTGCCCTGCTGCCCCCAATCATGCGAGTGGCCCACCTCTGGACCCTCTCCATGTTGTCCACATCCCTCCTGAAATGTGGTGCCCAGAAATGGACGTGGTATTCCAGCTGCGGCCTGACCAGTGCCACATAGACAAGGAGGATCACCTCCTTGGACCTGCTCAAGATGCATCTGTGGATGCATTTCAAGGTGCGGTTGGCCTTCCTGACTGCATCCCCACACTGCCGGCCCATGTTCATCTTGGTATCAATGATGATTCCAAGATCCTTTTTTGCCTCTGCACTGACGAGAAGGGAGTTCCCCAGGAAGTCAAGCACTTCCACCCTACTAGTATCTTACCCACTCTACACGTTATGGTGAATTTGACTCATTGGTGGTGTAGTCTTCCATGTCTCTCTCCGATGTGTCTCATATGGGGATTCCTCTTTAGCCTCGCCGTTATTCTTAGGGATAAACAGCTTGGTTATTGGAATGACTTCAGGTTGGTTCACTAGGGGGGCCTCGCCTCCCACCTCTTTGATGATGATTGCCTTCAGATTGGGAGGATGATGTTTTGATCCCATGTCCCCTCGGTCGTGCCTGCTGTTCCACCTTTGTGGGGCTCCAACCTCCCCTACACCCTGCCTAATACCAAACTTGATGTCGTCACCTCCATTGTTGAGGCTGATGTCCTGTGCCGTCCTTGGTGCTCGGGTTCCTGGAATATGATGGCCACTGGGTGTGGAAGATGTTACTATTCCGAGCATTTCCCCCAGCCTTCCTCCTTTCCAATTGCACGTTGTCCGGCTTCAGTACCAATCCGTCCCCCGACGTGTCGCCTCTCCCCTGGGCTTGGTACTTGCCATCCATCTGTCTCACTTGTATCCCACTTCTGCCGAGTCCTGCCAGGCTCCAGTCTGCTGCCAGCTCCCTCGGTCCACGTCAGCTCTTAAAACCAATCCTCGGGCCCTCTCTGGCCCTGTGCCTTCATGGAGACCCCTTTCTGAGGTAACCATTAGGTCCCCTCACTGGGACTGCTTGTGTTCTCTGGCCCCTCTGAGCCAGCTGGGGGCACCACTTCCGGTCCCCCCCGCTTGTCTTCTGCCAGGCTTTTTATCTTGGGTACAGAGGTCTGGCTGCCCAATCGGTCCCGGCACACTGTTATAAAGCATACCCACACCAATGGGGTTGTCGATCCCGGCTCCTTTGGGCTCAGCCATTTTTTTTTCCTTTTTGTATTTTTGCATGGCGGTTCCACCCACCATAGTTTCACTTTTGCTGCTTTTATCTTCTGAACTTGCCAGAGGATCCTGAGCAAGAGGCAGGCAGAGGCCTGCACACACGCTGCTGGTGATCATCTCTGGAGTGGATCCGAAGAGAAGGAGTCCACAAGGAGACTGCGAATGTTCACAGGGGTGCAAGGCAGGCCTGTGATAATCTTTGGAGCAGATTTTTCAACAGAGGATCCAGAGGAGGGCCTGAGGGAAACTATAGTTACAGGTAGAGCCTTCCTGCACATGGGGGAGACCCCAAGGAGACTGAATGTTCATAGGGGTGCAGAGCAGGCCGGCGCATGACAATAACTGGACTACGGGATTTTCTTGATCGTTGCGATTGGGATTTTGAGAACCTGATCCCAGGGAAAAGGGGACATGGACTGAGCCCAACAAGGAGGCTGAGAGCAGCCGGGGTTTTCTTTGGGTTTTTTTTTGCCTTTTCTTTTGATATTTGAGCATGGGCCAAGACCAGCCCTGGAAGGGTATACCTAGTTAAGACCAAAGGTCACCCTGGGGTAGCGGGCCAGATAATACCACAACAGGCAGCACTGCGACCTGGCTGCAGAAGAATTTTGTGAGTACCATTTGGTGAGGCTAGTCTGGGGTAAAGAGAAGGTTTGGAGCCCCACAGAAGAAACAGGGATCGAGACCAGGCAGGATCACCACAGGCAGTGCCTCCTGGGAATAAATTTCATCAAAGTTGTGGCAGGCACGAAAACATAAAACCAACTTCCTGGCAGACCAGGTGATCCAAAGCCGAGGTCCACCCTGTTGCCACCTGCAGGCAGACGAGCTCAGAGCAGCGGTAGCAAGCCCTACAGCACATACAGCCATCACAAATCCTGACAATTTTTAGAGGTTTAGAAATCGTATCTTGGCAAGTCAGACCAAAAATGGTTGCATTATCTCACTAGAGAGCTGAAAATCAATGTGTCCAGTGCTGTAGTGGATTTGCTTATAGAAGATATGTTATGCAAAGTCATTTTAAATCCTTTCTTGAGTTTCTGACATTATTTTTTCTCTTTTGGATACTCGATAGTTAGTTGTACTCATAGTACAAAGATATAGGGGAAATATGTTAAAAGTGTAATAACATTTCTTAACAATATAAAACATTTCTAAAATCAACTTTTGGAAAACCTGTGACACATTTACAGTGCACAGAGGCATGGGAGCAAAGTCTGTGATTTTTTTATGCTTGTTTTGAACATATTGGATATTTATACTCATCCCAACCTCCAGTCTTTAAGACTTCCCTCATCAACAAAAACACAGGCATCCATATGGTAGGACATCTGCTGTCTGTTAGATATAGGATATACGCAGAGACAGAAGGTAATGAAATAAAAAATGGGTCTTTACTTGGCTTCGTAGTTCCAGATGCGAACAGATCTGTCCAGGGAACAGGTAGCAACAAGGGGTTTGCGGATACAGGTGGCCAGTCCAGTGACAGCAGCAGAATGCAATGGAAAACTTAGGTACACAAAGTGCTCCCCCTAGGGAAATGAAACAAATACTTGGGAAAACAAATCATACTGGCTTAAATATGCACAAGATTAAGACTCAAGGACTGTAAACAAAGAACAATGCCATAAATCACTACATGGAATTTAAAGAAAGGGTCTCAGCTGGTGCTAAGACAAACTAAGCACCAGAAATGCACAATAAGGAGCAATACCTTGGGATCAATTTCATACCCCATCTTCATTAAGGATGTGAAAGAGAAAGAAAAGATTAATTAATGGGGTTCACAGAAATTATTAACTTGCAAAGAGCTGCGCACACCGGTGAGAACAGAGCATTGTCCAAAGGGCCTGGTATAGATCACCTAGAAATAACAAAAATTTGACCTGGACAAATGCCAGTAATATACCTAGAGGAAATTTTCCTGAAAAGACAACACTGGGTGCATCTACACGTTCATTAATGCACTGTAATGACAGATACTAATAATGCGCCATAATCGGTGCTACACTGCAGTAATGCTGGAACATGCTTTTTTGTGATGCTAATGTGCAGTAGACTAATTCTACTGTGCATTAGCACACGTTTTTCCCTGCCGTGCTAATGCTCAATAGAATTAGTCAACTGGGTATTGAGTGTCTTACGTAAACATGCCGAAATGGGAAGTAAAAACCTGGGAAGCGATTGAAGCAGGAACTTGCCATGTGAGAAATATGAACAAATGTAGCAGCTCCATACATATGAGATGCCTGCTATGACTTCACTTGAAATATGGGTTTAATTTTACCTGAGAATTTATATTAGATTTATTCCCTACATTAATTAGCTTGTAATGTCACCAAAGTAGAGACTTCTGCATGTTTGTAGCCCAAAGAATAGTGTTCCACTTCTAACAGGAACAGCTGAGTGCTGCCATAGTACAAGTACCACACCTTATCATGCATCCACAGATGCATCACGAGCAGATCCAAGGAGGTGAACCTCCCCCTCTATGTGACACTGGTCAGGCTGCAGTTGGAGTACCGTGTCCAGTTCTGGGCGCCGCACTCCAGGAGGGATGTGGACGGCATCGAGAGGGTCCAGAGGAGGGCCACTCGCATGATCAGGGGGCATCAAGGCAGGCTCTACAAGGGGAGGCTATGGGACCTGAACCTGTTCAGCCTTCACAAGAGAAGGCTGAGAAGGGATCTAGTGGCCATCTAAAACTTACTGGGGGGGACTAGAGGGGAATGGGCGAGACCCTGTTCTCCCATGTGCCTCCTGGAGTAACAAGGAATAACGGCCACAAATTGACCGAGAGTAGGTTCAGGCTAGACATCAGGAGGCACTACTTCACCGTCAGGGCAGCCAGGATCTGGAACCAGCTTCCAAGGGAAGTGGTGCTGGCTCCTACCTTAGGGGTCTTTAAAAGGAGGCTTGATAACTACCTAGCTGGGGTCATATGAGCATAACTTAGTGAGGGTCATATGAGCCCAGTATTCATTCCTGCCCAGGGCAGGGGGTCAGACTTGATGATCTGCTCAGGTCCCCTCCAACCCTACATCTATGAATCATGTTGCCAAAATCTTTTCAGTAGAATCAGAGTGGGGAGGGACCTCAAGGGTCATTAACTCTTAAAAATGTAATTTTAGTACAACTTAAGTACCACCTTTCCACCATTCAGCACAGCTACATGTCATGTAGTGAATGGAGTCAGACGGCTTACAGATACCACTGTTAAAGTAGCCACTGGGAATTAAGGTTTATTTCCTGGCTTTCCAAAGTCTGGAGTTTTGCTATAAAGGAAGAAAATACCACTAGGAAACCTTAATTCTGTACTAACCGTGTTTTTTGTCATTGGGATAAGTTTAGGGAAGGGACAAGAAAGTTGAGTTGTGTGATTCATGGAGTTGTTTATTGTCCCCAGGTTCACAGCAGAAAGGAGGGTGTTCAGTATTTCCCAGGCTTCTGGACTTTTTGTTACCATGTGGGGCCAAGAAGGAATTTTCTTCCCCTCCACTTGCTACTGATGTCAGTTTTTGTTGTTGTTGTTTTTTGCTTTCTTCAGAACCATTGGGTGTTGACTGCAGCACAGACCAGGGATTATGACTGGGCTGGGCTAATGCTCCTGCTGGGATTAAAGCCAGGAGGTTCCTGACTACAGGGTTTTGCCCTTCTACTCAGGGTCAGACTAATTGCCAGCTTTGGGATCAGGAAGGAATGTTACCCCATGGTCAGACTGGTATGGACTGTGGGGGGTTTTGTCCTTCTCTGTCACGGGGAGCATTTGATCAACCCTGGCAGGAACTTTTCTGTGATTCTGTGATATACAAAGAACACTCCTTATTAAAGATATTCACAGGGTCCAGAGCCTCACCAATGAATTTTACAAACAACTACCACAGGAAGTAATACTGAATACTATGGGCCAGATTTCACCCCAACTATTAGGTATCTAAGCTAGATCTCATTCCACTTTGCTTGGGTTCCTACAAAGAGTGAACACAAAAGGTGGGAGGGTCCTTTTCACTGATCTTTGTGACTTAATGTGGTCTGGCCCCCTTTAGGAGGAAGTGGACAGCCTGGGATAAAGGTGGGTGGTTAAAACGCAAGGGGAAAAAAAGGGTCCTCCATAGCAGGGACAGATGAACTGAAAGCCAGCTCCTACTCTACACAATACACTTAAGGCCCGTTTAACCAGGTAATTAATTATGCCTTAAGTTGTGACCCAGCTACACATTCAACCAGTTAATGGCACGGTAAAACATGAAGTAAGCTACAAAGTTATAACTCAAAAAAAGCGTAATAACTTTGTAACTTGCTCTAATCACGCCATTAACTGAACATGTGACCAAATGCTTCCCTGTGCCTAGGAGCCCCACAGTTTCTCTAGGTAGCCTTTTCAATTGCTTGACCACCCTCAGAGTCCTCTTGATCTCCAGCCTAAATTTCCCCTGCTAAAGCTTGAAGCCATTGCTCTTAGCTCTGTCTCCTATGGCCACAGAGAAAAGCCCATTTCCAGCCTCTCTATAATTGCCTTTTTCGTTTGAAGACTCTTTCCAAACTGTTGACATCTATTTTGAAATGCAGGGCCAAAAACTGGACACAGCACTCAATGTGAGGCCTCACCAGTGCAGAAGAATCACCTCTCTTGTTAATACAACTTCTAGGCTGTTGGCTTTTTTACAACAAGAGCACAGCGTCTACTACAGACCTCCCACTCAAAGTCCCGAGCTTGACCAGGAGTTCCCCCGGGAACTGACTGAGGC
>NW_017728907.1:44459081-44465481 GCF_001723895.1 Crocodylus porosus | reverse complement strand
GGAGACGCTGTTTCCCCTAGCGCCCCCTGGCATGACAAGGAACAATGGACACAAGTTATTAGAGAGTAGATTTAGATTAGACATCTGCAAGAACTACTTCACAGTTAGGGTGGCTAGGAGCTGGAACCAACTTCCTGGGGAAGTGGTGCTGGCTCCTACCCTGGGGATCTTTAAGAAGAGGCTTGATGCCTACCAGGGTGGCTCTTGAGGCAGGGGAAGGGACTCACAGGGTAGACCCAGTGTGTGACTTGTGGGGGCACACATGAAGAACATATAGCTTGCCCATCTGCCCTGACTGACCCCAAGCAGGCTCAGAGCTGCCACCAGTGCTTCTGCCTGGCCAGGCTGGGCTGGGGCCACTGCCATTGTCTGCACTGGAGCTGGAGTCAAAGCCGTCCAGAAGGTAGGGAAGGGGGAAGGTGGGGGGGAGATGGGGTCTAGGCAGAGTGGGGAGCAGGTGGTAGGGAGACAGGCATAGGAACAACACGGAAAGGGACTAGCTAGCAGACAGTGGTGAGGGGGGCAGGCACTCCGGGGGGCAAGTGACAGGGGCAATATAGAGCAGGGGGGCAGGCACATGGAGGCAAAGGATGGAAGTCTGGTCTCTGACCCCTGCTCTTACTTTCCCCACCACAGTATTAGAGGGGGTGAATATAAAACAAATAGAATATTTCCTATGTATAAAAATCTAATTATTGGGGGTTGTCTTAAATTTGAAGTCAGCTTGGATTCAGGTAATTACGGTAACTGTTTTTCAGGGACTCAAGCAGGATGGAATAAGATGTGGTTCCCCCCGCCCTTGCTTATTCCTCCATCACTGGTTATAGTGCATAGGCAATGGTAATCAGGTGGAACTCACCTTCACTATCTCAGCTGAGGACAGGGTAAATGTGTAAAGCTGATTTTTACTTGTGCTAACAAGCAGTATTTCTTCTGAGGGACTGAAACACATGCATTTAATATCCTGCTTGTCTGACTGATTTGGGTCACTGCTCTGCTGATCTTGAGGAATCTAGAGGGCAAACCAACCCAATTAGATGTTTCCAAATCCAACAGGCATGATAATATACACACAGTTCCTGCATTATACTGCTTTGGCAGAGATATGCTTAGCTACTAACAGCAGTGCTTGGACAGTAGGCAAAGACAGCAATATGAAAAAATGACCTTTATTTGGCTCTAATTACAAGCAAACACTTTCAATACAGCTTACAGAGAGCCCCCCAAACTCAACCAGCATCTCTCAAATAAAAAGTTACATAACTCCTATTCTCACCAAGGCACCAGGCATTGTAGCAGACCCAAATGTAAGATGCACCTGCTCATCAGCACACACCATATCATCACTGAACCAGATAACATGCAAGGTTTCTTCACCTGCTCCTCTACAAATGTCATATATGCCATCACCTGCTCCCAGTGCCCCTGCTGACTAAATTGGATATGCTGGATGATCCCTACATTAAAGAATAAGACGAAGTGGATCTGACCTCAAGTCTAAAAACACACAAAAGCCTACAGCAGGACACTTTACCTTCCTGGATATTTCATTGTGTACCTTAGAGTAGCTGTTCCAAAACAATGGAACTTTAAAAGTCAACTTGAATGTGAAATTGTGGAACCCAGTTTTGGACGCCGTACTTCAAGAAGGATGTTGATAGACTTGAGAGGGTCCAGAGGAGGGCCACTCATATGGTTAGGGGCTTACAGAGCAAGCCCTATGAGGAGAGACTGAGGGACCTGGACCTCTTCATCCTCCGCAAGAGAAGGCTGAGAGATGATCTTGTGGCTGCCTACAAATTTATAAGGGGGACACAGCAAGGATATGCTCTGTTCACCAGGGTGCCTCCTGGGGTAACAAGGAACAATGGTCACAAACTGACAGAGAGCAGACTTAGGCTAGATATCAGGAAAAACTTCTTCACAGTAAAGGTGGCCAAAATTTGGAATGGGCTTCCAAGGGAGGTGGTGCTCTCCCCTACCTTGAGGGTCTTTAAGAGAAGGCTGGATAGGTATCTGGCTGGGGTCATCTGACCCCAGCACTCTTTCCTGCCTAGGCAGGGGGTCAGACTCAATGATCTGTTGAGGTCCCTGCCAACCCTAGCATCTATGAAAGAAATCATCCACAGACTGGATTGTGTTAAGCATGGTCTAAACAAGGACTATGGATTCCTATCCTGTTATCTGGATTAGCCTTTTTGTCCCATCCCTATGGGATTATTACTTGCCTGCCTCTCAACACTGCCTCCACTTTCCCCCCTCCCCACTTTTCCCCTCTTCCCTATCTTTTGTATTCAAGCAGATGACAGGGTGGATTTGTACTTGTATAGACTAACTAGATGGGGTCTAGCAAGTGTACACAAATGTAATTATAATTTAAGAACTCTGGTGGAAAAAGCCAACAACAAAACAAAGATGTTCACTAGCTATTGAAAGGAAGAAATTGAAGTTTCTATTATCCTCAACTGTAGGAATCCATGCTATTCCATCCATAGAATCACACAAAGTTAGGGTTGGAAGGGACCTTGGGAGGTCACATCTAATCCAACCCCCTGCTCAAAGCAGGACCAACCCCAACTACATCATCTCAGAGAAGGCTTCGTCTAGCCTGGTTTTAAAAACCTCCAAGGATGGAGCTTCCACCATCTCTCTGGGTAGCCTGTTCCAGTGCTTTACCACCCTTCCAGAGAGAAAATTCTTCCTAATATCTAACCTAAACCTCCCTTGCTGTAACTTGATACTACTGCTCCTTGTTATATCATCTGCCACCACTGAAAACAATCCAGCTCTATCCTCTTTCAAATCCCCCTTCAGGTAGTTGAAGGCTCCTATTAAATCCCCCCTCAGTCTTCTCTTTAAATTAAATAAGCCCAGTTCCCTCAATCTTTCTTCATAAGTCATGTCACTCAACCCCCTCACCATTTTTGTTGCCCTACACTGGACTCTCTCCAATTTGTCCACATCCTTTTTGCAGTGGGGTGCCCAAAACTGAGCACAGTACCCCAGATGTGGCCTCACCAGTGCTGAATAGAAGGCAATAATCACTTCCCTTGCCCTGCTGGCAACATACCGACCAATGCAACCCAGTTTACCGTTAGCCTTCTTGGCAACAAGGGCACACCGCTGGGTGATGTTCAGTTTATCGTCCACTGTACCCCCCCAGGCCCTTCCCTGCAGAGCTGCTGCCCAGGCAGTCAGTCCCCAGTCTGTACCAGTGCCTGGGACTGTTCTGTCCTAAGTGCAGGACTTTGCACTTGTCCTTGTTGAACCCCATGAGATTTCTTTTGGCCCAATCCTCCAATTTGTCTAGGTCACTCTGAAACCTAGCCTTACCCTCCAGCGTATCTACCACTCCTCCCAGCTTGGTGTCATCTGCAGACTTGCTGAGGGTGCACTCTATTCCATCTTCCAGGATGTTGATGAAGACATGGAACAAAACCGGCCCTAGGACCGACCCCTGGGGCACTCCACTTGATACAGCTGCCAACTAGACATTGAGCCAAGACAGAATTCTTAAAAGGTGTCTGAATTTCAGCAGTGCTTTAGGTGCCAGTTGCACAAAGGGAAACATACAGAAGTTACCTTGAAAGAGAATGACCATCACTGACACTGTATACCACTTTGGACTAGTCACTTCCCCCTGTGTAAATGCTGGCCAGGCTCTCAACAGAACTATGATTAGGTGACATTTGTAGAGTGCCTGGAATACCTGCTGAGTTTTTATGTGGAATACATGTGAAACAAAGGAGCTTACAGATGGAACAGCTGTGGCCTGTTAAAGAACTGTAATCTCCCAATCACTTGGAAAAGACCCTACTAGTACAATCACAGTTTCTTACTCACCCGTATTTCTCGGATCTCCCTATAACCTTCTTTATCCTCAGTCTTCTCAAACAGCAGAACAACTCCTGACCCAGCTGAGCATGCAAAGCCTTTGGAATAAGCTGCAATGGCAGAGATGTGAGGCAGCGAAACCTGCTGTGGGGCATCACCTTCAAGGACCAATTCATTGGCGAGATCTGGGGAACCGCCAGTAACAAACTCAAGGAGACTAGGAAAAAAAAAAGAAAGAAAGAAAATCATAGTTCAGCAGCAACCAGGGAAGCACATAATTACTAGCAGGGCAATGAAGGCAAGTACTGACACTAAATGTTTTTCCAGTTAACATCTATATAGATCACTTCCTGCTGCAAAAGATCTTTGGACCCTGTCAGTAATTATCACAAAAACATACCTCTCAGAGTCTTTGGGCAGCTCATCCTTTTCAATTTCACTGGGAGATTTTTTACACTCGATATTTGTCTCCCAGCGCAGATCTCCAGATTCAAAAAGAAAGAGTTTGCCCATATCACTGCCAACTATAACCCTTTCCTCAGAGAGCCAGGCATGAGACAAGTAGTTTTGTGGCTCTCCCCTTTGAAAGTTAGTCTGTTTCAAGGTTCCTTCGATATATCTGAAAAGTTTAAAAATGCCATTCCCAGTGATACAAATCTGAGTGTTATCTTGGGGATTGAAGCTCACCTGGAAAGCAGGAGGGAGAGGAATTACTTTTCAGTAACTATGCTTCTACGGCATACTTTACAAACAATCAAAAATGCATGATCTCTATCCTAAAACCATTATAATCTTATGAAAATCAAGAATGACAAAAAAAGTCAGAGACTTTAGGACAATTCTAACATTATAAAAGCCTAAGTCTGTCTGTCCGTCTGTCCATAATGCTTTATTCGTGCTCTGACTGGCTGACAGAAACAGCCAATCAGGGTGCTCCAAGCATGGGGGAGCACTGCCATGATTCTGAAGATGCACCAAGGATCAGACAGAGGGTGGGGAAGCCGATGCACGCCCAGCTCCCTGCATGAGACAGAACAGCAGCAGCATGGGGCATTAGGTGGTGGCACTCCATCCCAGCTCATCCACTGTGGGCAGCCCCGCACCCCTGCTTCCCCTTCAGGACCAACCCCACTGCCCCCACCGCTTTGAGTCTGACCCCGCTCCCCCCCACCCATCCCACTGCATCAGGTCTGACCCCGCTCCACACACCCTCTGTTTTGGGTCCAACCCAACCCCATCCCCCGCTCCTGCCACTTCAGATCTGACCCCGCTCCTCCCCCACCCAGTTGGATCCCGCAGCACTCCATCCCATCATTCTTGGCAGGCAATTAGCTAGTAATAACACCTAAGCCATTGCATGTGCAAGTTTTATACAGTCCATATTGCTGCTTTAATTAGTTATCCTTATAAACTTCTATATATAATTTCATACATTAATATATTACAGTTTAGCAAAAAGGCAGGGAGGTAGTCCACACTGGAAGGTTATCTAAAAGGAAGAGGGATGCTGCACGAGATATAGGTATCTTTCCTCAGGGAGAAGAATAGAGTAGCAAGGCTAAGAAACATATGTATTATTTGGCATACGCTAATCAACAAATCTGTGGAATAAAGTTTTTTCTTGGAAACTTCAAAAAGCAAACTTATTAGTTTCTGCTGAGGCCAGACAGAATTTCTGTCTCTCAAAATTCTACTCTCATTATAGCTTTTAACTTGTACAGTTATGTTTACTACAGGTAAAAAGAGGGAGATGATCTTCATCCCAACCACAATGGACAGACCCCACTCCCCATATTACAGTAATCTTTTCAATTGCCTTCTCCTCTTTAGCAGTCTGGTTTATTAACAAATTTCAGAATTTTAATCTGTCAGCCAGCCTTTGTATCTGGCTCATATCCCTTGGCCCAGGGTTTGTAGTCGTTGCTAAAGCTTTTCTCTAAGGGGATTCATGCTTGCTCTGAGGTCTTCTAAAACTATATTTTAGAACCACTATCAACCACCACCCTCCCAACAGACTCCTTAGGTGAGCTCAAGTTGCCTTTATACTCCCCAATGTGCCTGTTTTTCTTAACTCTAACATTCTTTGCATCTGAGAGGTTAATTCAAACTGGCATTTGTGAGATACAGACAGCCCCCTCAAAGGGCCACCTCCGTCTGTGACAGAAAAAAGAATCCCAATCAACTCTTGAAGACAAGGGTTCCCACTTTCTCCGACACTTACTCAATCTTGCTAAAGGAGGCTTAGGACAAGCCATGTATAGTTCCATATTTGCAACCGATTGTTATTGTGTCTTTGTAAATACAATGATAGGTAAGGGATGAAAGGGATCTGAGGAAGTCATTGGGTCCAACACTGCTCAAGGGAGGATCATCCCTATCTAAGCCATCCCAGACAAATGTCTAACTTGCACTTAAAAACTTTCCAGTGATGAAATTTCCACAACTTCACTGTGTAATCTCTTCCAAGGCTTTATCAGCTGCATAATTATTTCTAATAATCAACTTAAATTTCCCTTGTTGCAATTTAAACCATTTATTTCTCACTAGCAAACTGCCCGTAAGAACA
>NW_017728907.1:44452028-44458981 GCF_001723895.1 Crocodylus porosus | reverse complement strand
GCCCCACTGCATCAGGTCCAACCCCACTCTACACCCGTTTCGGGTCCAATCCCATTCCCCCCTCCTGCTGCTTTGGGTCTGACCCTGCTCCCTCCCCCCTGCCACTTTGGATCCGACCCCACTCTTCCACACCCCCTGCTCCATCAGGTCAGACCTTGCTCCCTCCGTTGCTTCGGATCTGACGCCGCTTCACCCCTCTCCCCCTGCTGCTTTGGGTGTGACCCTGCTCCACCCCCCTCCCCACTCCTTAGGTCCAATCCCACTCCCCGCCACTGCTTCAGGTTTGACCCCCCCATCCTGCCTGCTGCTTCATGTCCGACCCCGCTTCCCCCGCTGCTGCTTCAGTCTAGCCCTGCTCCTGCCCGACAGGTCTGACCCTGCCCTCCCTCCCCCCTGCCACTTGGGGTCCTACCCCACCCCTCCCTCCTTCCCCCGCCATTCTGGGTCCGCCTGGCCTGCGGCAGCCTGCCTTCCTGCTGCCGCCTCTTCCATGCTGGCAGTTCTGGGGGGCATCCAAACTCGGCAGCGGGGCGGGGGGCAGGCACCACCACCATGATCCCCTCCTTCGCCCACAGGAAGGGAGGCTGTGGGGGAAGCCGTGCTGCTGGGACAGCTGGGGTGTGTTCCCTGCTGCCAGACGTCTGGAGCAGCAGCGCAAACAGGCCTACACAGCACAGGCCGTGCAGTCAATCGCTGCTTGCCCTCTTGGCGGCACATGCACAGTTGGCCAAAAGCTGTACGGACAGACAGAGCCTTTTATTATATTGGAATTTTGTCCCCAGTGGTCCTAGAGAGCAACTGATCATCATCCTTTCTACAACAACCCTTTGTGAAGATTGCTATCAAATCTCTCTTCTGTTTTCCCTTCCCAGAAATAAATAATTCCTGTTCTTCCAAACTTTTCTTGTAAATCATATTTTCTATACCTCTAATCATTTTTGGTATTCTCCTCCGGACTCTTCCCTATTTATTCACATCTTTCTTGAAGTATAGCATCCAAAATGTGATATAATACACTAGGTGTATGAATGAATCTGCAGTGGAAGAAGTCAGTTTCCCACTTATCCCTTTTTTAATGCTTATATTTTTTCCCCCAGTCAATTTTGCCCATAATTGTTTTCAGATTTGAGAAATCAGCAATTTTAAAGCAGCAAGTCTCTGTCTCTCTCTCGTGTGTGTATATATATATATATGCTCATGCATTTTAGGCAAGCTTTGAAACAAAGTGCTGAGGAAGCTTGTCTAAAAAAAAAAATCTCTTGACCATGTACTTGGGCCAATAAAAAAAACCCACCCAAATATCTCTGCCTTTCAAATAAATGTTAATGCTTTTCTTATTTTTTTTTAATGTTAGCATTACTTTCAGGAGAGAAAATACTGGCCCACTTCAATTACCTCAGAGAAATTATCTTAGTATGCATCCTTTTCTGGAAAAATAGTGCTGTTCTCCTTCCATGTCTTGGAAAGGGAGTTTCTGTTACAAGATCATGCTTGATTGCAACAGGTGTGCTCTCAGAGTGATTTGTCTCTGCCTAGGCCTCCCCTGACACCTTACCTGGTAGACAGGGTTGTTCTGGGTGTCAGCTCTGACAATTGCCATCAGTCTCTGCTTCTCCCACATCCAGTAGGCAAGATTGGATTCAGGGGGTCCTGTCTGAGCAACTAGATACTTAGAATCAGGAGAAAATGCCAGGCTGAGAAATTGCTCAACAGGGAAATCAAATGAATTCAATACTTTCCGCTTTTTGCATGGGACAGATGATAATTCATAGATAGTGATAGTAGGCTTCTCTTGTACTATCTCAGAGATGGCTAGGTAGCGCCGGTTTGGACTTATGGCCAATGCTAACATCCCCTGACTTTTTTCAGATCCTAAAAAGCAGAAAAGTAAAGAGAGAGACTGTTACGCCAGCGGGGTCACAAGACACACCTAGTAGGTCAGGAGTGCAGAAGTAATTAAAACCCTGAAACAGGTTGGGGGGCAGAGAATTATAAAAAAGAAAAGAATAGGTCTCCTGTGACCAAGATCCTCTACCACCAGCCTTCAAGGTGTTTCCACTGCCCCATCAACCAGACCTTCTGTGTTCAAGATCCTTCTCGAACACAAATGTCCTGCAGAGCAAGGCCCCCAAATGGGAACCTGCCGAGGAAGGGGCCCGCCCAGGGGAAACGGCGAGACGGGCGCCCGACCCGAAGGCCCAACCAGTCCGCTCGGCGGCACACGAAACGCCCTCTGCCCTTTGCTCATCGCAGGGCCGGGCCAGCCCAGCCCAGCCGCAGAGCCCCAGGCTGGTTGGGGCGCTTCCCTCAGAGCCGCCGAGAGCGTCAAGCGCTACCGCCCCCCGCCATTTTGCCGTGCGACGCCAGACCGGGGGGGAGGCGGGCTAATCAGCGGCTGCAGCAGACTCGGAGACCGGATTAATCGAGCGTCTCGGCCGCAGTCCCTACAGTCCGCAGCGGCCTCCCGGCGTGTACTGCGTGCTCCGCCCGGGCGGCCCCGGCAGGCCCGGCTCTGCGCCGCGACCCAGCAGCGAATACGGGCTGTCAGCGAGGCCAGCCCGGGTCCCGAAGTGCTCCTGGTGAGCACCGCGTGCCTCCCTGCCAGCCAGGGCGTACTGGGCCCTGCGTAGGGGCGGGCCGGTACCGGGAATGAGCTTCTGCCAGCGCTGCTCCACGTGGTACTGCACGCAGCCGCTGCCTGCGGGGTAGATGATGATCTGCTCGTCGAAGAAGCAGACGTTGCTCGCCACGCCGGGCCGCAGCCCGAACACGTGCAGCGGGTGTGCCACGATCGCCGACATCGCGCCCGGCTGGTCCCGCTTGCTCTTGCCTCTGCTGCGCTGGTCGTCATGGAGATAGGGCAACGGAAGCACGGTTGGAGCGTGACCCGGAAGGGAAACAGCGCGGGGGTCAGGCCGGAAGTGGTGGCTGCACGAGGTGAGCGCGGCGGCGGCGGCCTAGACTCCGGGATACCTGCCGTGTCCGAGCCTTGCGCGCCGGGGGAGCTGCTGCTGCCTCGGCGGCTCTTCCCCGCAGGGGGCCCTGCTGCACTCGGACCCGCCTCGATCTTCAAGCCAGGAGGGCAGTTTGTTGACCTCTCCCCCGCCCCGCCCGGCCCCTGGGTGGGCTTGCTGTGAGGAGCAGAGCGAGCCAGGGCACGTCCCCCGTGTCTTCTCCCCAGGACCATGGCAGACTTCGAGGATCAGTCTGGATCGGAGTCGGAGGAATCCCTCGTCACCCACAGAGAGGTAAGTGTCTCATGCTGAGCAGTGCGGGCAGGATTGCTCCCTGCCGCCCCAGAAAGGAGGTGGGCGAGGGGTTCCCTAGGCTGAGTACCCCAGGGACTAGGCAATCTGGAGTGGCGGTAACGCTCTGGGATGCCACGATTCGTTCGTGAGCTAGCCGTTCTCAGCTGGGGCCTGTGGTGTGGCCCTGGACAGAGGGACTGAGCATGCCGTGCTGCAGCTTGCAATGCACTAGCACCTGGTGCTTTCGTCTTGGCTGTTAGCGTGGTGTGTGGCCTCCTCATGTCTTGTCTTTGCTCTCACACCCCGCTTGGAGAGGTGTGGACTTGTATGGATGAGTGGACTCAGTACTGCTGACTGGAGGGTCCTTTGGTCTGTCCAGATTGTCAGACCCTAGGCAAGGGACACAACCCACCTTCCTTTTAAGATGCTGGGGGACCTGACCACTCTTCTTCCCTACAGCTCCAGGAAGCATTTTCCAGGGGTGCCCTGAAACCTGGGTTGAACATTGTGCTTGAAGGGAAAAAGAAGGCCCTGAACAACGTGGTGAGTACCATGCCTTGCAGATCTTGGTGTGAGGAGCTTGCCGGGGGAGGTTGGGATCTTGCCTGTGGTTACACAAAGGAGTCAAAGAGATTGTAAATGAGAAGCCCTTAAGGTTTAATTCATTAGGAACCTCAGAGATGTTTCTGGGAGCCACTGCAGAGCTGTGTAGTGACAAAGGCTGGTATTTGTGATAGATGTGGTGCTACTGGCCCCAGAGCCCTCTTCTCCTGCAAATGGATGTGACTGGCTGTGTTAGTCTGAAATCAAGCTGCGACTGCCTGTTCCCGTGAATTGACTGTGTTCACTGCTGTTGTGCAGAGGTGCTGCAGCTGATGGTGCTCATTGACTTTAGCTGCTGTGTAGAATGGTGAGATCTGCTTTCAATATTTCATGGCCTGTGAGGACCTTTACAAATTGTTAGAGCTCTGCTTATAACAGGCCTTGCAGAGGTTCTGTTTTCTGGATTGGATTAGATGTTAAGACGTTAAGTCCCACAGCTTGGCTCTGGTCTGCAGAGTACCGGGTTTATTTCAGATTTTGTAGAAAATGTTTATTGTTGCCACAGGGCTAAAGTGCTGATTTTAAGTTGTTATGCGACACTTGTCATTGTTTAGCTGGGGACTGAATATTGGACGATGAGCTTTCATTAAGAGCCCATCCTAATTACTGTGTGAATGTTGTTACTCCATAATACAGTTGCCTAGGAAGCACTGCTCTCGTTCGTACCAGTGTAAGATACGTTAGAATGCTTTCTGGAGAAAGCCTGTGGGATGTGCTAAATCAGTGTGTGGAGCACACTCTGCCTGCACTTAGTTTCTAGTATCTTACCAGAAGAGAAACTCCACAACAAGCTAAGTCAGGGGTTGGAAACCTTGTCACTGGGGCCACTGCTTGCAGCCCAGCCTTTCCTGTGGGGTCACACCCACACACCCCCAGGTGATCAGCAGATGCTACCAAAGGAATAACTAGAAAAAGGCAGTTGCCAGTGGAGCCACCCTGCTCCAAAATGTACACTCAAAAGGTGAGAGAAACAAGATTTGCAAGACAAACTTAGTATATTTTATTGGATCAGTTGAAAAGAGTTGCTGGCTACTACAGAATGATGGGGGTGGGGGCTGGCACACCACCTAACGCCCCATGCTGCTGCTGTTCTGCCTCATGCAGGGAGTGGGGTGCTGAGGACCAGACCTCTGTTCGGTCCTCGGCACAGCTTCGGTATCATGGAGGTCTCCCCCACATTTGGAGCACTCTGATCGGCTGTTTCTGTCAGCCAGTCAGAGTGCGAATAAAGCATTATGGACAGACAGACTTCGGCTTTTATAATATTAGAATGGTAATATCTGAGTTCCCCAAAACAGTATTGGGAATGTTGCATGTTCACTTTTTTCATCAATCTAAAGTTGCCTTGATGTCATTAGATTCCTTCCTTGCTCTTTCTTTTCTCACATGTCAAAAATGATCACCCTGTCCTTCAGTTAAGTTGCATGTGAACTGTATTTGGTTCCTGTCTCTGTTTCTCTGCTGGGTTCTCAGGCTGTATCTGGACTCTTTAGTTTAACAGCAGCCTCTCTTGAGCTTAGTTTAGTAAAACGATGTGCTGTTCAAATTTCAACCCCTCTGATTATGTCTCTCTTGTAGTAGTTTTCCTGCTTTCTTAATCTAAGTTTAACAAGACTCCCTTTGTCTGTCTCAATGCTCATCACCTGAGGAAGCAGCCAACATTGTGCACTGAGGGTCTGAGCCATGTCCTTAGAGGGCAGGGCCACATGTGACAAAAGCATTTAGTTTTGCTATTCTAGGAAGGAAGCATCTGTTTTGTCTTGCTGTTAACAGAGCCTTGTTCTCTTTTCCAGGATGGCTTGAAGCAGTGCCTGTCTGAATTCAAGCAGCACCTCGAGTGGGTGGAAAGGCTGGATGTGACTCTGGCTCAGGCATCAAACATCATAAGTCCCACCTTGAGTCAAACACCTGACAAAGCTTCTCCGGACCCTGAGGATGACTTCCAGAGAGAGATGAGCTTGTAAGTAAGAGGTGATGTCTCCTGTGGGACTAGTATCATAATGCACTTGCAGTCCACCAGGGCAAAAACCTAATATGGCTGCACACTGCCTGGATACATCAGTGATGGCAGTACAAAATTTCCTGAAACCAGCAGTTTTCAAACTGTGTGTTGCGCCTCCCCAAGGGGGCATGAAGGAACATTGGGGGTAGGGTGCAGCACAGGGAGGGGTCACACAGGCAAGAAGTTTACAAGGAGCTGGCGCTGCTGCAGCATTGTAGGGGGATGCAGGGGCAAGGAGCCCTGTGCAGGGTTAAAGGTTAGGGTTAGGGTTAGAGGTGCAGTGGGGCCAAGGCAGGAGGTGCTTGAGCCATAGCAGATGGAGCCACCCAAGCTGCAACAGCTGCTGGGATAAGGGGTGCTCTGTTTCTGGCTGCAGTACTTCTCCGGGATGAGGGGAGCGCAAACAAAATTGTAACTCAAAGAGGGGCTTGGCTCAAACAGTTTAAAAACTGCTATTCTAAACAGTGGTCTGAGGCTGATTCGGTGACTGCATATGTTTCCTAGTTTCATAGTTATTAGGGTCGGAAGGGACCTGAGTAGATCATCTAGTCCGACCCCTGCCATAGCAGGAAAGAGTACTGGGGTCAGATGACCCCAGCAAGGTGATTGTCTGGCCTCGTCTTAAAGACCCCCAGGGTAAGAGCCAGCACCACTTCGCTTGGAAGTTGGTTCCAGATCCTAGCCGCCCCGACAGTGAAGTAGCGCCTCCTGATGTCTAGCCTGAATTTACCCTCTGCCAGCTTGTGACCGTTATTCCTAGTCACTCTTGGTAGTGCTCAGTGGGGAACAGGGACTCCCCCAATGCCTGCTGGTCCCCTCTGACTCGTTTGTAACAGGCCACTAGATCCCCCCCTCAACCTTCTCTTCTGGAGGCTGAACAGGTTCAGGTCCCGTTGCCTCTCCTCATAGGGCCTGCCCTGCTGCCCCCTGACCATTCCAGTGGCCCTCTGGATCCTCTCCATGCTGTCCACATCCTTCCTGAAGTGCGGCGCCCAGAACTGGACGCAGTACTCCAGCTGTGGCCTGACCAGTGCCACATAGAGGGGGAGGATCACCTCCCTGGACCTGCTTGAGATGCATCTGTGGATGCATGACAAGGT
>NW_017728907.1:44446036-44451928 GCF_001723895.1 Crocodylus porosus | reverse complement strand
CAATAGCTGTGGTTGAGCCTGGGTTGCCTGCGGGAGCTGGCAACTGAGCAGGCTCTGCTGGGGCTGCAAGAGGTGTGAACCTGTTGCTAAGCTCCGGCAAGGGAGGGGCCTTGGTGCGGTGGGCCTTGGGGCCCTTGACCACCTTGGTCCAAGCCCCTGACTGGGCAGAGTGGGAGGTCCCAGAGTCCTCCTTAGTTGTGGAGGGAGACAGTGCTCTCCCCTGCGGCTCCCGGGGGAGAAGGGCCTGGCAGTAGGAGTCTATGAGGAATGATGGTAGTATTTAGCTTTAGATTCTTTATTATCCTGCTGGAAAATTAAATGTTATGATATTAAACAAGGCAAACATTCATTCCACTGAGGAAAAATAATGTAACACTCATCTTCCACATACAGCAATTATAGCCGAAAGGAGTCTTCATTCTGTGTCACATGAAAGAAGAGATGCACTTTGTGTATGCAGCAAACCACAAATGAGTAATGGTGGTCTTCATTTATAAAGAGATGAAATCCCATTTCTTATTAATAACTATACAAAGAAAAATAAGTTAAACGCAGTTTTGTTCTTTTTCATGGTTCTCTAGATTTATACCAGTATAACTGAGAGCAAATTTGGTTCATTTTAGCTTGATTTTTTAATAACCTTAAAGTGTTCACTGTAATTAATGGATCCTGCCTCCCAACTGTTTCATGAACTGTGTGTTGAGTAATAACACACTTCTAAAACCAAATAGGCTCTTTATTAGAATAATTATTCAGAGAGATGCTGCAGTTGTAGCTATCATTTTCTGTTGCCTCCTACCTCTTCTTTTCTAAAACCTGGCTTCCTCCCTTCAAGTTCCATGCTAATTGCTACACTATAGCAATTGATTTTTTTTGTCAGGGAACTTTACCATTGACCAACTGGAAACGTAAGTCCAGTGTAGCCAACAGCTCACATACTCAAATAAGGCATGTGTCTAAGGCATACATGAGAATACACACTAGAGCTGTGAAAGGCTTCAGACAGAGCTTCAGATCTGGAGAAGCTTCGGACACTTCAGCATCCAAAGCACCATGTCCAGATCGAAGCGCTAGCTTCATTAGGCTTTCCAAAGCACTTTGGAAAGCCCCTGCACCAATCTTCTTGAAACTTTGCAGACTTCATGCTCTCATCAGGAGCTACCACTCCTGAAAGTTGCATCCAAATCGGACAAAAACAACAACGTTATAGATATTTCATTGATTCCCCATTATATCCTATGACCAGATCTCTGAGGCGGCTCAGAAGTTTTGGGGCCATTTCAGCCAGATCGAAGCAGAAACCCAGTCTGGAGCTCTGGATCAGATCCCTGGCATCTAAAGTGGCTGGATCTGAAGTCAGGTTGGATCACTGCCAACTCTCACAGGCCTAATACACACATATGAGAAGGAAAATTAAAACAAAGCAACTTGCTATTTTTAAAACTTGCTTCTAACAGGCAAAATGTTTACCTCCAAGGATTATAACTTAATGTTTAAAATTTTTACCAGGACTTTAAATCTCAATAATTGTGTTATTGTAGGCACTAATCATGACAGTATAAGTCCTTTCAAAGTACATTGGATTATTTACTAAGTACATTACTTATTTACTAATGGACTTCAGAGTACCTTCTGCTCTTCCCCCTTCTTCAGTTGTAGGAAATGTAAATACATCTCTCAATTTGAAGATACAAATGGAAAAACCCTTTCCTTCTAGTTACTTGACTGGGTACTTGAGTCTTATTAGTTGAGTAATATTTTAGTTGGCCTAATAAAAGATATCAGATTTACCCAAAGAACCTTGTTTGCCTATGTCTTTAGAACAATGCAGCTACAACCAAAACCACTAAGATTCTTATTTGCATTTGAAGCTTTTGGTAATGTAGCTCTTAAAGTGAAAACAAGGCAGCTTAACACCTGGACCAGAACACCAGCTCTTTCACACTGATTCATTAAAGCAGCAATTTTGCACTAAAATGGCAGCCAGTTGTGCCTGCTTGACAAACTTTAATTTAAAAAAAGCAGAAGAAATGGATCACAAGTCCTAACCACCTTATAAATGGTGCAGAACATGACTACAATCCCACAACAGGTTACCAGTGTGAAGAAACCCATCTCTCTCTCCGTCTCCCTGGAAAGGGACATTCCAGCCTCTCCCTCTCCCCCCAGTTCTCACGCTGCCCGGTTTCAGTCAACCTGGTCACCTAGGCAACCAGGCTGTAAAAATTCCTGAGGGCAGGGGAGCCTGCTCTCTTGCTCTTCCTGTGGCAGTCATTTTGGGGACACACAGAAGGATGAGCCTTTGAATGATTTTACCATTAGTAGATTTGGAAACTAGCTAGTAGTTTAGAAATAAGTAATTTTAGCCATGTGTTAAAAAGGTCACTGAACTCAATACTGAATGAGACTCGATTTGTTCTATTTTGCACAAGGCTTTTTCTCTAAAAACCCTTTGTTATTCCCCTCTCCCATTCTCTCTCTCTGATCAATAAAAGGCTATCTGGCTCAGCATGCCTGTGAATGCCTGAGGGGAGAGGGGGCTGGGGACATGATTTCTGAAGAAAGGCTGAGGGAACTGGGCTTATTTAGTCTGCAAAAGAGAAGACTGAGGTGGGATTTAAAAGCAGACTGTAACTATCTGAAGCAGGGTTCCAAAGAGAATGGAGCTAAACTGTTCTCAGTGGTTACATGTGAAAGAACAAGGAGCAACGGTCTCAAGTTGCAGCAAGGGAAGTTTAGGTTGTATATTAGGAAAAACTCTCTCACTAGGAGGTGAAGCACTGGAACGGGTTATCTCGGCAGGTGGTAGGATCTCTATCATTGTAGGTTTTTAAGGCCCAGTTTCACAAAGCCCTGGCTAGAATAATTTAGTTGGGGATGGTCCCTTCCAACCCTAATTTTCTATAACTGTGTTTCTTAATATGATACAAAAGCAAGTCTTCTAGACTAGATTTAAACCCATGAACTTCATTTGCTTTTTTAAAAGCTTTATTTAGGGCTCAACGCACACAGCAGGTCTAGCATTCTGAATGCCAGGTTGTAGATGTCTGTGTTTTTGCCTGTGTCCAGTGACCATTTCAGGGTCTATCAGTTTATGAATTGTTGGGGATTCATACTGTTTGCTACTGAAAAGCTGCTAGTTCATTAGATATCAAAAGTACAACACTGTACAATAAAAACATTGGGAATGATCAGAAGGATTCTGAAAAACAGCAGATCAACTTCATACTTTCTAATAGGACAAAATGCAAATTCCTAGCTATAGAAGCCAAAGATGAGACTTGGCAAATTTCTTGGCAGAGCTTTTAGGTAAAACTTTTACTGCTATAGCTGCCCATTTTAACCAAAGAGAGGATTATAGTTTCTTTTTTTTTTTTTTACCAACATTCTCTTAAAATAATCCTTTAACACTGCAACAGTTTGGTTAAACATTGGAAGAAAAGGAAAAACCAGAGGCACCCCAACATTAAAAAAAAAAAGGCAAAACAAAAAACCAAATACAAAAGCTGATAAATGTAATTTGATGTATTCCCACGTTATAAAGCCTGCAATAGATTGGGTCATAACATAAAGTGCAAATACCAAAAACTAAACACCAGACCCTCAGCCAGTGACTCAGTGAAACTATCTGGATTCCTGACAGTTGAGGAACTAGTTTTCAGCATCTTAAAACACGGAAGAAAGATGCATTGTTTTTATTCCAAGGAGTATTTTTTTTAAACTCCTCATAAAAACTTACTTCAAAACAAACTTTCAAAAGACTACAGATAACCAGCCATTGTACTAGGAGATAACATGCTGGCTTTCTTTAGATAGATCCTTCTCAAGTTTTCCTGTTATATATCAAACTGAATAATTTCATGTCAGTGAATTAAGTTAACAAAAAGGCCATGACAGAGACCTTTAAAGGCAGGTAATAAATCTCTCCTCTTATGTCCAAATCTAATAAATCATATTCCTGTCAAATGTTTAGTTAAATTAGAGTCTCAGGGGTGAAATATGTATCTGCTGCTGAAATGTGGGATTGATTCTGCTAGGAAAAGCATTAAATCTTATAATTATGAACTTGCTACTTTTACTATTTTCATGTCAGATTAAGTGACAGAATAAGATTAAACAGGCTTTGGCCTAAGGGTCCAATTATCTAGTTCAGTTAAGCAACTACCATTTAAGATGTTCCCACTAAGACCAGCTAACCCCCAAAAGGAAATAAGCAAATACAACTGATGGGACTAAAGGTTGTAAGGCAAAAAAGTTTTCAAATAGATTTTTGCAGCCCCAACACCCTGGAACCAACTGGGAAGTGGGGTGTAGTTTGTAAACTGATTTTTTAGCCCTAGTGCCCTATTTACTAGTTTCACAAATATCTGTAAATTAATCTTAAAAATAAATGGCAAATAAAAAATCATTAGGATTTGTTGAGTGACATTTATCCAAACTTCACAAAAGCATGTTTACATTCAGAAGATCTCAGTAAATTAGTTGAGAAACATAGGCTTTCTGTTTTCCCTTCTTTTTTTTTATTTTTGGAAGCTAAAACCATTCCCAAAGTAATAACATGAAGTAGGATTCAAAAGACCTGGGTTACATTCCCAAATCATAACCCATTTGTATGCATTAGCAGAGGTCATGCTGATTTAAAAAAAAGAAAGACAGACCTAGTAAAACAGATTTTCATCCTGCAGTGCTGTGTCCTCCATTATCCCCAAGTCTGTGGGGCTGGCTAGCCCCTGTTTTGTTTTCTGGGGGGGGGGGTTTCCCTCTAGGCACTTGTAATATAAATTAGTGTAACTTTAGCAACTTGCTGACAGGAGAAGACTGCATACACTTCTGATAAACATAATCAGTCCTTTTATAAAAACCTAGTTTTCATTCTTTCTACTAAACAGTTCACTATAGAAGTAGAGAGATCATAGTGAAAAGGATTTTAATTCCCCGCCCTTAACAATAATGTTTATGCCATTGCATTTATCCATTACAGAAAAAAAGATACAGTCTTGACAGAAGGGAGCAGGAAGACTGATACTCTGCTTTAGGGACTTTGATCCAACATATTTTTCAGCAGTAAGGTTAGCAGCCACTACTATAGATGTGCAAGTATCTGATGCAGGCTCCAAGGACCAAAAGTGGACATGCACCTGGCTGGGGTCGTCTGACTCCAGCACTCTTTCCCGCCTAGGCAGGGGGTTCGGACTCAATGACCTGTTGAGGTACCTCCCAACCCTAGCATCTATGAGTCTACAAATCTATGAAACTGTTTGGCTTTTTTTTATGGGGGGGGTGGGGTGGACAGGGGAAGAGTGTCCAGTTCATTTGTGGGGGTGGGGAGGTAGGGAGGGGGGAGAGGGTCTGTTTGCCTATCAATTACAAACATCATGACCCATGGACTTACTACTTTAAAACTCACTAGTATTGCTTTTATCAGGAAATCAAATTAAGAAAATAATTATGTTTGAGAACTGCACCTAAAAACACTATCATAAGAAATGTAAGCATTAGGGCTAGGGACAGACATGCAAAACTCCTGAGCCTGAATTGATTCAATCTTTGCAGGTTAATCTAACCTGCCTAGGTTGAACTGGTTTAAAACTGAACAGATATTGTCTCTGGACTGATGAAATTCAGGCATATGCTTGCAGTGGCTCAGGCTAGAAACTAGGGGGTGCTAGAGCAGCCTTCCCTTCTTGTCTCCAGGGAGCTGAGCTGAGGGGGGCATGGCCAGGCCTCAGAAGGACTCTCTTATTAGGGAGGTCTGCCTGCACAGTGTAGCAGAGCACTAGGGTGCTCGCTACTAATAATAGTAATAAGGACAGCTGCCAATCAACAGGGCAGCACAGGTGAGGGTTGCCAGGGCAACTAATGTTGGTCAGCTGGCTAGAAGAGGGCAGGGCC
>NW_017728907.1:44428391-44445896 GCF_001723895.1 Crocodylus porosus | reverse complement strand
TTACAGCCGGCTGGCTGATGGTTTAGTTATCCTTAGACCGGAGGACCGGGTGAGGCTGTAGGGGTGTGAGGAGGCCTCACAGGAGCTCCCCAATAATCCGGGGGTTCCTGGTGCCCAGTAAGGGCACAGTGGTTAGTGCCGGAGTCAGCCCGGTGAGTGAGCGCCAGAGAGGCGCGGTGTGCGGGATTTCGGACCCCAGTCCGTGAGGGCAGTATTTTGCCCCGTGGGGCAAACGACCCAGACTTTGAGAAGCCCGAGTGAGGGCGAGAAGCACAGGAAGTTCAGCATAGGCCCCAGAGAGGGTGGGAGCCCCAGAGAGGGCGAAGGGAGTGTGAGCAGCGCGGCACAGGCCCCAGAGAGGGCCGATCAGAACAGGAGGCTCCAGAGAGAGCAATTAGTCCCTGACCGGCACAAAGCCCCAGAGAAGGGCGGGCTTGCGGTATATGTCCTGGAGAGGGGCAGGCATGCGGCATAAGCCCGGAGAGGGGCTGACGTCCAGATAAGGGCCATATCGATAACAGCTCGACATAGCTGTACAGAAGCCCAGGTGGGGTGAATAGGCCCAGGAGAGGGCAAGAGGGGAATAGAAGCCCAGGAGGGGCAAATATATGACAAGAGAACATCCAGTACAACTGCGAGGCTTGGGGCATGCTAAAGGGGAGGTTTGGAGGCACGCATTAGCCCTTAAGTCGGGGGTACACCGAGGAACCCCATACAGAGCAGGGGTAGTTCAACTTACACCATATATTAGGAGATAAAGGCAGCCTCCCTAATTGAACCAATTACCATCCAAGACGTGGCAGGCGAGGATAAGAGGGTGCTGGATCACCTAAGTTGACATGGCAGGGGGCGCTAGCGGGATCGCGGCTGCCCCTGCACCCACTCCGTGACGCACAGTCTCAGGCTTTCCCCTGCTGGCTGTTTAAGGGGCAGAAGTGTTGCCAGCCCCTAGCTAGCACTTTCAGGCAAGCAGGGGGAGAGGAGGGGGAATGCAGTGCATGCAACTATTGTTGATATTGAGCTGTTCAATCTCCCTCCCTGTTTCATTATACTGTCAGCACCAAACTGACAGGCAAGCAAGCCAGCTAGAGGGTTGGTAACACTCTTTATTACCCAATTAGCAAAACAACAGCCCCTTCCACATTACTCCAAACTTCTTAAACAGCTTACTGGCTGACCTGTTGATTAGTTCCAAAAGCCCTAAGTGGTCATTGTCTGCCTATCCCAGTGAAATTGGACACCCCCCCCCCCCGACAGCTCTTGGTATTAGCTAGCATACCATTTGCTGGCTGCAGCAGCTGAAAGGCATGCTGTGGCAAAGCTCATGAATGGATCTCTACTTAAGCAGTGAGTGATGAGAGAGGGGAGATGGAGGTACAGGGAAGCCAGCAGACCCTGCTGTGCCTGAAAGTCTGTACTGAGCTCCAGCCCAGGGAGCAGAAGGGAGAAGCCAGCCCTGCTGTGGAGCAAAGAGCCCTGCTCAGCCCAGATAGCATGCTGGGATTTAACTCTGATTTTACTTAAACCAGCGAGGGGTCTGGGATATACATTGCATAAACCGGTTTGAGCCAAATCAGTTAAGTTTGATACTACATTCAACCAGGTTTATCTCAAACTGGTTTCAGCCATTTTCAAACTGGTTTATGTGCACTGAACATCTGTTCTATTACAGGTTTACACTAGTTTCTGATCACTTTCACCAGTTTCTCTGTAATGTCTGTCCCTAGCCCATGAGTAAAAACCTAGTCAAATCAAAGGAGGGTTTTGTTTAAGAAATTTCTGTCAGATTTTTATATGAAAATAAAATTCACAGGCAAACTTGATTACACCTCTCACTGCAAAGTGAATGCTCTTAAACAGCTTTATAGCAACAATAGTTAGTTAGATCACTGCAAATAAATGTATTCATCATTGAAATTTTCCCAGTAAGAACAGCTAAGAATCAAGAAAAAAAAATAAAGCTAATTGATCATCAGATTCTATAATTTTACAGTAGGTAGAAATTGATTGTTTTGCAACTGGATTTGCAAATTCATCTCACCAAATACCACAGTGAAACATTTCTGTACCAATGGCAACAAATAAAAATAGTTAGGGTTCTTGAATCAGTCACTAGCCTTTTTAAATTCCCAGACAAAAAAAAGCATATGGTTGAGGGTAGGTTCCCCTCCCCTCCTGTATCAGTACCTTCCATAGTTCAAAGTGTTACCCTGTTGTTGCAATTCATCCTAAATGGAAATATTATAAACCCTGTGGAATCTTATAAGGTTAATTATACATTAAAGGAATCCAAACACATTAAGATGTGGACATGAGTAATTAAGGCACCCCAACAACCATAAATCTGTCTTGCAGTGAGATAATTCAATAGCCATAAGATTATGATTAATGTATAATAGTGTCTGTGGTCCTGGATTATACAGAGACTTATGTGGCCAAAGATGATAAATTCCTTAAAGGACCAGCACTGATTTAATCTTAATTCAACATATCTCCTTGTAAATTCTCAGAAAAAATAATTGTATATTGAAAGAGTAAGAACTTTAATTTTGGGGATACTATTTTTCACTCAAAGGATGTTGGATTTCTACTAGAAGTGCAAATTATATCCCCCAAAAATTCCCCTAATAAAGACTCTAATTGCCTACAAAAGTAGCATGATTTTCCAAAAGTACCAAGCACTTATTGCTACCATAGATTTCTGGGATATAATTCTTGATTTACAGGACTGACAGGAAAAACCAGACCAAGGGATAAAGGATATAAAACAATTTCCTTTCAAGAATATGCTTTCTAACACTCCACAGCAATACCTCACTTAGTTTTTATGAAACAATGGGTGTGTCTGCATGTAATGCTATATTGCTGTAGTGACATGCTACAATAACATACCATCCACAGGTGTCTACATGTGATGTGCAGCTACTTTGCCATGGCAGAGCCCTCCCCCATTATAGTATGGTGCTACGACAAAGTAGCTGCTAAAAATAACTGTGCACCATGTGTACAGCACAGTATAGGCAGTTACTGCACCACGCTAAAGCACGGCACAGTAATAACATCATCGTAGGACAACATGTAAACATGCCCAATGTTGAGCCTGACCTGCAGTTTGAAGGCCTTGCAGCAATCCCTGAATCTAAAATACCCCTATCTTTGCTGAGAAAACAAAGAAATGAAAGTGGATCCCATAGGCACTTGCCTATATTCTTCCATCAATGGAGGTTGAATTTGCATAGACATAATAAATCTTTGCTTATTAACAGTATCATGGCAATGCCTGGGAGACTCAGATTAAGGCTCTGCATGCTGCACATGAGTTAACGAATCTGTGAGGTGCTGTCTTCAACTCTTTCACCTGATATAAAAGATAGGTTAACTTGCTAACTTGAGTAGGTCATAAGTTTAGTTCAAGCATGAGTAGTTCATAGGTTTATAAGTTCATAAGTTCAATTATTTTAAGAATTTGTCTAACAAATTGATTAGTAGGCAATTTAACCCATGCATATATGACTAAGATATGTAATACTAAATAAAATCTTAAGGAAATATAAGTGCTAATACAGAAGAAATCTATTCTGAGGCTCAGCCTGACCCAGCTGGAAAAAGGAAAACAATCCAGACTCAACTGGAAAGAGGAAGGCAACCTCAACTGGAAAGGGAAAAATGCCCTTATGATGACACCTATCACAAGAGATAATTATAACTAACAGAAAAATATGTAACAATAATTAATCTCATTGCACGTGCAACTAACCATACCATATGCAAGACAAACATATAAATATGGAAGGTCAAACCCCTCTTGGGGTAGCTCTTGGCCCTTAAGGCGGGAGTCTACCCTTCTGCAGGAGTAATAAAAATTGTTGCTGGCACTCTCACGTCTCTTGACTAATATTATCATGGCTAGTGCCCACAATGCAAGACCAAGTTGTCCTTTCCTGTTTGGACAGCTAACTCGGGTTTTGCTGACAAATTTGGCAAGCCAGGTGGGACACTAGCTCTCCAGGCCTGCGCCGCCATCCCCTACCTCAACACCCAAGCTGGCTACGGGGTAAGTTGGCCCTAAGCGGGTCTTGTCGGGGGGTTGGCGGCTCTGGCACGGAGATAAGGTGATCCCAGACTAGAGATTAAAGGAGTGCCAGTCCGGTGCCCCGAGTACGATGTTTCTTGAGCCTGTGCCTTGAGTACGGTGTTTCTCAGGCAAATATTAAAATAATGCTCACACTGGTTTTAAAATATTTGACTTTGCTTTGTTATATGTGCTTGTTCGGTCTTGTCTGTGTATTGTAGGCCTGTCCTCTCCCAGTTCCTTACCTTGGTGACACAGGCAATCCTAGTGGGTTGTCCGTCGACCCTTTTGGGCCGGGAAAGCTGTGTGGCGTAGTTTATGTCTCTATTCATGCACTGAGGAACTGATTCCTTTCTCTGCTCTCTCTCTCTGATAAGTCCCCTTTCCTGTTTGGGGCACCGGTCAGGCCTGTGGTCACTTTGAGGAGTCCCCTTCCCTGTTTGGGGCACTGATTAAGTCTAGTTTAAAGGCCAACTCTGGTATTCTGGTTTATAAGACAAAGGGGTACCCCGCCGGGGGAGATAACATGGGACAAACAGGATCTGTCCCTGTCCCTCTAGGTAGTCCCCTAGGAATTGTTCTGTCAGGTTGGACTGAAATCCCGGGAACTAATCAGGTTAAGAAGTCTAAATTAATTCAATTGTGCACAACTCCTTGGCCTCGGTACACTTATGAGGGTCCAAGTCGACAATGGCCTAGTCCTGGTTTGTTTGACCAAGAAGTTTTAAGATATCTTAGAGGGTTTTTAGAGAGCTCCCATCCTCGTCAGATGGATTTTTGGTATGTTTGGGCAAATGCAGCCATTTTAAAAAAAAGAGATTGTAATAACAATCCAGCAAAAACTCAAGCCCAGCACTTAGCTCCTCTTCGAGTCAGTCCAGAGCACCCTCTCGGAACTTTACCACCTCCATACATCCCAACAGCTCCCTGTTTTGAGGAGGATGAATGGCGCCCAGCTGGACTGCCGCCTCACCCTGTCTCAGATCTAGGCTCAGCCTCATCCCCAGGGTCAATGATGTCCTCAGTAATAGAGGGTGATTTTAAGGTTAAAAGCTCTCCAGAAGATAATCCTACAGTCCGAGCTCCGATTAATAGTTCTCCAGTGTCTACCCATACAAGAAGCCAGGATAAAGAAAAGAAAAAGGTGTCTGCCTGCCTAGCCCCGTTGCATCAGTATCCCGTCCCCACTCTAGAAGGGGTCAGTTTTCCATATATCCATATCCCATTGAACCCTCAGGACCTCGTTCTCTGGCAATCTAATACTCCCAAGTTTAGGGATGACCCAGAAGCGGCAAGACGTAGAGTCGAGACTATAATCAACACCCACAATCCAACTTGGGCAGATATGAATCAGCTCTTGGACACTCTCCTCAGTAAGGAAGAGAAAGCAGAAATTATTAATCAAGGAAATTTATGGGCCATAGAAGGCGACGGTCAGGACCGCACCGCCTGGCCCCTAGATCCTCCGAACTGGGATCCAAATGATAACCGTCACAGTGCTGATGATTTGAGGCTTCTACTATGAGCCCAACAAACACTTCTTGAAGGGTTAAAGAGAGCAGGGCGGAAGAAGGCAGATTGGACCAAGGTCCAGGCCATTAAACAAGGACTAACTGAGCACCCCAGCGATTATTGCCAGCAACTTTTGAGCGCCATGTTTGGCTATGGTGGTGATTTTAACCCTAATAACCCTACCAATCAAACAGTGGTAAATTCCACTTTTGTAGGCCAAGCCACTGAAGATATAAGGAAGTATATTACTAAACACCACCCTGATTGGAATACTAAGACGCTTCCTCAGTTAGTTGATCTAGCTACTTATGTTTTTGACCGGCGTCCTGAAGTTCAAAGGCAAGAAAAATTAAAATTGAAACAAAAAGAAGTAAACATGTTAGCTGCCACCCTCACCCAACACTTTCAAGCTGTGCCTCGCCATAACTATGGCCAAGGCCGAGGGAGAGGACGAGGACAAGGAGGGTTCCGCCCTAATTCACCCCCAATATTTAATCAACCAGCAGGGCCACAGCCAAATGATACCTGTAATTATTGCAGGCAGAGAGGACATTGGAAGAAAGATTTCCCGGTTCATCTGCAGGGGCCCCCCACACCATTTCCGACTCCACGTTCGGCTGCTGCACCACCTGAAATTGACCATCACCAGCGACTCCTAGGAGATTTACTTGAGTCTGATGAGTGACTAAGGGGGGGGAGGCTTTTCCACAAAATGAATTGCAGAAATTCGAATACAACCACATATAAAATAAGGTGTCCTTCTTCTGAACCATATGTTAACATAAAAGTACGAGGCCAGGTGTATAAATGTTTGGTTGACACACACAGATCTTTCTTCACTGGGTGTTTCCCCAGGGCAGGCTAATTTACCAATAAGGGGGGTCAGGCGAGTCATGGGAATATCAGGTAGGCCTTTTTATGCCCTGTATAGTGTCCCTACCAAGGTCACTATCAGACCCCTTTCCACTGAGCATGCTTTCATATTGTCACATGGGTTACTTGTTGGTTTACTGGGAAGAGACTTGTTATGCAAGCTGCGGGCAGTTCTGGAATGTAGTCCACACGGTATTCAAATTACCATTCCTAGTACAAATCTTTTAGCTTTCCAGGCCATCCTAAGTGACGTAGAGCATTCTTCTCTCCAGTGGACCTTTTAACTTTACCTAAATCATTGTGGGGCTGGACCCCCGCAGCAGTGGGGGCTCCTTAAATCTGCAACCCTAGTCATTATTCAAACCAAGGCAGGTCCACCTCCATCAGTACCCCAATATCTTCTATCCAGAGAAGCGATAGAAGGTTTTGAACCTCTGGTCCACAGCTATTTAGAACAAGGGATATTAAAGGAGTGCCTCTCGCCTTGCAACACCCCCATCCTCCCAGTTAAAAAACCCAAGCTTGATCCTGATGGAAAACCTGTATAACAATTTGTACAAGATCTCCAAGCAATTAATAACTATGTTGTCCCACGACACCCTGTGGTACCCAATCCAGCTACTGTCATGACTACCATTCCAATGTCAGCAATGTATTATACAGTTATTGATTTGTGTGCAGCCTTTTTTAGTATCCCAATACACGCAGATTCACAATACTTATTTGCTTTCACCTGGGAAAAGAGACAATTGACTTGGACACAGTCACCCCAAGGATATGTGGAATCCCCCACACTTTTTTCACTAATCCTCCACAAAGATCTATCTACAGTCATCTTATCCTCAAACACTGCTTTAATTGTCTATGTAGATGACCTCTTATTGGATTCAAAAGACATGGACTCTTGTAAGAAAGATATTAAAAAGTTGCTCTTGGCCTTGGCGGATAAAGGGCATAAGGTGTCTCCCTCAAAGCTGCAATACTGTCAACCTGAAGTCGAGTATTTAGGTTATATACTCAGAGGAGGCACGAGAAAATTGTCCCCTAAGCATTTACAAGCTATCCAAGATCTACCACAACCTCAGAGTAAAAGACAGGTCCGTGCACTTTTAGGTATGGCAGGACTTTGCAGGCCCTGGATCCCAGCCTTTGGGCAAATAGTACAATCCTTAGTCCAGGCCACTATAAATGAAGCCAAGGATCCCATACACTGGTCTAGAGATAAGGAACAAGCTTTCCACCAAATAAAGCATACCCTTATGATTACACCAGCCCTGGGTCTCCCTGATTACACTAAATCTTTTATCCTGTACATTCAGGAGAACAGAGGAGTCGTCTCTGGAGTACTAACGCAGCCCTGGGGAGATCGGCCTCGACCAGTTGCATACTGTTGCTGACGGGCCTTCTTGTACCCCTCCAGGGAGCTCTGTTTTCCTGGTTGGTAACTCTTCCCCTTCCGGACCGGTTTGTCTCTGTGGGTGATCTCCCGTGGCACCAAACCCCGCTCTCGCCTGGCACGACTTTGTGTTTCCTTAGTGGGGCGGGGCTAGTGCACGGGTCCCTCGGTGGCCCGGGCTTGGCCCACCGGTTGCACATGGGGCTCCGCCACCCCTACACCTCTGGGCTCTGCTTCTCCGATCCAGCTCCGCTGCTTCCACCGGCTTCTCCCACGGCTTTCTTGCTCAATCCCACAGACTGTAGGATGCCACTATACTGCTGCCTTATGGTCGACCTCCTCACCGTAATCTACACTGGAGCCTAATCTGCACCCTCTATTGACCTCTCACCCCAAGCCCTTCACCCAGTGCGGCTCTTCCCCCGAGCCATCACTAACTATATCGCTATCCCTCCACCAGATCCTTGTTAGCCTGGGACGGGAGGGGATTCCCCCTCAGTGACCCTCTGGTTGTCCCACTCCTGTTCCTTGACCCGACTTCCCTGGGTCTTGACGGCAATTCCACCCCAATCTCTCTTCAGCCCGGGGATTCTCGGTCTTCCGCCCCTCTTCGGGGAGTCCTGCACCCACCGTTGCCAAACTTACTTCGGAGTCCCCGAACTCTTCTTGGATCTTCCCGCTCCTTGGTTGCCCACCTGATCTGCTGCTTTTTGCACGATCGGACATCGTCCCCATCATCAGGCTCCCGATGAGGGTCACTTCTTCTCCCTGGGCTCCAGCTCAGTGGGTTCTGTCCCCATGATCCTTTGCGGGTGCTTTCCCGGCCCGGCACATGATCCCCGAGCCATCCGCCACCTCCAAAGCGGCGGCCGCCATTTTTAAATCTCCCAGCCGGCATCTGACGTCATCATCAGCTGCCGGCTGCAGGTGTACATAGACGCGGCTGACGAGCCACGTGGGTTCTCCCTCCACCGCGGCATTCCTCTCTGCCCGCCCTTCTGGTGAGTTTTCCCAGCTTCTTTGGGTCCCAGGACACATACTACTCAGTTCAGCTGGACCCTGTCGCCTGAGGGGCCATGGCATGCCTCCGCTCCGTCGCCACTGCTGCAATGCTGGTACAACGAGCCCAAGATCTGGTCTTGGGCCACCCGCTCATCGTAGGAGTACCACACTCAGTCAAAGCTCTCCTCCTCCAGCATAACACTCAGCATTTTTCAAACCAGAGACTAAACCGATATGAAGTTCTTTTGCTAACATTTGCACGCATCACTGTATGGTGATGTTTTCAGCTCAACCCAGCCCCCTTCCTGCCAAAGGCAGATAAAGGACTCCCCCACCATAATTGCTGCAAACTGGTTGAATTTGTGGAAAAACCCCGGAGTGACCTTAAAGATCAACCCTTACTGGACCCAGATTATATCCTTTTTACCAATGGATCGTTATCAGTTATCAAAGGTAAAAGGCATGCAGAGTACGCAGTGACAACAGTGCAATGGGTTTGAGAAGCTAGACCCCTTGCGCCAGGTACCAGTGCCCAAACTGCAGAACTTATTGTCCTGAAAAGGGCTTGTGAGCTTACTGAAAACTGTTCAGTGACTATTTTTACTGATTCTCGATATGCATTTGGCATTTGTCACACAATCAGACAATTGTAGAAGCAATGAGGTTTCCTTACCTCAAACGGACATGATATTGCACATGCCACTGAAGTAAAAACACTCTTAGATGCTATTCTGCTTCCCAGAGAAATTGCTATTGTCCATTGTCCAGGCCATTCTAAAGAAAACACAGAAATTGCAGTTGGGAATAATAAGGCTGACGCAGCAGCAAGAGCTGCAGCCATTCAGCCTATCCCTGATAACTACAACTCTCAGCTCTCCTGTATCATTTTACCAAACCTCCCCTCCATATATCAACATCTACAACCAGCTGAAGTTCAAACATGGGAGACTAAATATGAAGGGGAAAAAGGAGCGGATGATGTGTGACGAGTGCCCGATGGACATCCTATCGCTCCTCATGCTATTTTACACATACTGGTCCAACAAATTCATCATCTTAAATCACTCAGGAGCAGAAAATCTAGCACACAGCGTACTCCGAGATTGGTTTGTTCCCGACATCTATGCTGAAGCTACAAGGATTGTAAATTTCTGCCCCATATGCCAAGCCCATAACCATTTGACAAAAAGGGCCCCTCATATTGGAGGAAGACCTTGGGCGTATTTACCATTCCTTAGCATCCACAATCTTCAGGACAGGTAGAAAGGCTAAACTTATCCTTAAAAACCCTTTTAGGAAAGATTTGTGCTGAAACTAAATTAAAATGGCCTGAGGCCCTGCCTATTGTACTGTTTGCCCTTAGAACAAAACCATGCAAACTTCTCAATCTATCACCATATGAGTTACTATTTAGTCACCCACCACCGTTGTATAAAGGATGGAAGAGTCCGCACGTAAGCTTGTTAAGAGGAGACAAGAAATTAACTGATTATGTTTTATCATTACAGCACTCTCTTACTTCTCTTCACAGGGTTGCGACACTGGTGCAACCAGTACCTCTTGACTCCAGTCTTCACCCTTATAAACAGGAGACTGGGTGTGGGTCAAGATACACCAACGCAAGGATTCCCCAGCTCCACGTTGGGACGGGCCCTTCCAGGTTTTACTAACAACTCACACTGCAGTCAAGATTGCTGAGAAGGAGTCTTAGATCCATCACAGCCATCTAAAACCAGGACAAGCACCTGTAGCCGAGTCAGAACCGTGCAGTATTCCACCTGTAAAACTTAAAAGAGCAGCAGGAAACATCTGGAAAATTCAATAAACAAAGAAACTCAACCTTTTCCTTGTTCGGACTAAATAGTATGCAATATATACCCTGGGTTATTTTTTTCCTACTTCTTCCCCCTTTCCTGATATTTTTCCTAGTATTTTGTTGGCTATAGAGGGAGGGTCGACTATAAGAATGGCTCTCTTGCTCAGAATTTATTTTACGGGAATAACTGCTTATGAGAAAAACGTTGTGTTGCAACTAATACAATTAAGGGCCAAAACACTTAATACCCCAAGTCTCATGGCTTGCTTACCTGTTCCAAAGTCAGTAGAAGATAGCCCACCTAGAGCATATGTAATGCCCCTTGACATGGATAGAACCTTATCTAAAGGCCTTAATCATAGTGGATCTATAATATTAGTGGACTTTCACAGAAAAATGTGTAACAATAATTAATCTTATTGTGTGCGCAACTAACCATACCATATGTAAGACAAACATATAAATATGGAAGGTCAAACCCCTCTCAGGGTAGCTCTTGGCCCTTAAGGTGGGAGTCTACCCTTCTGCAGGAGTAATAAAAATTGTTGCTGGCACTCTCACGTCTCTTGACTAATATTATCATGGCTAGTGCCCATGGCGCAAGACCAAGTTGTCCTTTCCTGTTTGGACAGCTAACTCGGGTTTTGCTGACACACCCAATACGTATTTTTAAATTAATTCACCTAGAATATGTAGAAATCTTTTTTCATATCTTATGTAAATCTAAATTCATAGAAATGATTTTAAAAAATAATAAAATGAACCAGAATTGGAGTTACCAGGAAAGGCTTCATGCTAAACATAGCTTTACAGATGGCTGAAATGACTTCAGTAAATAACTTAGACTATCCAGTATAGCTGTTTTCAAATCTCACCTTATAACTTTTGTCACAGAAAAAATAGTTTTTTAGGCAAATTAAACTGTAAGTGAGGCAGACGTAAGCAAGGAAAGGATTTATGGAGCTCTGCTGAAGACATTAGATACAACATTGACTTAAACTATGTGAGAATCTGGCCCTTTTCATTGAGTCACAGTGGAATGTGTTCCTTTCAGCCAGATAGTGGCAGTAGAGCTTTGCTATGCAGTAAAAAGAAATTAAACTATTTCAGACTTCGGTGTGTTTGGCAAATGTACATTTATCACCCACTGGCACTTTTTTGAAGACCTCCAGTTAGATCATTTACATGAATAAGTGGTCTTCTTTAATGTTTATTACAAAGTAAAAGGCAAATTAATCCCAAGTACAATTCCATTGATGCCAAAAGAAATAAAAAAAGGTAGTGATTTTTTTAAATGTATATACAAACTTAGTATTAAGTTTTTAATAAAATCACACTTTTAAAATAAACTTACCACACCAAAGTAATAAAAATTGTACTTTATTTAGGATTCTTTACTTTTTAAAAGGATCTCACTACAGAAATTTGGAAGTAGTTATTGATCTGTTATAGCAATATAAACTCAGACCAAAGAGATTAACATTAAAAACTAAAATGAAGCTTAAGAATTATAATATACATTATAAAAATGTTATGTAGGAGTGCTATAAAAACAAAGATAAAAAAGAAGACGTTTTAAATTATCTAAGGCTGGAGGGCCAACTCTGCAATTTTAGAAAGATAACTAAATTATAATCGTGATCCAGAACAAACACAAAGAGAAGGAACACTTGAAGACCCAGAATTAACCTTGGATTAACTCATTAGAATTTGCCAAGGAAAGAAAAGTTGCCTTATTCAAACTGAAACTTAGGAAGGGTGGACAGTATCCTGATATTGGTTATATACTAAGAGTGTGCAAAGTGGGCCCTATTCAATTCAGATTTGGATTCAGCCCAAACCAGGGACAGTGATTCAATTAATTGATTTAGATCACTGTCCCTGATTCAATTCGGCTGAATCTGAAGATTCGATGCTGATTCTGAAAATCAGCTATTTGGACATAGACACAGCTTTAAATTTTTTTTCTACATAACTTGAGGGAGCAGGTGCAGCTTGTAATTGCTGCAAAGCTGGGGCAGATGGAGTGCGGGGGGGGGGGGCCTCCACATGCTCGGCAGTAAACCCGGAAGTGGACTGAAATTACTTCCGCTCCACTTCCAGGTCTGCCAGGGAGTGTGCTGGGGGGCCCCTCTGTGCCTGCCTGGCTCAGCAGTCAGCCACAGGAGGATCCCAGGTGCCTCCCTCCATACCCAGAAGGCACCAGTTGCCAAGGCAGGAGGGGCACAGGGGCCCCCCCAGCATGCTCCCCAGCAGATCTGGAAATGGACCAGAAGTACTTCTGGTCCACTTCCAGGTCTGCTGCTGAGTGCACTGGGGAGCTCCCCACGCTTCTGTGGGACACTCCATGCACCCCAGCATTGCAATATTCATGAGCCCCCGCTACCTAGAGGTATGTAGGAAAAAAAAACATTTTAAGCAGTCTCTATGTCTGAATCTCTTTGAATCTATTTGGAGGGTTCCAGTTCAATTCGGAGAGATTAAAGTGTCCTCTGATTTAATTCAGATTTGGAGATTTGGCCACTGAATCAGGCCAAATCTCCGCCAAATCAAATCAGAAACCGAAGCTTCGCACAGCCCTACCATATAGCAGAGAGTCCAAAATACTACAATAAAAGAAATCTTGTGTCAAAAGACATCTGGGATCAAAGTCAGACCCCATAAAAACCTCACATGGAGATGCATGAAGAACAGCAAGTTAAAAACAAATATTTGCCAAAGATGACAGATCTACGATGGATTATATACCTCAATAGGACTTTGCAAGTGTGTGAAAAGCATGGACAAAGAGTACGTCAACAGTACCAGAAGGTCAAAACTGTTCTTCACAGAATTAGTGAAAAATGTTACACCACAAGATAGTCTATCATCCTGAAAGCAAATGTGACATTTATTAATTTTAAGTTGGACATGTGCCAATTTGGTACCAAAAAGCTATTCAAGCTTTTATGAGTAGGGACCTACATAAATCGCAGTGAAAGTGTGCTGTGCAGCAACTCCTTTAATCTTGCTCTTTACACTGTACACCTTTCCTCTTCCCCTGCCCAGTGACGATTGGCTGAGAGGCCCTGGCAGCCCTGTCACTTGCCTCTCACTGCTGAGCAGCTGGGAGGCAAAAAGCACATTTTTAAATATGCTGTGGTTTTTGACTCCTGGCCAACAAGCAGCAAGCAGGAGGGCTGCCAGGGCCACTCAGGTAATCAGCAGTGGGAGGCAAAAACCATGGCATATTTAAAAGTGTTTTTTGTCTCCCAGCCAATCAGCAGTGTGTGGCAAGGGCACTGGGTTCCTTGGACAATCAGTGGTGGGGGGAGGGGGGAAAGAGGGCACATGGCAAAAAGAGCAAGATGCAAGGAGCCACTGCCCAGCACACTTCTTACACAATTTAGGTAGGTACCTATTTATGAGTAGATGTGATAGCTGAGACAGTGGCATCATCATGAAGACTTTGGCTTCTTTGACAGTAGGCAGATGTTCTTGGAAAGAGTATTGCTTTCAACAGATAGGATTTACCTGGCAGAAGAGAACAGCTTTGTCTGACTAACTTAGTACAGAGGGCTTTAAACTAGAGTCCATGGGGGATAGTGATCAAAATCCTCCAGGAACAGAACATATAGTCCAATGGGGAAAGGACTTGAAGCAACAGGACTGGCTGGAAGCTGCGTCCTGTGAAAAGAACTATGATCTGACTGGAATCAAGGACCTGGTGTGACAACTCTTATGATGGGAATATCAACATTGAGGGTTAAGTGGTTTTGAACTGACAGGGTTGGGAGAAAAGCTGGTGGTTGTTGCTTTGTATATCAAAAACACATACACTTGTTCACTAGTTCAGGAGGAAGATGACAGCAAAGCAGAATGCATTTGGGTGAAGATCAAAGTCAGAAGATACAGCAAAAATGTAATGGTGGGGATTTATTATAGGCCACTAAATCATTGCTTATTAACAGTATCATGGTAAAGGAAGAGGAGGCAGATGAAGTAGGTGACAAATGTACTCCAAATCTATGGCATAGTACTGATGGGAGACTTCAGTTTTCCAAACATCTCCTGGAAGAAAATGCAGCAAAACAGAAAACATCAAGTCATTTCCTAACTTGTATGGAGGACAACTTTCTATTCCAGAAATTGAAGGATACAACGAGGGGATAATTTTTGTTGGATCTTGTCCTGAGCAACAGGGAAGAACTGGTGGAGAATGTGAACTTGATGGGGAACTCGGGAAGAAGCGATCATAATGTGACAGAATTCTGGATCCTGAGACAGAGAAAGCATGATGTCAGCAAAATTAGGATACCAGATTTTAAAAAGGCAGATTTCATCCATGGTGGGCATGGTACCATGGGAAGACAGAATGAAGGACAGAGGGCTGGGATAGCACAGTATCAGAAGCACAACAAGAAACTTCCAACATGATGGAAGCATGAGAATGGGAAGAGACCCATGTGGCTGCACAAGGAGCTTCTAAAATACCTCAAATGTAAAAGGAAAGCATACAGGCAATGGAAGAATGGGCAGGTCACCAAGGAAGCATACCAAGAAATAGTAATAAACTGCAAGGATGAAACCAGGAAGGCAAAGATAAAGAATGAACTGCATCTGGTGAAGAAGGTTAAGAATGACAAGAATGGGTTTGATAAGTATGTTAGCCAGAACAGGACTGAGGTAACTGTGGGTCCACCGTTAACAAGCCAAGGGAACTCCTAACAGAAGATGCAGAGAAGGAGATACTCAACATCTCCTTTGCCTCAGTCTTCACTAAAAATTAAGCTGCAGCCAGGCACCTAATAAGGATTATCTGGATAAGGAAAGGGAAAAGCTGAGGGATGAGATAACAAAAGAGATGGTCAGCAGGATTTAGATATGTCTCAATGAATTCAAGTCATCAGAGCAGAATGAACTTCATCCTAGAGTACTGAAAGAACTGGTAGAGGAGATTTCAGAGCCCTTGGTAATGATTTACATGATGTCATGGGAGAGAGGCCCAGACTGGAAAAGGGTGATTACAAGCAGCCAGCATGGAATTATGAAAAAACAAACTTGATTTCCTTTTTGACAAAGTAGTTACCTTTGTATGGATAAAGAAAATACTGTACGTATACTGTATCTGGACTTCAACAAGGCTTTTGACAAGGTCCAACGTGACCTTCTAATAAACAAATTGGAGCAATGTGAACTAACCCAAATTACTTCAAGATGGATAGATAGTTGGCTCAAAAGCCTCAATCAAAGCATAATTATTAACAGTCCAGGTCAGAATGGCAGGACATTTCTAATGGAGTCGCACATATATCTGTCTTGGGCCTGGTGCTATTCAAAGTTTATTAATAATTTTGATGCTGACATTGAAAGACTGTTGAGCAAGACTGCAGCTAACACAAAAATTGGAAGGATTTCAAACATGTTGGAGTTACAAGGCTTCCTAAAGGGAGTACAATTCAGAAGGATTTCAACACATTGGAAAGCTTGGCTAAAGTGAACAGGATAAAGTTCAATGCAGATAAATACAAGGTGCTGAACCTTAGGAAGAATAATAAAACACAAATATAAAATGGGTGAAACCTGACTAGATGACAGCACTATGGAAAAGGACTTGGAAGTCTTGGTAGATCACAGAATCAATATAAGTCTGCAGCATGATACAGCTGCACAAAAGGTGAATGCAGTTTTGGGATGCATGAATAGAAGCATTAGGTGCAAGACATGGGAGCTGACAGTGCCTTTCCACTCAGCACTGGTCAGGCCTCATCTGGAGTACTGTGTGCTGTTTTGGGCTTCACATTTTAAACAGGGTGTGGAGAAGATAGAAAGGATCCAGAGGCGAGCATGAAGATGATCGAGGGCTTGGAAAACAAGTCATATGAGGAGAGGCTAAAGGAGGTATCAGCCAGCATAAAACTTGGCCCAAATATCCTGAATGTAAAACAATACCCAATGTGAAAAAAACAAAAAACTATACCTATGAACTGAACAAACATATCTAAAAATATATATAAGTACAGAAATATGTTGTACGCTGAACCACTGTAGTGCACATTTCAGTCTTGATACATTTTTCATGCCAGAAATCTAAGCAAAAAATGATTATAGAAACACTGACAACCACAGCTCCATGAGTTCCAGCTGGACAAAAGCTAATCAAAAACCACACGTAAACCTGTTGGTTTACCAGCAAGCACTCTGCAGGAATGAAGCATCACTTTTTAAAAATACTAACAGCCCCATAATTGCAGAATTAAGAATGCAGCTCTGGGAAGTGCTGAGTGCCTATAACTCCTACAGATCACAATGGAAGCTGAAGAGCCTCAGGACCTTGTAGAAGCAGGACATCATTCAGTTTATTTTCTTTACCAGGTTGCTCATAATTTGCCTGGAACTACAGAGGATGTGATGCAAGGGCTGTGATTGAGAGGACAGACTGTTCTTTTTTGAAGGCCTGCAAAACTCTTTCATTACAGCCTAAAAACACACATATGAAGAATATAATGCTGCGGGTGATATTACATTTCATAGCAAGTGCTAATTCTAAAAAATGTTAGCCTGTCCAGCCTGGTGAAAGTTAACAAGTGCTAGTGATCACTGATCAGACACATGATTGGGTTTATTGTTGACCTGACACATGCCAGGTCAATACTCGGGATCTCAATATTGTGGTGTTAGACAGGAGGGCATGTTACAAAATTATATACACACACTACACATACAACATCTTCATCACTGTTCAACATCTTCATCAGTGACTTGGATGAGGGGGTAGAGAGCAAGGATTGGTTGCTCCTTAAGGAGACGATCCTCCATGCCCAAAGGGAGGTAATCCCAACAAGGGTCAAAGGG
>NW_017728907.1:44362793-44428291 GCF_001723895.1 Crocodylus porosus | reverse complement strand
TCTTTCCTGCCAAGGCAGGGGGTCGGACTAGATGATCTACCTAGGTCCCTTCCGACTCTAGCTACTATGAAACTATGAAACACCATGGGTTCATACCCAGATGCACATACACAAACGCACACTTCTGTGGCTGTGTATTAACACTAGGGGGCATTGGGGTAACTTGGTACTCAGGGTCAAGGTGCCCTGGGCTTACTCAGAGTCACTTGGGGCCCCAGGGTTACTCAGGGTCACTGGCGCTTGGGGTTCTTGAGGTCAACTGGAGTTGGGGTTACTTGAAGTTAATTGGGGAGAGCTGACAGAGCTGAGGAGCAGTGCCAGGAAGAGCTGCGGAGCCAAAACTGGAGAAGCCGGGGCTGGAGTAGAAGCTGGGGAGCCAGGGAGAAGGCTGGGACCAGGTAAGCAGCCGGCCAGAGGTAGCGGGTGGAGGGCCGGGTTGGAAGCTGGGAAGCCAGGTAAGCCGGGGAGAAGGAAAGGCTATAGGTGGAGCTGAGGAAGCTGGGGGAAACTGGGAGCTTGGTCAGGGAGCATGCCAGGGAGCCAGGAAGCTGCAGGTGCCAGGGGAAACCAAGATCTGGGTCAGGGACCAAGCCAGGGAGCCTGGGAAGCTGTGAGTGCCAGGGGAAGCTGGGAGCTGGGTTGGGGAGCAAGATGGGGATTCAAGGAAGCTTCAGGTACTGGGGGAAACTGAGAGTTGGGTCAGGGAGCAAGCTAGGGAGAAACTGGTACTGGGGGAAATGGACGGGAGAGACAGCTGGGGCCAAGAAAGCAGCCGGCCAGGAAAGCAACTAGCCAGAAGATAAAAGGGCAGAAGCCAGGAGTGACAGGCAGTGGTGAGGGACAGTGAAAGCTGAGGTTTGGAGGAAAGCAGAGCTGGGGTTTAAGCCAGTTGCACAGTTGCAACATACTGTACAATATGGTACTGTATAAGGCAGAGGACACAAGATGAGGGCTTGACATTACAAAATGGAAACTTGACAATACTTTGGTTAACTTTACAGACACAGGCCTAAACCATCCAACATTAATATGAAACAATAAAAATCAATACAAATATAACAGGACACTATTTACAATGTAAAAAGGGGCTTATCACAATAATAGCATACAAGAACTTAGCTTACCTATAAATACTTATAATTACTTATAAGGGATAGAGACGGCAGAGAGAAACTCCAGAAATTGGGAAAGGGGAGGAAATGTATTTTTTAAGTTTTTAAAAAAAACTTGGGGGTTTTGCTACATTAATACCCTTTCTAACATGCACTGCTCAAACCTGCCACTAACGGGCTGGTAAGCAGGAACATGGTTAAGGGTGGAACATCTGTTACATACCTGCCCTGCTTGCTAGCTCTCTAGCCATAGTGTAGGCCAGGAAGAAGGGGGAGAAGGTTCCTCCATATCTCACTTGGATCATTCGCTCCACCCCTAAATCACCTCACTACTCATCAGCCTCTGGATTCCCCCTCTGCCCACAACTGCCCCCCCCAATCACTTCTCTGCCACCCCAAATCACCACAAGAACAAAAGTAGTGCCAGCAACTGGGAGAGGGGTTCCCCCACTTCGCCTACTCCCAGACTCCGTGAAGCCCAGGCGGCCCCATACACGCAAATCCAGCCCCTACTGGACCCTGCAGCTGCCTGGCGGCCCCAGGGTTGTCTGGTGTTATTCTCAGAGTAATGTATTATTGTCATACTCTAGGCATTTTCTCACAATCTTCCCTCACAGTCTATGATGGAGGCAGTACTTTAGCCTGGACATGACACGTTTAGAGCATGCAGTGGCCAGATTACCTTGACCAACTTAATGCCCTCTAAGCAGCTGTTACAAGCTAAAACAAGTTAAAAGAGCCCAAAGAGCTGCTCTAAATGCTGCTCAGTGCTAAAATCAGGTACATTAGCCACTGCTTCAATGTTTATGACATTAGGGGCCAAATTCTTTATATTTAAAGTAGGCACATAAAATATTCCAAGACAAAACAACAAAAGACCATTGGGACATATTCAGACCCAACATACGCAAGTAAATAATCTTTCTTCATAAAGACTATGTTCCCCTTTTTGGCATTTTAGGAAATACTATTGCCTGGAAAATATCTGACTCAAAGAAAATATTGGACTGGAAGGAAATAAGAAACATTCAGGCTAGGAACAGCAATTATACATAAACCAGTATAAGTGATCAGAATCCAGTTTAAACCTGTAAGAGAATAGAAGTTCAGTGCATGTAGACCAATTTCAAAATGGGTGAACATGGGTGGATGTAGTATCAGACTTAACTGATTCAGATTAAACTTCTGTCCCAGATCCCCTAGGTCCAAGTCACCCTGCATCCCAAAATGCCTTGTGCCTCCCAAGCACCCCTCACAGGGCAGGCAGGCTATCCTCAGTTATGCTGTCTACTCCAGCTGAGCCAGCCAGCCAGCCCCATGCTTCCCCTGAGCTGCCAAAGGGCAGAGGTAGCAAAGCCTCTGTTCCCTAACCAGTATCCTGCCTGGCAGGGCAGTGCCATGGGGGGGAGGCCCACCCCAGCCCTGAGCCCCAGTCTGCTTTGCTGTTGACAGAGGGTAATACCCACCCTCCACTGCATCCCTGTGCTTGCCCCATTCTTGCAGGTAGAAGTTGGGAATCAGTCCCCTGAGCTAGCACCAGCCCCAGCAGCCAGGGGGCTGTTTTCCACCACCCTGACCTGGGATTCCCTGATCCCCAGTCTGCCCTGCCATGCAGGAGAATTGAGTATTCCTCCCAGCCCCACTCCTCCAATCTGGCAGATACTCAGCCCACCCCCACAGGTGTGAAGCAGTCCCCCCATCCCCACATCTGGGGGGCTGCCCATGTGGGGAGAGTCCCATGGCTGCAGGGACAGGAAACTGCTTCCCTCTTCCCACCTGCATGGGCAGGCTGAGCATCAGCTGGACTGTATTAGTGAGAGAGTATGGGGTATCCCTCAGGCTCCTGTGAAAGGGCAGATCAGGGCTCAGGGGTCCCTGGGTGGGTGGGGGTAACCCCTTAAGGTGGGGGACTCCCCGCACAGAACCCCACTATGAAAGCCAGCACCTGGATGAGGGCTCCTTTCCCTCCATGGGAAGACAACAGGGAGTTGGGGGTGTGCTAGGTGGCATAGGTGACTGGTGGGGGGACACGTGCCCCCCCTGACAGGGCTATCCCCCACTGCCAATGCCACTGGCAGCTTCTGTGGGTGCTAACCAGCCCAATCCCCACCGCCGCTGGTGGCTTCTGCGGGTGCCCCCCCCCAGACTCAGGAAGCACCAATCACTTATGCTGGGTGCCCAGTCATGGGCAGCCCCCCACTGGGCTTGGCTCAGCAACGGCAGGAAGGATGGAAAGTGTGCTCTAGCACTCCCCGCCTTCTGGCATGTGCCAGTGCAGGCATCTTAGTGCCTTTTCCAACTGAAAAGGGAACTTAAGTTTACTTCATTATTGGTTCAATCTACACAGCTTGGAGAAACCTGTAAAATTTTAAGCGATTCCACCTCGAACTTGTTAAGTACTGTCTGTACTTAACCAAAAAGACCATTTCAGTTAGATATTAAGTTAACAGTAGGTTGTGTCAGTTTTAAGATGCACCAGTTATAAAGAGACATTCTAGGTCACATCGCCCACCTCACTCACTGAAGTAGACAATTGACAATTGAGCAATTTGTAATGTCACCTTTTGCCAAATAGGAAGCTTATCCAAGTGTTTAGTAATGGGAAGACAAAGATATAGAACAATCATAGTAAAGTATAACACAGTTCAAGGTCATCCACACAATGGACTATACAAACAGGTCTATTGTTTAAATTGAATTAAAAAAAAACTCTGAACCTTTTTCTAATACAGGAGGAGGTAGATTAGCATATGCATTTCTTGATATTATTCTGATGACTTCTCTTTCTATTAAAATTAATTTTCTTTGTTATATGCATGTACACACACACACACACAGAGAAACTTATTTAGATTCTACTTTGAAACTGCCACAAGGGGAAAACTCAAACTTCAAGGAGAACTGTAGGACATTGAGAGGACAAAGGATGTAGTGTACTGAACGAGGGAAAAGGTAGCAGGGACGAGTACAAGGATAAAGGGGAAATTGAATAGGTGAATAAAGGTATTTACTGCGGAAGGAAAGACTGAGGAAAAAAATAATACATGTTCATCCCGTTGAAAATTTTTTTCTGAAGTTTTTTAAATTCAGCATAAAGCTGTAAAATATTTCTGTTAGGCTGTGAACACACCTCTAAGGGCATGTCCAGATGAGTGTGGACATTTGTTTCCCTGGGAGCAAGTAGCCACAGCATACCTTGTGCTGCTGCTACTTTTCCTGGGGAATGCCCATGCTATAACCGCTCTTGCACATGTCCATGCTCTCCTAGATGTGGTCAAAGAGGCTGCTTCCTCAGTTCTTTAAAAAATCTCTAACTTCTAGGGTCCTTGAATTCTGCCTGAAGTTATTAAACTAAATCATTATCTCTTACCTTTAGAAGCAACATCATCATTTCAGATTTGAGACTATAATTGATCTTTAGGCTACTGTGGAGGGGAGCTTTGGTGATGATAGGGATTTTTTTTTTAATTAATTTACACTGACTGTAGCTGGTCACTGAAATATTAATCCTGCCCACACTACTATTCAGTAGTTATTATCCCTGCTACTGCTTTATGGATGTTTTATACAAATATAAAAATGGTAATAATGGGCATAGCTGTTGACAGACAGCAAGCATGGTGGTAGTAAGCCCAGGTTGGGGGAATATCTGTGTCTGTATAAATGTTCCCCCAAATTAATCACTGCATAAATGTGTAACTCATGAAAATAGTTTTATTTTTTTCCCTAGTTATTTTACATTGCATTTACTATATCATGCTAAACTCACTGTCACAATACAATAATGACCAAATCAACTGTTGCAATATCCTCTTCATCGGATTCCAGGTAGTACCATTTTCTTACCTGCAATTAATTCAAAAAGTTGCAGAATAAGTGCTCACTTGCTTTTTATTTGTTATCCTCAGAGCAAAAGCATTGAAGTAGCAATTAAATATTTAAACCTTGAGGGTACATTATATCAGCAGTTCCTGGTCTACACTGGAGATATAGATAGCTTCTTGCTATAGGTTTGGCAAAATCTCGAGACAGCCCACTCCTTCACAGGCTGGTCAGGCATCCTGCCACAGGAAGATACCCACCCACAAGAGGCCTATCCTGGGAAGGAGCGTTTGGCAAGGGTAAATCACTCCTCCGAACAACTCCCCTGTAGCTATACTGCAGATCTGCACTGACTTTAAATAACTTTCTATGGAGAATTCAAAGTGTTCTTTTAACATATACAATTCTAAGTACTGTATTTACAAGCCTCCAATAATTAGATTCTCTACCTGGAAAATTATAACAAATATATGAATTGTCCATATATAGAATCTAAATATGGACAATTCATACATTTGTTTTAATTTTCCAGGTATAGAATCTAATTAATGGAGGCTTGCCTTGAAAATCTCCCCCTCGCACTGCAGGGAAAATAAATCTGGGGGTGGGTCAGGTGGCTCCCTTGACCTCTGCCCCTCAACTTCTTCCCCCTGAAGCCCCTTCCTTCCTCCTTACCATCAGAACATACTGAGCCATATGTGACAGGTTGGGGGGTAGGGACAAAGGGATTCTAGGTGAACTGTTTGGGGCCCTGTTTAGTATGATTTGCCAGATATTTAAGGATGGTTAAAAAACAAGAATCGTAAGAAATGGGAAAGAAAGGCACAGCTCAGCTGTGGAAGTGAAGAGGAAATCAAAACATTCAATGTAGTGGCTAACCATGACTTGAAAAAGAGCTGGCACTGGGGGGGACTAAGTGCAATTGGCACTACCAAATATCTTATTTAGATGGGTTGCACTACCCTATCCTTATTGTAAGTACTTTTCAGTATGGTGTTTTAAGCAAAGTGAATGAGAAGTTGTTTATCATGTGAGTATTATGTAATTTCTTGAAATTGTATTTGTATTCCCTTTGTGAGGCCTCAGGTGGGGTCCTTTTAAAATCTGTTTGATATTGCCTGTTTTCTAATAAAATGTTACAAAAAAAAAAACCTTTTCAGTATATTTGCTCATTATGGGCTAGGTATTTTATAAACATGCCCAGTGTTGGCTGCATTTAATCAGCTTGGTTGTTGGTTTCCATTACTGAGCACATGCTGATTTGGCAGCAGTTTAATGATAAACAATGAGTTTAATAAAAAGTTTCCTTATATCCAGATGTAAGATAAGAAGCTTTTTGTCCCCCATGCTGATCTTATAATTGAGTAAATACAGTGGTTTTGAGTCTGGTTAGATGGATGACCATGGCATACTACTACACACAAGCATTTTCAGTGAAGCTTTTTCAGTAAAAATGAGAAGGAACTATTGAGGAAGGTCTCTGGAAACGGTGCACAATTCTGGAATTCACTACCAAAATCTAGACTTGTTAACTTCCAAGCAAAATGAACCTTTCCCACCCTATTCAGACTCTTGAAAAGACTAAAGTGGATGCAATTTTTTGTCCATGTGTATGTTGTAATTTTTAGTTTATGGGAAAAGGAACTGGATAAATATCTAATAAAAAATAAATAAAAAAACCCCCAAACATTGAACTATTTCACAGCATCCCTGCAGGGAGAATTATTATTCTTATTAGGGACAGCATTGTGGCTGAGTTTTTTGGCTCCCAACATTGTACTAATTCCTCTTGATGATATATTCTTTACAGCAGCTGTCTAGGAAATGATGGACTGACAGAGTTGTCTGAAAAGCCTTTAAGGCTGTTGCCCTGGTTACATTCAAAATATATTCTTTGTGGCTTTTAATGATGGCTCTCACAGAGCAAAGGTTGAATGCAATAGTAAATACAGTATGTTTAACATTAATATTCATAGTTTTCACCAGTAGAATCCTTATGGGAACCTCAAAAATACTTCTGCTAAGGAGAAGATATGTGCATTCTGGAAAGAGTACAGACTGAGTACAAGAGTGTAGAGCACTCTCAAATAAAACATTACATGAATCCTTCTATTTTCAAATGGTCTTTCATCTTTCAACTTTTGGCAGAACAAATTTAATTTTAATACACTATTCCTCTGCTCCATGTATCTTTGTTGCTTTACATAAACATAAACTACCTATTATCTCATGACAGGTAGACAAAAGCATACTTTTGGCTTACCATGAGAATTGTTTCCTACCACAGTACAAAACATGTATGGACACCAGAGACACTAGATTTATGATGACATACAATATTATCATGGGGGAAAGAAAGTTCAAATAAATCAAAGCCTCAGGTAGATTCAGACACTAAATTTGTTCATTGCCTTTTGGTTTGTTTAATGCAGTCAAAATCAGAATTTGTATGCACCGAGGGGGAAATATACAGAATTCAGAATTAGTTTGTCAGACATTAAAATATGATCCGGGTTCACAGGAATTCACTGACAGCATCTCACAATTTATAAGATATATATTCTTTAAATACTCTAAACAATTAAAAAGAATGCGTGTTTCAAAACACTTTCAATCAAACTGTGAATAAATTAGTTCCTATTCTGACAGTCACGTGACGTATTGTGAGGGTTGAAGTCTATTGGATTTTTGTTTCAATCCCCTGGTGAACCTATTTTAAAGCCTTCCTCACTAGGCTAGTAAGCCTTTATGCAAAGATCTTTCTCTGTCTCTCTATCAAGTGGCCATTTCTTCTCAGCAGGCCATCTTCCTAAAACACTACCTCATAGGCAAAGAAGCCAAAGACCTACTGGCAACACCATCTATGCAGCTATGTATTGATGTTCATGATGTATCTACTCCTAGCTGGGCCTTTACCTTTGATTGGAAGGGTTGACAAGAACAACACTGGACCTCCCATCCCTTTCATCCTTGGGCCCAGAGCAATGTAGTAACTTTTGATCTGCTCAAGGTCAGCCAGGGCAGTGTCATTAGTGCCACAAGGGTGAGCAGCATAGGATAGGAGACAAATGTGTTTCTGCAACCTTTCCATGGCATCTTGGATGTAGGCTTCTGTCAGACAGAAGACTTCCCAAGCCAACAGGTCACACCAACAGATGGATGCCTCCATGCCTACAGGAAGGTGTCACCAACCACCACCACCCATTCTCTTGGTAAAAGGTAATACGGACTCTCCCTCTCTTAGGGATGAATGGATTGGCCTCCCCTGCCACTGGAATGGGATCCTTCTTATTTAACATCAGGGATCCATACCTGTTCATCAGCTATACAGCCACAGGCCTGAAAGAGAATGGCTGTCTACTGCCAGAGGTGACAAATTGCCAGTTTCCACCTTCTGTACCTGTTTTCTGAGTCTTCCAATGCCTTCTCTTGGAATCCCATTTCCATGACGCTGGAGGTCTCTGTCCATCAGGCTGATGAAAAGATGCTTCTGATGTGTGTGGATGCTTCTGAGGCTATTTACCTCCTCCTGAAGCTACCTTTCCTGATTCCTGAGAGAACACACCAGGAGATACCTCTCAAACCTCACATCCCCCAGCCTGGAAGGGACATGCAGACTGCAGTCCCTGCAAAGCCAGACTAGAACTTGGATGCAAGCCTCAGTAGTCAATGGCCATGCCTAAACAGAGCATCCATAGGTAGAGAAAGAGCTGGCAGTGGAAGGGGCCTTAGTACTACAAAATCTTCCAGCTAACCTGTTGATTCTCCTGCTAGTTCCTTCATCCTCTTCTGTTTCTATGTCCTAGGACAAAACATTTCCTCTTCTTCCTTCACCTGCTTCCACTCAGCAAGCTGACAGTGAAGGGAAGGCAAGAAAGAGTCTGGGCTAATTCCCTAGAGAACTCCCACTCAAACTCTTATTTGCTGGCCTGTTCACTCATCCTGTGCCACTTTCCCCTTCACCACTGACTTCTGGCAAGTCTAGCCTTTCTGCTTAAGTAGGTCCTTTTTCCTTGCTCACACTGCAGTCGTTCCCAGTCACCCACAATCAGGCAAAATCAGCTCACTCCTCCTAATGAGCCTGAAAAATCACTTGCAAAGTAAAGTTACACCACCAAGTCCAAAACAGGCAGGCCTTCCTGTTCACCAGCTCACACAAGCCATCTCCCCGCAGGCACCCATGGCTTCATGTTCCTTCTCCAAGCAGGACTCCCATATAAACTTATTTTCTTGCCTGCTCAGTGGCCAAGTACCACTGGTTCCCATGTTGCTAAACACTGGCAATGCTAGCCAGATAGATACTTAGTAGGATTTAGAAAGCACCTAGGCAGGTTAGGTGCCTAACTCCCTCAGGCACTCTCAGTAGTGTAACTAAGGTAAAGGTTGCTGAGGCATGAGCCCTGGGCATTCAGTAAAGAGGGGGATGCCAAAATGGAGGCAGTGGGGCTGGATGTTCCAACCATACACAGTATAAGTGTGTCAGGATTCCCTTTGTAAGTCCCCCTGTCCTGGTAGACACTGCTAGTGCAAGGGTAGTTGTCAGTGTTATCAACAACTGCCAAGTTAATCCTTCCCTAGCTCTTCAGTAAACACTAAACTCAGGACTTTGGACCCTTAATCATCATATAAAACTGTGATGGCTGAGGGGTCAGTGGAGACTTAATCTAGCTGCTGGTAGCAACACCTCCACTCATAGTAGTGTCCTGACTCCACTGTGCCCTGCTCCACACAGCTGAATCACATCTGTTTCTATTACAGCATCCCAGAGCACAAACTACTTCAGCTATAAGTCTGCTGGCCAGGGTGCAAATTCTATTTGTTATGCTTCTAAGGGGCTCTCTGAGGACTTCTCTCCATTCTGAAATGCCTAAATAGCTTCTGAGTCTGGCCTCTCATTTTATAAAGATGTGCCCATTGAGAAAAATGGTACATCTACACAGAACTGTTACCTATCAGCTCTGTGTTCCTGGGGAACGCTGGCACAGTACCCAACCTATCTGACTCATGAAGGACTTTCCCCCTTCTCAACCTCCACCGCACCTCTGCCTGAACCACAACTGATCAGAGGAAGAGCTTACAAAAGGAAACGAAGATATAGTGAGAAACACACCTAAGCCCCTCCAGATAAGGGTAACAAGATTGCAGCAACTTCACCCCCAGTTTCATTTACATCTGAGATGGGGAAAAAGGGAGGCACCTTCATTAGCATCAGGTGCGGCGAGCAGAGTTCCAAGGCAAGGACTGCGTAGACCAGAGAAGCACTGCTTGATGGAGGATCTCTGCTCCAGATTTTAATTAAACCATGTCTGTACACATCCTGTTCAACATTTATCAGACCAATTCTAGTGGTAAATGCTTTACCAGGTAACCAAAAATACTATTTCTCCCTGATTACATTGTGAGCTCCCTCTGAGTAACACTGCCCAGAGCCAGGAATAATCAGTTCCTATTGTCCAGCATAAACAAATCCATTGTTCTCTCTTGAATTATTGTTATTTCCCTATAAGAAACCCTACCTCAGCTCAAGTCTCTGTCCTGGTGCTTGGATCCAAAAAGCTGCACCAGTTCCACTGGGAATCTACCTTCTCCTTGTCTGCCTGGAATATCTTCACTGATCATGCCAAGGGCTCTGTGCGTCAACAAACACCTGGGAACCTTGGAGTGGTGAAACCCCAGCTCTCTCTCTCTCTTTTGTTTAAGCCTACTTCTTAAACCTCAACTTGATTTAATCCCTCTCTCTCCTTGAATAGCTTTCTAAACCTGACTTTTGCTGATTAAAGTTGAACAAGCCCACTTTCTAAACCTCAGACTTGGTTTATTCCCTCTACCCGTCTCTCCTCTTACTCCAGACACAGCTGACTTTTGCCAATAAAACTTGAGCTAAGCTTCCCCATATATGTAAATGAAATTGTAATATTGCAACTGTTTGGGGTTTTTTTCCTTGTAGAGCTATTACTACTAATATCATTATAAGTTTCATATACCTGGCAATAAAACAATTTGCATGATCAAGCTGGTTGCCATACTCTCTCTGAACCTCATTTACTCTTTCTTCTCCCCTACCTCTCCACCTGCTCTACAGCAATCCCTCTTTTTACCTAATTCAAAGATCCCTGTAAAGCCCCAAAATCTTGTGGGGTCTGCTCATCAAGGGATGTGCTGAATTTGAGGCCCATAAGGATATCAGCTGAAAGTGCTGATTGGACCCAGCCTGCTCAGACATGCCCTGTTAACTGCTGCATGTGTGGCTGACTGCATTTTATTATTGTCCTGAAATAAGTTTGTGCTGATCCAGGGCACATGAGGGTATCAGCCTAGAAATGCTGAGTAACCCAGCCTGGTTAAATGTGCATTGTTAATCCATATAGGTGTGTGCGCGCATGTATTTGCCTGACTGTGGTTGAAGGAACACAGCCCTATTGAAGCTAAGTCCTGCAAGGTAGTTCCACTCGGAGCATGGACTTGCAGAAGGGAGAGATACAGGTCTATATAGAAACACAAGTGACACAAGCAGCACACTGATAGAATTATGGACATGTACATGTACATGTGAGGCTCTATTGGGCCACAGCAAACTAATAACTGCAACAAGATAGTACTGGTATTTACAAGTATTAACCTGCTGCAGAGTTTTTTTGTACACACCAACACAAGTGTAGATTCAGATGAGGCTGGTTGGAGCCTGAAGGTGGGGACAGCCTGCCAGTTAACCCCACATGAAGCACCTTTGTGCCCAGCCAGGCCCTCTGCAGCATATTGAGTCAAGTGGGAGCAACCCTGGGCCAGCAGGTTGACCCTTGGACCCCCTGACATCTGGAACTGCTCTGACCAGACTCAATATGCTGTGGTCCCAGATTCATGTGTAAACGCGGTGCCCGGGAGCAATAAACTCTGGTGCAGTATGTGCCAGAGTTTATTGCTGTGCATTAATATGCATGTGTAGATGTACCCACTACATTGCAAGACTAGATAAGATGGCCTTTTAAAACTCATCCTAAAAATGCATAGTCATTTCCTTTTTGAGTTTGCTAAAGTTTGGATTTATAGTATTTTTTCTCATGCATACTATTTCTAGATGTCATCATAAATCTTTGACCTTTGCATTTCCAAGAATTTATAAATGAAACAAAGTTTCTCTCTAACCTAGTTGATTTGATTTTTTAAAAGTATTCAAGGTTTGATACTGAAAATAACAGAAAAAAAACCACAACTTTGTTTTCTATAAGATGTTTGTCAAAAAAGAATGTAAGGAGGTGTAACCTTCAGGGGACTGACACCCCAGCTGCAGGTAGGCAGCATTTCATAAGCTACCTCGCTAGAAGGCTGTGAGCTGGCTGCATCTGATGATTAGCAAATGGGAGTGAAGCACCAGAAGGGTTAAGCTCCAGGAGCAAAGTACAAAGGGGAGAGAGCGAAGGTTGTGGTGTTGAGGGAGAAGTAGAGAGTCTGAGTTCTGTTTGCACACTTATTTGTTTTATTGTTTTGTTTCTGTAGGACAAGCTTGCCCTGAGAAAATAAATGGGCTCAAAACACCAGAACACAGAGCTAACTGCTGTTAAGAAGGAAGATGGCAGTGACCTGCTTATAAAGGAAATTTTTTTTCCAGTTATTTCCATATAGTCAAAATAACTATTTCTCTGCTCTTTCTCCCTATCTAGGAGCTTCCAAAGTCAATAGGATCTCTTTCTCTGTCAGATATTTCTTAATAAACTAAAAAGAAAAAGAATTATGCCACTTTCCAAGCTATAATCTGTTGTGGGGTTGATGTGGGAGTGGGAAGCTGAAACACTATACCAGCCATTTCTCCTCTCCAACATCACAGAAGCCCTGCTGGCTTCCTCAACTTGGGCAATTGGGGAACAACTGGATTGAGAGACACAGGTAGGAGAGACTAAATTTTGCAGCTTTTGTTTCCTAGAAATCAGAGACTTTCCTGAATAACTAGACCTGAATCTCTAACTAGGCACACTCAATTTCTGCCAACAAGCACTGTTCCCAAGAGAAGTCAAGGATCAAGAACATAAAATATTCTTACAGATTTCAAGTATTAATCATTAGGCCTATATTCCATACACATATACACTTTAATTATACATAATATGGCCACATCAAAGTCACACACACACACACATTATTAACATGGTATATTTAAGTTCTCGTGTACATGCAATAAAATTAACACAGGATTTGATATACTAGACGAGAGGCATTTTCTTTTAAACAGGATTAGCTTGGGTTGCAGGCTACCAGGTGAGATAAAAAAGGGGTTGGAGGGGTGGCATTGCAATGCTTAAATTATATGTATTCCTACATGTTGGCTAAAGAAAGCACCTCAGAAAAGCCAGGCTGAAAACAACTGATATATAGTCTAAAATCATGAACTATTTTTTTCCTGCTCTTGTTAAAAAAAAAAAAGACATTTACTATGCTCAGTCTATAAATGCAACTGTTTTCATGATAAAAGGGAGGTAGTTAGTTCTGTTAGCCTGAAGTTAGGCAGAGTGGCTTTCAGTAGCTGCAGCTATTGTCGGATGCTATTACCACCACCTTACCCTGCCTTCTGTTTTCATGACTCAAAATATAAAAGGGGAACAGAGGCCAAGAAGATGGCTTTGTTATAGTTTAGAAAACCAAAGTTTTGTTTCCTATTGTTACATTTTTAGTTTTCAGATGCATGTTTAGTTTAAATCATGTCCAGGTTAATTGGTAATCAATAGAATATTACTACCTATAATAGCCAGCAGTGTATATTATCCGTAACATACAGGCATAGCTCCAAAGTACAAATAAATTTTAGTAATATTCTCATACATTTCCAAACCAAGTACAGAATCTCTGTACAGAACATTATTTACACAATTCCATATTACGTATATGTGTAATTAGTTATTCAGTGGATTAATTTTTTTCACTAGCTACATGTAATTCTTATTATTGTTGCAAAATAGTACCTGTGTACCATGAAGGACAGATATTCTCAGATTTTTGAGGACTGAAAAGTTCATTTGTGGTGACAAACTGAGTTGCATAAGAATTCTGGCAGACAGTTAAAACAAGCTAATTGTACAAATAGCACCTGACAACATTTGAAGCCATGCTACATTAATAGCTGTCAAAAGACAAGGACTGTTAGTCTGCTGTACTGTTTTTGACTGACTAAGGAAGAACACAGTCATTGCACTGTTCTTTATTGCTGGTAAAAAGACTAAGGAGAAGAATGAGTTTGAGAGTTGTCCTTGCCTTCAAAAGGAAAGGCAGACTTCTTTCACAAGAGAAGCCCACGAAGCCAGCTTCATCTTCAAGAGGGAAGAAAATATCAAAAGAAAGCCTGTCTCATGTTTCTGGCATCCCTTGATGTAGTTGTTTGATAGAAAGGGAGACTACGTAAGGGTCCTAGAGTGAGCCCCAGTTCTTCTATCAAGCGGCAGCTCCCTCCTGGATCCCACTAGTCTCAGTTGTGCTTCTCTCAGTCTAAGTGGATCTTCCTGACCCACCCATGACCCCCACTGGGCACCTGTAGCCTTAAGGGCTATTATGTGGTTCCAACCACCTCTTACACCAGCCATGCCACACAGATGTTTCTGGATTCTCATTGTTCAAACAAGAAGTCCAAGGTTGTTCCTGTCTCCCCAGGATGGCAACACGGAACACACATGTTCCTTTGTTTGTCCATCATTTTCATAACTTCTCTCATCCCAAATTGTTCAATCGCTTGGTTCTCTGTCAAGCATTCCTTAGATGGTGCACCAATCCCCTGGCACTGTGCCAGCCACGTTCCTTATAGGTAAACTGGTGCCCCTTGCTCACCTACTACCCAATCACAAAACTCATCTCCCAATGCCACAGAAGGAGCTCTGTTCAACTTTGTTGTTTAGTTCTGGGAAGGCCTGGACCATGGCTAAAAGCCTTAGCATAACTCAGTTTGTCTGCTACACATATCATATCAAGGGATTGCTCAAGGGACTTTGGGAGCATATTGTGAATTGCTGTTTTATCCTATTGTATTGCATTTGTTGGTAATAACAGTATGGTAAACAAGTTCTGATTTGTACTTGCTCCTGCTTGATTTCAGGGCATGGACCTGGGAGCAGGGGAATGGTTTGCAGCCAGGTGGGGTGGGGGATGGTGTGCAGTAGCTTCTCAGGCTGGACACAAAACTGATCAGGTCCCATATTTCAGATTGGTTGGCCTCACCTCCAGGCATTCACACACACACGGTCAGTGGGACATATTACCTAAATACCACTTGGGATGCTGCATATCCTGGGCATCAGATCTGGCAGGCAGCATTCTGCCCCAAACCTTTTTTTGTCACAGTTCTGAAATGGAATGTGATGAAGTTCAGAAGGTTTGCAATATTGAAGGATGTAACCACTTGCTCCAAAGTTTACTTGCAAAAAAACTTACCATTACAGTGATGCTGCAGCTCTCATTAGGAGTGATGCTGCAGCTCTTGTATGTCCACTGCAGTGGCAGCACACAATGGAGGGTGCAAAGACAGGAGGGTATATGGGTGGGAGTGAGGGGACATACACTATAGGTAGCGGGAGGGTGGAAAAATTAAGTTTGGGTAGAAAATTAAGGGATTATTGGCCTCCCCTATTTTATAATAATTTTTTTTCTAAACAGACTTGTCCTGACCTGAACCTATGGCCACTCCACTGCATGCTGGGAGGGAGGAGTGAGTGAGGCTTGAGGAAGGTAAAAAAGAGCCAGTAGGTGCTGCTGTGTGTTAAAGGCCAGAACACAGCACCCCCTTATGATGAAGGAGATTAATTAGAAGTCTTTGAAGTGTCTGGCTGTTTGCATGAACAAATCCACAGTTGGAGTGACATAACTGGAGAGTGCCACAAATTAACACATCTCCAAGTAGTGTTAGTTTAAGGTGCTAAATGGGCTTTACAGCAGTGGGAAATCCTGGGTCTTGCGAACACAAATGCAGTTTCATCTACACACGCCCTGAGATGCTAGTGCTACTGTGCTGCTTACTTACCTGTTATTATTTAAAGTGGTGGACCAGACTGAGGCTGTAGGGAAGGAGGAGACCTCATTGGGGCACACTGCTGTGTCATGTAGAGGCCCCAATGCCTGTGAGAGTGTGCCTTAATACATACAAAAAGCCACACGTCACAAGTTTTGCTTGTCAGCAGCCTGAGGTGCTTTTTCTCAGAAGCCCCTGCACTTATATCCTTGAAACTTGGCAAGCTTTATGGCCTTAGAAGGGGCTAGCATTCCTGCAATTTTCATCCAAATCAGGCTGGAAATTACAAAGTTATAGGCAGTTTTGTGATTCTCCATTACAGTTTATGGCCAAAACACCATCGAAATGCCAAAACAGATCGAAACCAGTTTCGGCTGGAACAAAATGGGACAGTGATTTGAAACACTGAAACAAATCACTGTCCCTCTGAAATGCCAAATCCAAAACTAAATGAAACACAGCCATTTCGAACAGCCCTACAAAACACCGAAATGAAAGTGTCCGTCCAAAACACCGAATCTGAAACCAAAACGAAATGCAGATGTTTCACACAGCCCTACAAAACACCTATTTCCTAGTATATTGCCTTTCCTACCATGCTGTAAACTGTTCTGGATGAGGGGACACCTTCACTATTCCTATTGAAGCTCTTGCATTGTGCAGAAAAGAACTCAAGATTGGGCCAGGAAAAGCATACAAGAGGTAACATGCCTTCACAGCTTTGTGTTTAGGCCACCAAAACAGGTAAGGGAATCACCTGAGTTCTAGTTCCAATTCCTCTGAGTGTTTCCAGATTTCACCCTAAATAGTCATTGCATAAAATACAGAAACAGTCTGGGGACAAGACCCAGGATTTCCTGTCTAAGGTAAGTATTTTAACCACGGAAGTTATTAATAATTAATGAAGGAAGTCATGTGTCCTTGCATTCAAAAAGGGAAGGCAGACTTCTTTGCCAAGGGAAGCTTAGGAGGCCATCATAATGATTAGCATCATGAGAACTTCTTTTATTCCAGCCATGCTTTTAAAAGAAAATGGCAGCCACCACATTATTTTCTGAGACACTCAATCCTGTCAGTGTTTAGTGTGTCCTGAGGATACTTACCAGATTGAACCCTTCAAGGGTTGAGTTCCTAAACATTTCAGGAGGGGATTTTCATTTTCATGTTCAGGTTCAGGTTTGGGCAAACAAATCCAATTTTTTGGATCAAATCTGAAGAGCTCTCCTATATTCAAGCCAAAGAATATGAACCAACAAAATTATCTTGATTAGGAGCTACTCATTAAAAATAATTGCCAGGAAATTTTGAAATGTCAGACTGCTCATTGAACTTGTGTTGGCATTTCCACGCACTATTGAGAGTTGAGATAATATTTTCAATTAAAGTGGACAAGCAGACCAAGGCTGAAAGCAATGTCTCAGTAGGTACAGTCAAAATTCAAGTTGATTAAAACTGCTTATGAATCCAAGGATATATAAACTAAGGCTTTGTGAGGGGGTGGAAATCACTCTTTCACATCACACAGTCTTCAAACAATTACAGAGTCATTAGGGAATGGCAATTTGCTCTGGAAAGGAGATAAACTGTGTAGATATAAATTGATTACTACGTTTAAGATAAGCAAAGCTAGGCACTGCATGATACATTTTGTGTATTCTCTAATTAATACAATGCATTAAGATAACCACCAGATGTCACACTTGCTTCAAAGAAATGCAGCTGCAAACATCTGGTCAACTTCCAGATAATTTTAAGAACAGATTTTCCAAGTAGATGGCTTTAGAGAGAAAGTATCTATTTAATTTTGAATACATGTTTCCAAATTAGATTAAATTCCTTAAAATTGGGCTTAAATGCAAGTTTTTTGTCCTACTGCAATTTTTCTGAAGCAAAAAGTTCAGCTGAGATAAATAGCTATTTATTTTAATGCACAAGCATAACTAGGGAGATAGTTAAGCCAAAGTATATGAGATAAAACTTCTCCAGTAGATGAATCACCAGAGAAAAGTATAGAAAGCAACATTCACAAGTAATAACTAAGGTTGCTATGACCTGATGAGGCAATGCTATAATGCTCTCACTGACTTGCTTCCTCCCCACACATACTTAGGAAGACATGGCTGCTTGCAGACTTAAAAAACAAAACAAAACACGCCTTACCAGAAGAAGCAGTGCATTACTTTGACCCAGTTCTGCAGCATCTGTATAGATCAGGTACTTCAGTGGGGCATTTTGGCACTTTCAGCTAAAGCTGATTCAATCAGCTATTAGGTAAAAGCACAAAAAAGTCCTAGTAAAGCACTTGATTTATACAGATGTTGGTGAGCTTGGTCCAGCTTAGGTGCTGCTTCTTTTGGGCATGTGCTAGGCTTGGTGCAGAAATACATGGAGTTTAAAATGTAGGGCTTTTTGGGGGGAGAGGGGCAGGGGATGTTTTGTTCTGTTTTTGTTTTTTGTCTGCAAGCAGCCAAAGGGTCTAGTCCTACATAATGCCAATTAACAATTGATTAGTTACTTAGAAATTCAACTCCTCATTTGCACATGCAAACCTCTGAATCCTTGGACTTGATAGAGGATCATGGATATTTTTATAAGCCAGCTTCTAGCAGGGTTCAAAGGTTCAAGGTATCATGGGTTACACAAATTTCAGGGATATCTTTTACAAAGGAAAACATAGCTTCACTTGCAGACATTCACTTACATGCAGGTTCTTTCCCACCGCTAAACACATATCTCTAGTCTGTTACTTGTGGAAAAGCAAATTCCTCACTAAGTTTCAATTCTTCAAAGAACTTAAGCTGAAGATCAAGGGACTGTTCAAACCATTTGAAGATAGCAGTACACTTTCAAAATTAAATTATAGCCTTATCATTTGGTCTTTGAAAGTGCATTGTCACATACATATGAAACAAATTCAAATGCATTCAAGGACTTAATTGTCTTAGCATTCTAAGCAGTTACTAGAAAATCTGAAATAAGTAAAAATGTGCAGTTTACAAAGTGGAAGCTGTGGGTGGGGAAGTGGAATGAGACACAGATTACTGTTACTGAAACAAATAATACTCCAGCAAATAAACATTTGTGTGTTGCTCAGTATCAAAAGGCAGCATTGAAACTAGAACTAGAACATGCCATCTTACCTGGAATCCAGGAAATAACAGGTCCTGGTAGCACAAAACCTCCATAAAATGTTTGTGCAAGGAGATCCAAGGGGCTCACACCCTCTTGTGCAGTGTATTACAGTAACCACTTCCCCCATGCTCAAGGCTGGTGGGAGACATATAGGGTGTAGGGTGGAGGTGAGCAGGGAGCAAGCATAGGAGAGGAGTACATGCCCACAGCAACCATCATCCCCAGCCAAGTCCAGCACACCATGCAGCTGCTTCCTGCAGCTGGTGTTCCCAAAAAGAGGTGTAGAAAAGGAGTCCCACCTAGGTGCAGCATGGTATGTGGTGGTTAAAGGTCATAGGTACCAAAATACTGTCATTTTGGGGCAGTTGCCATAACATGGCTAATGTACCTTGAGCACAGTATGAGTAAGTAGTAGGAAAGACAGTTTCTGGGCTGCTCTAAGTCATGCCAGCTACATGCTCCTTTAATTGTAAAAGGGAGATATTACAGGAAGTGGGACAAAAAATAAAATAAATTATCCACATAAGTTATTCAGAAAAAGAACTTGATAGATAAGTGCATGCCATGATTGCCACATTATCTGTACAATATTATTATTTTCTAGTGCACTGTTCATTCTCTAGGGTAGAGATTCTCTGTGTTTACACAACGCCTGGCAGAGCCCTTCGACACTATCCTGATAAATAATATTTTACCAGATCCTATCATTATGTACATCTGTAAAGATTCTAATGACTTCAGTGTGAACTGACCAGCACTAAAACAAGCAAAGCCCAAGAAGAATTTAAGCATGTGCTTAAAGGTAATCCCATGTTAAATAATGTAAAGCACTCCAAAGGAGAAAACATGTCTCCATCTATCTAGGAATATTCTAACCCACCATTAATGTTTGGAATGAAATGGGGCAACTTTTTTAAAGGCTCAGTAAAACTGTGAGATGATTTAGGCCAGTGACAAATGTTAAAAAGAAGGTGCAATGTAATCAGATACACAATCCCATCAATCATGCTTCCTGCTTTGCCACACATGACTGTGGGACTGAGCATCAGATCCCATCATGCCATATGGCTGGTGCAAGAGGGAGTCCAGGGTCAGGCTCCCCTTACACCAACAAACTTCCTTTCCAAGGTTGTGAACCCCATCAGCTGATCAGAGCAACTGGCCATGGTACCACCATGCACTCCTGCAACTGAAAACTCCATTCACTTTAAGGAGCTCTGAGCCACAGAAGTGCATGGTGCCCACCATGGCTGGGGGTTCATTTCACTGATGGAGTTCCAAGCTGCAAGAGCCCCATCAGCATGGCCGGGAGCTTTGTCAGTGATCAGAGCTCCTAGCTGCAGGGTACCATATGCTCCTGCAGGTGGGAATTTCATCAATGATTGGAGCTCTCAAACATGGGAGGAGGTACCCTGTGCTTCCACAGCTGGGAGCTCCATCTGCTTACTGGAGCTTTCAGCCAAGGGAGCTCATTTTTCTCCTCCAGCTGGGAGCCCTAATCAGCTGATCAGTGCTCTTAGCCACCCAAGTACACAGGATTGCTTTTGAGGATTGGAACACTGGCCCCAAGTCCAATTAAAGTCATTATAGGAACTAGTGATAAAGTTATTATGCGTATTTTGTCACACCATTAATTGAATGAATGTGCGTCCAGGTCAACACTTAAGAGGTGATTAACCATGTCACAGGGTGATAGGCCCAAGGGGCTGGAGACCCCTGTGGCAGAGGCAAAGAGGTGGCAAGGAAAACCCAAAAACCTGGGGACACAGCCCAGAGAGAGCCATGATTCAAAATAACTTATCTGGCCCAGGTGCAGCAGCAAGAGCTGCAGAATGATGGATAACGCTGCCTGCACACTTTATTAGCATACTTTCAATATGGGTGGAGTGGTGTAGGGGTGTGATGTCATCTGCTGTCACCAGGGAGTACATTTAAAAGCCAATGTGAGACAGAGAGATGGGTGGCATAAGTTTGCAAGGCAGCTACAGAGTGCTGGCCAGAATGTCCAGCCATACCACATCTTGAAGATGCTGCGGACATCCCAGAATGGGACACAGCTTTGCAGGGAAGTGATGTCCAGGACTACTCAAGAGAAAGGGACCAAGGATCCTATAGTCCTGTACACAACAGGAACTCATAAGTGGGAGGAAGACCACTGCCTCCCTGTCTTCTATGTTTAAATATGTTAATTTCTCCTGTGGCCTGAAAGCAAGGCTATGTACTTTTGCCGCTATCAACCACACAGCCAAAGATCAACAGGTTGGTGTATAGATCGGGAGTAGGGGAGGTGGAGCCCCAAGGCATGTCTGTCAGGAGCATTACCAAGTGAGTCCAGATCACATGGAAACCTCCCACATCTTATAAAAACAAGATGTGGCAGGACAGCAACGGGGGAATAAGTTTTGCTTCAGGAATAAGTTTGTTTCTACTTACGAATAAGAAAAACTTCATCTTAGATATACTTTTCTTTAATTAGACCCTGGGTCATTGTGTAACTTAGAGATGAACCAGTTTTACATACAGTAAAACAAAAAACAAACAAAAAGAACAGTAGCATTAGCTAATTACACTTACTGTCTTTCACCTAAACATAATTTTACAATCTTGTTTTTCAATGGTGTGGCATGTTTCCTATGGATTCATTATTTATTGTCATATTATTCCCTTACAAAAGTCAAACATTTAAAAGGATTGAAACAACTCTTAATATGATTTTCATATTGTTCTCAAAAGTAGGCAAGGCAGGAGCCCCTAAGGGGACACTTGTGTGTCTATTCACAAATGCCAGAAGCCTGGGGAATAAACAGAAGGAACTTGTTCTCCTCCTAAATGCAAATAACTACAATGTCATTGGGATAACAGAGACCTGGTGGGACTCCACCCATGGCTGGACCATGGGTATAGATGGCTATACCCTGTATAGGAGGGATCGAGTAGACAAAAGGGGTGGGGGCATAGCTCTCTATGTCAAGGAAAGCTACGCATCCCTGCAAGCTGACATTGGCACCGACGGTGGACAACTTGAGACCCTCTGGGTTAAAATCTGTGGGGAACATGGTGCAGGGGATACTATGGTGAGGGTCCACTACAGACCCCTTACCCAGAGTCAAGACCTCGACCAGGAGTCCACCAGGGAATTGGATGAGGCCGCACAATCCCAGTGAATGGTTGTCATGGGAGACTTTAAATACCCAGATATCTCATGGGAGGAGCACTCAGCCAAATCTGAGTGGTCGCAAAGCTCTCTCACATATGTGGAAGACCTCTGACACAGGAAGTCTACGGGCACTGCTCGACTTCATACTGGCAACTGGGGATGACCTAATTGGCAACCTAACAATTGAAGGGAAGCTGGGTTACAGTGATCATGAACTGATCACCTTCACCATCTGCCATAAAACTGGCAAGTCAGTCAGTTGTACAGTAGTCCTCAACTTCAGGAAAGTTGACTTTGACAAGCTAAGGAGGCTTGTCAGAGAGGCCCTAAAAGGCCACAACCCAATGGAGAGGGGAGTTCAGGACACATGGATGCTTCTCAAGGGAGCAATCCTGGATGCATAAGCAAAGTCCATCCTGTCTCAGAGGAAAGGCAGCAAAAGGGCACAGCAGCCCCCTTGGCTCTCCAGGAAACTGGCAGACCTCCTGCATCTTAAAAAGAAAACCTGTAAAGGATGGAGGACTGGAACTGCCACCAAGGAAGAATGCTCTGCTTTAGTCCGGACTTGCAGAGAGCAAATCAGGAAAGCCAAGGCTGCGATGGAACTCCAGCTAGCTACAAATATCAAGGAAAATAAAAAGTCCTTTCTTAGATATGTGGGGAGCCATAGGAAAAGCAAGGGCAACATTGGACCCCTGCTAAACCAGATGAGGCAACTGACAACTGACACCCAGGAAAAACCAAACTTGCTAAATGGGTACTTTGTGTCGGTTTTCCATCAGCCCCATGGGACAGCCCTGCCCACTATGGGTCAGGGAGATTCCTTGTCCTCTATTGAAGCTGACCTCATGAAGGAACACATCGACAGGCTGGATACCTTCAAGTCAGCTGGCCCTGATGGGTTATACCCAAAGGTACTCAGGGAGCTGGCGAGCATCATAGCTCAGCCCCTGGCATGGATCTTTTAGAGGTCTTGGCACTCTGGTGAAGTGCCCAATAATTGGAAGAGGGCCAATGTTGTGCCTATCTTCAGAAAAGGGAGGAAAGTAGATCCGGCAAACTACAGGCCCATCAGCCTGACCTCTATCCTGAGGAAAGTCTTTGAAAAGATTATCAAGGAGGCCATCCTTAACAGACTAGCTGAAGGCAATATCCTGAGGGATACCCAGCATGGATTTGTTGCAGGTAGGTCTTGCTTGACCAATCTCATTTCCTTTTATGATCAGGCAACTTATCACCAGGACAAAAGGGAAGAGATCGACATCCTATACCTCGACTTTAAAAAAGCCTTCGATCTGGTATCCCACAATCACCTCTTGGCAAAACTGGCTAACTGCGTGCGTCACCACGATCTGCTGGCTGGGGAACTGCCCCTGTGGTAGACCCAGAGGGTGGTGGTAGATGGGAGCCAATCGTCTTGGTGTGCTGTGACTGGGGGGGGTCCCACAAGGCACTGTCCTAGGACCTATACTGTTTAACATCTACATCAATGATGTGGACATTGGCATCAGAAGCGTACTGGCCAAGTTCGCCACCGACACCAAACTCTGGGGTAAAGCATCCACACCTGAGGACAGGAAGGTGATCCAGGCAGATCTGGACAGACTCATGAAATGGGCGGATAAGAACCTGATGGTGTTCAACACCAAAAAATGCAAGGTTCTCCACCTTGGGAGGAAAAACCTGCACCATGCTTATAGACTCAGTAGTGCTATGCTGGTTAGCACTACAGATGAAAGGGACTTGGGGGTCATGGTTGACCACAAGATGAATATGAGCCTTCAGTGTGATGCTGTGGCTAGTCAAGTGAGCAAAACACTGGCTTGCATCCATAGATGCTTCTCAAGCAGATCCCGGGACGTCATTCTCCCACTGTACTCAGCCTTGGTGAGGCCTCAGCTGGAGTACTGTGTCCAGTTTTGGGCTCCGCAATTCAAAAAGGATGTGGAGAAGCTTGAGAGGGTGCAGAGGAGAGCCACGCACATGACCAGAGATCAGGAAAACAGACCTTATGATGAGAGGCTGAGAGCAATGGGGCTATTCAGCCTGGAAAAGCGCAGGCTCAGGGGTGAGCTGGTGGCCACCTATAAGCTTATCAGGGGTGCTCATCAGGATCTGGGAGAACGACTGTTCACCAGAGCCCCCCAAGGGATGACAAGATTGAATGGTCACAAACTCCACTGTGACCGGTTCAGGATAGACATAAGAAAAAAACTTCTTCACTGTCCGAGCCCCCAAGATTTAAAATAGACTGCCACCTGAGGCGGTTCAAGCACCCACTTTGAACGCCTTCAAAACACATTTGGATGCTTATGTCGCTGGGATCCTATGATCCCTGCTGACTTCCTGCCCCTGGGGCGGGGGTCTGGAGTCGACGATTCTCCGAGGTCCCTTCCAGCCCAAATGTCTATGAAATCTATGAATTCTATGAAATCTATGAAAACAGGTGGCGGTCTATAAAGAAGCAATGTAATATAAAGTTAAATAGTAGTTAAATACATATGTTACACAGCCTGTGGGCATAACCCAGAAAGTTAAAACTTATCTAGAAAGAATTTGTTAATATAGAAGTTCATTAAATTTGTGCTGCACATACAATGAACAGTATCAGTTTTCTAAGTGTCAGCTTTCTATTAATAGAAGTTTCTGTTCAAGTGCCAATGTCTGCTCAGGGATCCTGTTGAAATCTAACTGGTTACAGAGCAATTATGTGAGTTTAGTATCAATCTAGTTAAAAACAGATCACTCTAGAGGCATGGAGTAACTATTCAATGTCACTGTTTTTCCTTCATTCATTCAGTAGAAATAACATTCATTGCCAAGCTATAACTACATTGGGCACATCTTTCCCCAGATGGAGGCAATCTTTAGGTGGTGAACTGCACTATAACAATTTGCACCAGATGAGAATCTGTCACAAAATGTCAAGATGGTGGCCAATTGCACTTATTTAAAATACTTTTCTACTGACCCTTGTTGTACCTAAGGATTAGATGGTGACATACTCGAAAATTATCTTTTCTCTCTTAAATACTAGATTTGCAGAAACTGACCTCTCGGGTGTAAAATATGGTCTGAGCAAGAACAGGGTGATGGCTGGGAGAAAAAATAAATATGTGTGATAAAGTAATTTCCATGGAAATACTGTAGAAGGTATACTTCTGTGGGCTGACAATTGTTCTCTGTACATTTGAACACCATTATCCTCTTCAGTTACCATCCTATATTTTATTTTTCAGCAGGAGAAGCTTATTTTTAACTTGACAACTGCAATTCCTCATTCAATAGGATGAACTGTTATGAAACTCAACAAAAAATAAAGTGCACGCTGCCCTCAAGTAATATTTTCTTTTTTTCCCTGTTAGAACAGAAATGATAACTATGATGGTATGAAACTTCTACTGGTAAGGACTGGAGGAGATGGGAAAAGTAATACCAATCTCTTTAATTAAAAAGTTACCTCCACTATCACTTAGCAGGGTACATAACTGGCAGTGAGTCATGCTATCTGACAATCCTTTATAGCAATAACTCAGTAGATTTTTTTTTTTTAATCACCTGCCTCTTGCCAGAAAGTCATAACCTTTCCTTTCCAATATGGACTTTGCTATTGTCATCCAGGCTATTTCACCACAGGATTAGACTGCCATAAGGCTCTCTGTGCAGGTTTACCTTAAGAGCTTTGGACAATAGAAATGAATGCTGCTCTCTTAAGTAGCAAAGTACTTTGCCAGGAGTGGGTGACATCAGTATTCTTGGACCTCCCCTGGCTAACAAGCTGATTCTAGGCAGAGTCTAAACCCATAGATAGACATTCATTTCTCCTGCTAAAAATTGCCAGAGTGAGTAGGAGATGGGGGCCATGCACTGCCAACAGGGGAATGCATGGTAGTGGGGGCATTCTGCATGAGGGGCTGCAGGGGTTTTTGGGCCACCAACAGCCCCCATGTGCCATCAGTGCAGCCCATGCAGTGGGAAGGAATCCTGAAGGGAAGGGAGAGGGCAGATCTGTCCCTGATTTGTTCCTTGTGTGGTCTGCAGAAAATGGATCAACATACTGTAAATGGATCACACCTTTGGTGGACCCTGAGGCTCCCAGACACAACAAAGTTGGGCAGCCATGGCCTAAATGACAACTATTGGGATTAAACATTTGCAGGTATGGCACACCAGTACTACCACAGGAATCCACATCAGTAAGATCTAAACATTTTACCTAAAAACATGTGTGAACTAACTGTGGTACCCTGCCCATCATACCATGCAAAATAGACTGTTAAAATTCCCAAATAAAAATATGGCAATCAAAAACTAATTCCTACTTTCACATAAACCATTTACAAGTATTTCCCAGTGTTCCTACTATACACTAGCCTGGGTTATTTTTTATTATTAAACCTAGAGAATTGTTGATTATTTTTTTCTATTTTACCCCTTCCCCTACAGATATTTCCAGTCAGGATGTGCAAGTTGCCATTTACACCTCCAAACCAGAAAGCAAGTAATAAATTCTAGATCATATAAAATTCTCTACAGTAGTTAAATCAGTACTGCTCAATAATCTTGATGAAGGCATGACTTCATAGGATTCATAAGGCAGTGGATGACTCCACAATAACTCACACGTGGGGTGAAATCTTGACCTCGCATGTTCGGTGAAATCCTGACCTCAGTGAAACCAATGTCAAAATCCACACTGATTTCATTGGAGCCAGAATTTTGCTCACCATCAGCAAGATAACTACAAGCTGCATTAAGATGAAGAGACAATATATATTATACCGCATAAAAGAGAGCAGAGATTGATGTAGTGGTGTTTGTAACTGGACTCAAACTGTAATGCAAATGGATAACAAAACAAACAAACAAAAACAACTTTATAAGACCTGCAAATCAGAAATATTCAGTGATAATTCCAGGAAAAGAAAAAAGGAAGACGTAATTTAAAACATTTAAATGTAGGAGGTAATTTAAAATTTAAAGGTAATTTAAAATTTAAAAAACAGTTTAACTTTTCCAGAAGGCAGACAGATTAGGTTGCTGAAAACATAAAGAACTAGGTACGTTTAGCTTGGAGAAGAGGAGATTAAGAGAGGGTAGGATAGTAGGTTTCAAATACATGAAAGACTGCCATAAAGTCTTTCCCTTCTGCTGCAGAAGGGAGGATATAAAGCAGCAAAGCAGCTTTAGACTAATCTCAGGAAAAACTCCTTATGATTAGAGCAGTAAAGCAGTGTAGTAGACTGCCTAGGGAAGTTGTGGAATATCTTTCACTAGAGGTTTTTTTCAAGGAGGTTGGATAAGCATTGGTCAAGCATGATTTATGAATTGAATTCCTCTATTCACACAAGTGATTGAGCCAGATAACCCTTGATATCCCTTCCATCTCAGTAATAAACCTATCATTCTTGCTCCACATTATTTTTTCAAAACCCTTTCTTCAATAGTTAGAAACTATTTAACAGCATTGGCAGAATGATAAGGAATTATAACTCTTCTTTAAATCCACTCTTTAGCCATTTAATAGGAAGAATAGGGTGGTTCTTTCCCTAAGCATAAGATGGACATTTTCACCTGCTACTATGCATAAACTTCAAAAATATAAAATAAAAAATGGGAAGCAACACATCAATTTATAGCACAAAAAAGCTGGACCAGCCATAGGTATGTCAGGTAGTGTTGCTTCAGGAATTCCTTGTACTGCTTGAAGTTACGTCTTGAAGTAACTCTTGAGAGAACTTTTCCACCATGCATAATACAGTCTAATTTCCACTGAACTTCACTGCAGTAAGATGAAATCTGTTGGTAGATAATCATGGCCCCATGATGTGATGAGACCCCTTATAAAAACATAAATGAAATAATTCTTAAATTTTGCAGATGTTTAAAACAGGTCAGTACACACACACTCACTAGCCAATTGCCCATCAAAAATAACGGGGCTGGGGGAGCGGGCAGGGATGGAACGCCTTTCCCCCATCCAGGCTCACTCCCCCTCTTCCCTCCTGCTGCTTAGGATCTGGGCCCATTGCCCCCCTCCCCACCACAGCGGGAAGGGGAAGGGAAGAGTCAGCCTGGGCCCGATGTGGGGGAGGATCTGGCCTGAGGGTGGGGAGAAACCAGGCCACCACAGCAGGGGCAGAGGGAGAACCAGGCATGGACTGACCCGGTGGTGGTGGAGGGATGGGAGGAGTGGCTGCCATGATGCACCCACTATTCCCCACATCATCATCACGTCATCCTGTGTCGGGCCCTGCAGGCAGCAACAATGGAGGGGGGGAAGGGCAGGCTGAGGCTAGTGCAGATGGCCTTGCCCCTTCCACCGCGGCATCCTGACCCCACTCCCCTTGTGCTGTCAGCTGCAATGAGTAGGGTGGTGATCCTCCCCTCCACTCTGCTCCATCATCGCTACCTGCAAGGAGCAGGGCAGGTGGAGCAAGGCCATTGCTCCTGCCTTCAGGGAGCACGGCAGGGAGAGGAAGACCCATCCTGTGTGTCCCCACCATCATGGCAGCACTCCACTGTTGCCAGCTCCTGTTTAAACTCTTGCTCACACTCTGATTGGCTGTTTCCCAGCCAATTAGAGCATGAATAAAGCATTACAGACAGGCAGAATTAGGCTTTTATAATATTAGAATATATTGCAATTCCTAAAAGTTATGACTATACCCCACTATTTCATTACTTAAAAAAAAATAATTTTGGACAATAAATTATTTCAATCAAATCCACATGCCTTATTTACACATATACAGATTCCCTCACCTGCAGCAACTAGAAAATATCATTACACTCAACAGCATATTCCAGTTGATTTTGCCTTAAAAAACCTAATTCTTATGATTTCAGGATCTTTCCATTTCACAGAAAAAGCTTTTCAAATGCTGTCAAACTGATGCTGGAAGAATACAGTCAAAGACTGTACGGAGGCCCACACACATTTCCTGAAGCTGACCTTACTGAAACCTCCACCACTGACTCCTTTCTTACCTTTTAGAACAAAGGGATCATCTTTAGTTGTTCCAGCTTCATCCAGGAATTTATTCTATGTTTTATGGGAGAAAATTTGCTTGTGATCGCAAGACTTGCAGCTTCATTTGAAATGGTGCTCGAGGAATTAAACAGAGATCAGGCAGTCATCTTGCCAGTACTATCTGAAATATTTTCTTCATTGCTTAACTGAACCATTTCTAAAAGCAGACAAAAAAGCCTTGAGAGAAAGCTTTTTGAAACTTTCAGATGATTTAACAAGGCACTATCTCCCCAAAGTCTATGATTCAACACATTATATAGCTATTTAATCTGCTATTATAAAGTGTCCATGCCCATGTCTTCCTTCGTATTTACTAATAACCTGATATTTCAGTTATTTGGATTATAAAAAGGAAAACCAAAAAAAGGTTAAGTTTTTTTGTTTGTTTATTTTGGGTTTCTTGGGTCTCACTGTTTGTTTTGTTTTGTTTAATAAAATATCTCAGTGGATCAAATTTACCATTTTCTCAAGGACAAAATTTTACTACATTCTCACGGAAAATATGTAGCTGGTTGATGAAAATGGCAAATGTAGTTATAGAAGTTGGATTAGTCTATGAACTCTGAAGTTGTTATGGTAAGGTAAGGTCAGACCTTATATTCAAACAGGATGTGTTCTTGTGGGAAGAATGAGATAAATTGTCTGAGGGTTTGTTCAGATGTTACATTGAGAGCGACCTAACCAGGATTAAGTCAATCCAAATGCCAGTCTGTGCATATGTTCAATGAGGTTAAATTGGGCAAAAAAATGGCAGGCCCAATCTAAGACCAAAAATGTCTTAACCAGATCTAGTGAACTTCTACACATTTAAAGCACAGCCCCAGACCTGAGAAAGCACGGTGGTTTGCCCCAGCCCTGGGGTTGCACTCTTCTTACCCTCTCTCAACCCTGACTGGGCTATTTGTGGTCCTCCAAAACCCCATACCCCTGGTCAGACAACTTCTAAGTCAGGCAACACCAAGTTACTTATACCAGGTTTCCTGTGAATAAGTTAAATTACATCCATATAAGTCCTTTACACTAGAACATATAGTCTAAGTACAGATATTCAAAAAGCCCCTTGCAGACGCACTTTATCAAACTTTACTTAAAGTACTATAAGTAAGAACAGGAATGAGCCAAACAGATATTCACTGTTTGGTGCAGAGGCTCAGTGCCCGAGTGCATTGGCCAGGGCCAGCAGGAGGGTTGCACTCCTAAATGCCTCCCAGGGTAGTGCCAGAGCAGCCCCTTTCTCCAGCCCCTGCCAGCTGGCCAATCATGGCCTGAAGTGACTTAGATTAGACATCCGCAAGAACTGCTTCACAGTTAGGGCAGCTAGGAGCTGGAACCAACTTCCAAGGGAAGCGGTGCTGGCTCCTACCCTGGGGGTCTTTAAGAAGAGGCTTGATGCCTACCTGGCTGGACTCATTTGAGTCCAGTTTTTCTCCCACCCAGGCGGGGGGGCAGACTTGAAGATCTACAAGGTCCCTTCCAACCCTACTTCTATGATTCTATGAACTGTAAGATCTCTGGAACGCTCTTGGCACTTATTAATGAGCCTTCATATGCAATAGCTCAGGAAGTGCTCTTAACATGGTCTAATTGCAACATTTAATCTCACCCTACATTTTCAGAATTAGGAATTTACAGAGAGTGCTAACATGCCTGGCACCCTTTTCAAACCTTCACTATATTCAAGCTCACTCAAGTTCTCTCAGTGCTTTCTCAGATTTAAAGCATCCCTCCCAGAGGTGTAGCTGGCCAGCACTGCACCCTGGGCAGCACTTCAGCTTCCCAAATATCGTATGTTCCCATCTCCAGTTCTGGCATTGGAGGGGGGCAGAACAGCAGCACAGGAGCAGCAACTGGAGGCTCACTGTTGCTGGGGAGATGTCACCTCCTTTTTTATTTGCTGCCAACTTATGTATGAAGTGCCAAAAATCATTGTTTCTTGGTGGCAGAAAAAAGAAAAAAAGAAAAAGATGTGACATCTCTCCCAGTCACTTCTCCTGCACTGTGAGCCACTGCTGCTTTTCTTCCCTGCCTGCCAGCAGAGCCAGAGCCATTGCAAGGAAACTACAGGGTGCATGGGAATGGAGGGGAGAGCAGGGGGAGAGAGGGGAAGCATTTACTGCTTCCCACAAATATAGTCTTTATTTCTGTCACAGGGGTTTCCAGGTTCATAACTGCTGAAATGAATTCACAAATCATCCAGTGAAAATTAGCAAATACCTGGCAACTATTATTTCACAATGACTGGATGTGAGGGTGTCCATGCTCAAAGTTAACCCATTAGGTTAATGGATAGTAACACTGTCTCCTGCAAAATACAGTAATCCATATTTTTTCAAGGTGCTGTGCAAACATAAACTGAGCACATGAATATTCTTGACTTTCATGGAATAACTGATGGAAATCTTCAATTACACTGACTTTGCTTAAATGAAATGAAGCACTCAGCCATTATAATGATGAAGTAAATCAATAAACAAAAAATAAATCGGGTACCAATATAAGTGCAGCTATGAGGAAAATGTAAAATAACCCTGTACAAGTGACTGGCAGCTAGCCATTCTCCTTTTAAAAATTAAACCAGAAGGCACTTTGGCATTAACAGCTACAACCAGAGCTCTGAGATTTTTTAAATCATTATGGCTATCACGTATTACTTATGTGGCAATGGCTTTGAATTAGAGTGAATGTGGTCCAATTCTGCACACTTCATTTTGTGTGCAATACAAAGTAAAGGTTATGTTCTTCTTATGCATCATTGAACTTCAGTTGCACATGGTTGCAAAACATATTTCTTCTTAGTATATGCAGCCATATTCTGGTTTTGTCTTTTCTTATGATTTTTCACACAGTAGGTACACTGCTGGCCTTGCTCCTTTGTTTTGCCTTTATCTGGTACACTGCTGGCCTTGCTCCTTTGTTTTGCCTTTATCTGGTACACTTTTGTATACTTACAATGTCTTGGTTCAGTGATGCAGCATATATCAACAAGTAGTTCAAGTCCAACTCTGCTGCCAGTAGGCAGTCTGACTTAATAACTGTTGATGTTAAAATCTGTCTGATTTCTAATTCATTTCTCTAAATATACAAAATATACATGATGAGGTAAAACAATACAACCTGATACTGACTTATAGTTTGGCTCATTTTAATCAGATGTATGAAAATACCCACCTTATTCATGACCATATTTGTCTCAAACATCTACAGTATTAGTTACAATATGGTTTTTCTTCATCTGCTTTGTGTAAGTGTTGGTAAAACAGTACTCACCTATTGCTGTTCCTAATGTAGTCCATACGATTTGCTTCCTATGTCTGGGCTTCTACCTTGCTTTATCCAAGAGAAGCCCCAGTTTTCATTAAATCCTACATGCATTTGGATTGTAATAGGGAGTGCAATATTGCTTGCAAAACACTGAAGTGACTTATTCTATTCACTAAAGTAGAAAAATTCTACCTGGAAGGGCCTGATGGATAGAGCCAAACACTGGGATTCAAGAAACCAAAGGTCTATTCCCAGATCTGCCATTATCTTCTTAGGGAATTTTCAGCAAAAACATTCCACCTTGGAGCACCTCAGTATCCCATTATCTGTAAAATGGAACAATGAGTTGGATTGCTTTTGGAAAACAGTTTCAGATCTACTAATGAAACATACTTCATCAAGCATACTAAACAGAGCAATATTAATAGCTGCATGTAGAGAGCAGCACAGAGTAGGCCAGTAGCACAACGTGTTTAATTATACCTAACACTTTGCATATACATTAGTGTATGTCTTTGCTTGTCCTACAAGCTTACCAGAATAAAGATACCACAAGCCACAAAATTGGCTGTCATTCCTGCTTTCTCCTCCTCTTTCCTAATAGTAGCATTCCTAGCTGTTCTTAATCTCCATGCACAGATTAACCCACCTATTAGACAAAGCCTCTTCTAAATCAATGGAAGGAATAAAAACACCCTCCTTGTCTATGCCTTCTAGTACACAGTCATATGTGTAGCTGCTGTTAGTCTCCTTCCAGTGCCAATCCTTAAGTGCTTTCTTTTTTGGGTATCTTCTCCCTAGGTTTGCTAAATTAAACATACATTTTTTTTTCCATTTGACAGATCTCAGTCAGCAAAATCTAATTTATAAAGCCATGAAATTTGTTTTTTATTTTGCCTACAGGTTTTACAACTTGGCACAAAAAAAACCCCATTGTACTCTGGGTGAATTTCATCTGTTTGACTGGATTTCATGTCCTTTGTAAATTAAGTTGTCTTACTTTCTCTCTGGAGACGATTGTGCAATCATGTCTCATATGCAGTCACTGACTGCTTATTTTAGTGTTGAGCTTCAGCATGCAAAGCAGTTTCCTCCTAGTCTGCACAACTTCTGTATTTTACATTTCCCTGCCACATTATAGATCCAAAGTGACATTCTCTTCCCTCTCCTCAACTTTTGTTTGCTAGCCCACATTAGTTTTGGCATACTGCTATGTGGGAAGCTGGACCTCAACAAGAATGTGGGTTTGATGCAATTCCATTCCAATAGATGCCAACAGGACTATTCCCATTGACAGCAGTGGATTTTGGTTTAGGCATTTGATCCTTAAGATGACAGGATTCAATCCTTAGGATCCAACAGCACAGACAGAAGTGACAATTTTTGACCGATCTGGCCACAGAAAGCAGTCTGTAGCTATAACCAAACAACTGCATGGCTGCAGACCACTTCAAAAATAGCCAATCGGGCAAAAATATGAACCCTCATTGCATGTGGGGTCAGATGAAGATGCTTCAAAACAGAGCATCTTCTGTAACTTCTGTGTGTGTTGCCTCCTAGTCTTGAGCTGTTTTCAGGTGGGGGGGAAGGGAGCAGAGGGAGTTTGGTCTGGGTTTTTTTCAGTCCCTGCCAGAGGGTGGAGTAGGTGTATTGGAGCCCCCCCCCCCAAGATGGGGGGGAGTCCAATTCACCCACCCCACCCTCCAGACAGGCTGAGGAACCCCTAGAATGAGCTCCCTTTCTCCCCTCCCTTTCTGAAATTTCGGATTTTTTTCAGCTGCTGCTGGGGGGTGAGGCAAGTGTATTGGAGCCCTCCTGAGGTGTGTGTGTGTGGGGGGGGAGTCCAATTCACCCACCCCACCCTCCAGCGCTGGCTGGGGAACCCCTAGAATAAGCTCCCTGTCTTCCCTTTCCCCCCTCCCATTCTGAAACAGGGAGAAAGAAGAGGCTGTTGCTAGAGGAAATCAGGCGCAGGCTCCTAGCCAGCAGCTAGATTCCCTTCCCCCTAAAACTAACAGTGAACTTCTGTTCAGTCTGGGGGAATCACTATAACTCAGAGAGTGCTTCCTGCAAAGTGTTCTGTTACAGAGGGAAGCTGCATTTCTGTCTGGGCCCCAAGATAACAGGTCACCTACCATTTTGGAGGGAGACAGATGGAAGATATAGAGAAAAGTAAGAGCAAATTATTCAGGGCATTCTGCAAATTAATTTATCTCAAATAATTCTTTTCACAGGATTGTCCTGAATAATATTTCCAATTATACTACTTTGTTTAAGATGTATGAGGCTGAGAGCTCCCTAGTGACAGGGCCAAAAAAATGTACATTTGTGATGCTCCTAATCACCTGGGACAGAATGTCAGGTTGCTCCTGCCCAATGTCATCTGTTTTGTGTAGGACTTTAAACACAAGATTTCCAAATTCAGGAAAGCAAAGAATTTAACAAATCAAATGAATGAATGATTTTTTGGGGGTAGGTAAGGACATAATGCATGATATATAACCGATTTTCACAGATTAGAACGTTTCAGTATTCTTAATCTTCAAATACCAGAATGAGTAAAAAATTTGCTTTTTGGTACCTTGAGAAATCAATTAGCCCTTATCTAGTGTATGCTGCATCTTGTAAGACAGAACAAAATAGGTCACAATAAAATACATTTCATAATTAATTTACCATATTAACTAAGTGACTGCTAAATACATGATTCTATAGGTACTGCATAATGCCCAAGGGGTCTCTAAATCAAAGCCCTTTACATAGCATTTTCATTGCTACGGCTTATATAAGTTTCCTACTGGCTATTAGACAAACATAGCTTCATAATTATTTTAAAATATTCTAAATTGTTATGGAAAGATCCATTGCTGATTATCTAAGGGTAGATTAAGATAGAATTTTGGACGAGCATTGAATAGTGGCAGAAATGGTGGAGATCACTCAAATAATAAATTATGCCATTAAGTATGGAATATGCATTGAAGGGTTTGGCATGGGATGGCAGAAGCCATTGCTATCTTATTTAAATTCTGTGGGGGGCTGCTGGAATGTTTTCTTCCAGGCGTTTGGCTCAGTGAAATTTTGACTCCTTTATTTTACAAAGGCGAGTCTAAAAAGTGGGACTTTAAAAAAACAAAAAAAACAACAACAAAATCCTTGATTGCCATTAAAGTAAGAGTTCAAAGACCAATTTTCCAACCTTAGCTCTATACTCTGTCATTTTCTCTATACCTTTTCTTTCATTTATAGGCCTTTGAAAAGTCAGAGAAGGTAACTTTTGCAGTCTAGCTGTCTGTTCAGGCCATGCATCAATTCAGGGGGGTCAACTGGGACAACAGCAGCCTGGATAAACTGCAGTGATCCTAAAATAGCAGTGACATTAAGTAATTATTAGAAGCCAAAGAATCTGAAAGAACACTCTTCATTCAGCGTCTCATCAATAACCCCAATTACAGGCTTAGAGGATCTAGATTTTCACGTTTCATTCTGGTATACAGTTGTTGTTTGGTTTCTTCCATATATTTTCTATCAGGACATTTGGTGCACTGGGTGAGATATATTACATTTCTGGAGGTGCAGCTGTAAGATCCAGGAGTGGTAATGGTTCTGTTGTTGGGTGTAGTTAGTGTAGGACTGGTGGAGATGTGTTGGCAGGTTTTACATTTCTTGCCCTGGCATAGTCTGGATCCATTTGGTGTGGTTTGGGCCATAGCAGGTTTGCTACTGGTGATGAGGTTAGAGAGGTTTGGTGCTTCTTTCAAGGCTAGGATGGGTGATTCTGAAAAGATCTCTTTGAGAACTGGGTCTTTTTTTAGTATGGGTTACCATTATTTGAGGATTTCCCTTATACATTCCAAGGAAAGATGGTATGTCATAACTAATGGTGTACAATTTGTGTGGATTTTCTTTTTGTACTGCAGCAATTCTTCATGTGGTTTCCGGGTGGTGTGATCTATCTTTATGGAGGAGTATCCCTGTTGGGTGAAAGCCCTTTTGATATTTGTAAGGTAACGATTCTGGGTATTCTCAGTACAAATTCAGTGGTATCAGAGGGCTTGGCTGTATGTTACAGCTCTTTTGGTGTATGTCCTTAGACTAACATAGCTACAACCACCAATACTACACTGCAGTAATGTAGTCAGAGATACCATCTGAGTACATGTAAATGAGTTAATCTGTTTTGCTTTCCTGTGACATTAAAGATGCAGCAATGATAATTGTGAAATCGGGTAGCTGGTCAAATACTTATCTTGGGAAGGTTTAAACTGTCCATGCTAAAACCATGCCACTAGGTCTTCATGCTATTGGTAACTAAATTAATGCTAGCTTGGGTATTCTTTCACATACTGCAAAACACATCTCTGATGGCAATGTAGAGGGTGAATTCTAGACACGCACATTTCTAGAGAGAATTCAGTTATTTCCCCCTATTTATACTACATTTGTAAGAACCTTGCATTTTTGTCTGCATGGGATTATTAACTCTGCAGCCTGTTCAAACAAGCCAGAACTGATTGCTTATGCTCTGTTTAAACAGTCAGAAAGGAAACCGGCATACTGTTGTGACTTGCAAAGCTTACTGCCTAGGTATTTTCTTATAACTTTTGGCCAATTTGTTGTCATTTGCTGAGCCACAGTATTTCACTGGAACACAAAATCTGATTTACAGAAATTTAGGCTCACAGTTCTTTGTTGGGTTAATTCCCCTGGATCCATTTATAAGTGTTTTTGGATATCTGTAGTAAGTAGTAGCTTGACAGTACAGAGAATAAACTTTATTTTACTCTTGTGATTTATAACTGTTCTTGTGAGAATTTTGCCTTTATTTACATGCCAGCTAGTGATGGCTCATATATCACTGTTTGTCTTACGGGAAGTGTTTATCATAGGAGATAAATTTCCAACTCAAAGCCTACTTTTCACATTCCCTACCTAAATATTTACCTTTTTAAGAAGAGACATACATGCAATTACCATTAAGCAGGAAGAAAGAAACCCCCACCTTTTGCCTGGAAACCTATAGCATACAATATTGTACTTACTTAGCTTTCTTCACTGCTTAATTTGTCTTGCACTCAGGAAGTAGCTTAATACAAATCATCCAACTAGCAAGCACACTTACCTGCCACTAACAGAAATAGGTTCTACTTAAAACTCTGTAAACAAATAACCCCCTGAACCTTAGGATACATTACTACATACCTTCCCCCTAACTATAAAGAGCACTTTTTATTTTTTTCTGAGAAGCATTGGGGAAAAGGATTGGTTTATTTTTCCCTTCTGTCAAATCATTTTTTTCTAGTCACAGACAAACGTAGCAACTACAGAGTTACCATCACATTAGAAAAAGGTTGAAATGGTTTTGTAACTTGAAGTTTTTCCTATCTGATTTGCAGAAAATAGTTTACATTTTTTAACTTTCAAAATAAATAGTCAAGATTTTTTAAAGGGAAATGTTCATAAAGGTTTTCCTCTGGTTGGAATCTTAAAAAAATTAACATATATTAATATATATTAATATATATTTTCACTATTGATTAGCTTGAATGTTAGAGCTAATGAGAGAGAAAACAGAAATTTAGATAGATATATCAATATCTGTTTTCTCTCTCATTAGCTGTAATATTCAAGCTAATCAATACTGAAGATTATATGTGGTCAATGAATTTAAGATTAACAGCATGCATTTTCATCCAAAACAAAAGTTTGAATAAGCTTCATGGGATGTGGTAGATAAAACTGACCGTTTTTTTAATGTCTTCTTGTTAGTTTGAAATCTGCTTAAATTTGGTAAAGGCCAGATGAATTTTATATCTATGCAAATAAAAACAAATATAAAAAGCTAAATCCAGAATGGTAGATTAATACCATACAGCTGATGAAAAAACAGCAGTCTTAAAGAATGCTTTATGCTTTGTAATTTTGTCGCAATGATTTACGAAAAGCTTGACAGCTTAAAATGTAGACAGAATAAGAATAAGAGTAAACATAGCCTAGATTAAATTATACATTATTACTAAGAAGCAAATGTTATTGTTTCCTATTCGAAATGTCATTCAGAGGGTATGGCAACATTTTCCGATGCTATTTCTTTTCCACTTGTATATTAAAAACTAGTGATCAGGGAAGAAAACCTTATCTGGAGGCTCAGATTTATTTTTAATGATTGTTTAATTGAAATCAAAATATATCATTTCAAAAACAACATAGTTAATTAAGTCTAGAACAGCACCACCATATTGACTGCTGCATAATTTAGCAAAGCATATTTTTACAAGCACAGCTTGCAACAGCTTCCTTGCCTTTGCACCAAGAAAGAATCAAAGTTTTCTCATGCATGTGAAATCCACAGGTCATTTAAGTCATAGCAAAAGTCCCGCTGGGCCCAGGATCTCACCCAAAATGACAACTAGTAAAAGTCAGAACCAAAACTTGGTTCATGACACCTAGGGCAGAAAGCATGTACAAATCCTTATTCTGGGCTTGTTCCAAAGTTAGTGGGAGTGTCTCCATTACTTCACTGGCTTTTATATCAGGCCTTTGACCCTTCAAGCATTTATTTCAGCAGAACTCTGCCAGTGTAGACTGATTACTCAGCAAACATATAGGCACACAACTTGAGTCATGGAAGCAGTCTTGCTGAAATATTGCCATATGGACAAAAAAGAAAAGCTCTTATAAATGAGATTGAATTGTGCATATCTAGGCTGTATCCTCTGGGATGTAAAGCATACAAGAGAAAACAAACAAGCAAACAAAAAAAAACACAGTAAAACTAGACCATGGAGCAAAAGTAGTCCCACTGAACTCAATTTGCAAGATTTATGGATTTCAACAAATTCCCATCAACACGACAAAAAATTGCATGCTTAAAAAATAAACACATTTCTTTGTAGGACTGCGTTTTTAGAGCCATACCTTTTGTTCCTGGATTATTTTATGTCCATGCTTTGCTGAACACATCAACAGCATTTAACAAAATATAATACTAATATAATTAATAAAAATAATTGTATGATTACTTATTTTAAATGATTATCTGCAATAAATACAGCTGATGACTAAACTATATGCCAAACTATGTTTATGTGGAGCTGCAGGAGATTTTCCCAGGCCACTGGTAAACTACAGCTTCCGATGCCCTTCAAATTTTAGAATAATTTTATGAGACTCAGTGTATATAATATTAGTTCTCAAAAATACAATGGTAAAAGGCAAATCAAAATGCAGTGGAAGGAAGTTAAAAAAAAATCCTTGCTGGCTAGAGTTTAAAGAAGACTATTTATAATTCCAAACCAAACAAATTATACAGAGTAAGGAATGTTCATAGTACTAACTCAAAAAAAAAAAAGTTGAGCAACATGATGTTATTATCCAGACTACAAGCCAACTTTCCCTTCCTACATTTTTGCTTGGGTTTTTTTTCTCTGAGACTACTGGACCTGCAGCTCTGATCAAATCAAATTGAAATGCTCCTGAGTAAATCAGGGCATCACATTTCAAAGAGCATCTGTCTTTCACTGGAGATAATTTGTCTGTACCATTCTGTCTGCTTTCTTAGGTCTTAAAGCTGCAGACAAGGATGTACTTACTTTTCTGCAAGCAGACACTCTCATTTGCTCCTTGTAAACTGAAAACTAGCACAGATATGTGTTGTCAGAATTGAACTAAATGTTTTGTGTCTATGTGTGTATGCTTCTTTTATCATATAGTAAAAGCCGCGCTATCCAGCACCTTAGAAACTAGCATACTCCATTAATGGCATGTTGGTCGACATGGCAAAAGCAAAACCGGAAGTGCCCCCTGTGGCACTTCTGTTTTTGCTGAGCCCCCATGGCCTGGGGTAAAGTAGCCTGTATGGGGCCCCCCTCCAGTCCCCTGGCACATGACATGGCAGGAGGGGTAGCAGCACACCAGATGCAGCAGTAGAGGCGGCAGCCCAAACAGGCAAAGAAGCCTGTTCAGACCTCTCAGGTAACCAGCATATTTGGTTATCTGGCACCCCATATCTCCCATGGGTGCTGGATAACAGAGCTTTTGCTGTAGTTGAACATTCTTCAAGAGATGTCTGATTTTTCATGGAACTTTTTCATTGTTCAATTTATATGTGATGTGGTGTGTTCTTAAAGAGCTGCACCAATAGCTCTAGTCTATAGCATATATATCTGTACATGTGTTATCTTTGTTATCTTTATCTATTTATGTAACTAATAATACATTTGTATATAGTTAAGTTCCAGATTTTATACATACATACATATTCTAGTTATAGATATAACTTTAAACCTTATTGTCTATAATGAGTTACCACCACCGGGGTTTCAGGTAAGTGACAGGTAAACACAGGTAAATAATAGCAAAGGGGGTCCCAGCCGATTCCACAAGCAGGGTTATAGACTCTATTAATACACAAATATAGAGGTGCACAAAATATTAGGTGCAATATTACACAGTATATCAAAAATATCAAAATTATCACAATTCTTATGTGATGCTATATCCCAAGGATATATGCTACCTCAAATAGGGCTCATGCCTGCACAGGTAAATGGCCTGTCTAAAAACTGATAAACATAAGGTAATATAGGACAACAACAAATAAGTACAGGCATGTGAAAGTAAGTATAGGGGAACAATCACTAAATGCAAATTGCTGGTACAGGGTCCAGCAGAGGCCCAGCAAGGATCTTGTAACTATAAATTTACAAATATAATAATGTACAAAATATGAGGCGCAGCAATATCAGGTACTATAACCCTTCAGTGCTCCTATCTGGCAGGAGCCTCCTGGGCCCTCACCCACCCATGGCCCTGTGCACCAAGGGCTCAGCCTTTTGGCCAGGGACAGAGGCTCAGGCCACCCTATACAACACTGGGGCTTGGTCCCCCTGACTAGCTGCGAACTATCTATGCACCGAGACCTTGGCTACGTGCCAGGAGTGTTGGACCTCAAATAACTGCCAGGGTCTTGGGACCTGCCATGCAACACTGCCTGCACTGAGCCCATGACGCTTACCAAGTTGCAGACCTGGGCTACCTCAAGCAGCTCCCAGGGTCTGGACTCCATTAACCATCTGGAGCCAGGGCTGATTGCTGAGTCTCTCCAGTGAAGGGAGTCTTTGGGGCAACTGGAAACTCCAACCGGGCAGCTCTCCCCAGCTCTTCATAGCCCTGCTTGCTTCTTTGTTCCTCGATGCATCTGCTCCTTTATTCTCTTCGGCGGTTCCACCCCACAAAGTTCTGCCAGACGAGGGGAGTGAAGTCTCGAACCAGGTCTGAAGCTTCTTCTATTTTTTTTTTCCTCCCACCCTGAGCAGGGGCAGGGTGAAGCCCCTCCCAACAGTTACCCAATTGGTAGATGGGCTCCACCAATCACAACAGAGATTCTCCGAGCCTGGATGCACTGGGCTGTATCAATAAGTATGCCATATATATCTGTGCAAATAACACAGGAGAAAAAGTGGACCTATCTTGGCCAGATTCCGAAAATGCTGGATAACAGGTATGTAAGACAAACCTGCTTTTGGGAACCACAAGGCAAAGGAACAGAAGTGAACCCTGAGGAAGCCTCCACAGGACACAGAGAACTGAAGCAACAACTTTAAGGTCAACAACCTGAGCAAATTAACCTGACTGGCCCAGGAAAGTATTGGTTGGCAACCATAATTAACCTCTGCCTAGCCAACTGATAGTTCCAGAAGTGGGCTGGATTGGAATGTGGTTCCTAAATAGAGTCTGAAAATAAAAGTTACCCAAAGCACCTAAATAATATAAGAGCTGAAGTTCCATCAACATTGATGAAACTTGGGCTCCCAAGCAGCTAAACCATTTTTGAAAAAAATCAAAACTTGGGTCCTTTTGTAAATCTTATGTTACATCTTCAAAGGCATAAGTTTAAGTCATCATGAGAAAGAAGCCTAGAATGAGTCCTTTCAACATGATAAAATGATCGCTGCTATTTTGCAACAGTAATCATGAAATTATATTGCCTTGGACCTCAGAAAGGAGAATATGGTTTTTGAAGATAGATTGCTTAAAAATTAGGAGTGGACACAAATCGCAGATACAGAAATATCTTTTCAAAAGGTGTATTTTAAAAAGGAATTAAGGTATAACCAGGCACTTTTGCAACAAGTCAGACTTCTTGCCAAAGGAAATTACAGTGCATCAGAGTACACTTGGTTAACTGAGTCTGCTGTAGCATGCACATGCCAGCAGACTCCAGCATCACATGTATCAGCATCCCATGCTAAAAAAGGGCAGCGGGGGTGCTTTAACTAAAGTTTGTTGGATCAGCTTAAGTTAAAGCACCCCTTTCACCATTTTTCAGCATGGGGATGCTGGTACATGTGATACTCCAGGTGTTTTAATCGGAACAGCTCGCAGAGCTGCTCCAATTAAAGCGCCTTCCCCCACCTCCCAGAGCACTTATATAAGCACCCAATAATTTGGATTTCTAAAACAATAACTACACTTTATGAACAGGCTTCAGTATTGCCCCCAAGTGATTTGGTATTGTTTTTAGTTCATCAGAATTCTTCTTTTTCTTTGTGCATTTTCAAACCCTTCTCATATATTAATAAAGTGGGGCATTTTTCCAGAAAAGGATTTAATTAACTGGAGGGGAAAGGAGAAGTTCTTACATTTGCATTTAAAACATTTGTAAATGTGAGTGAGATAAAAGATAACAAAGACAATTAGCCAAAAATATGGCTAGAAGCATTATGGTATCTCTAAAAGTTCAAATTGAGAAAACAGCCAAGTTTTAATCCAAATACATGTGAAAAGTCATCATCATATCAACATAAAGAAACTCAATCCTATGAGACAGCAAAAATAAACCTAAAACTACATAGTTCATCTTTCTTTTGCTTCTCCTTCTCAGTTTTCGCAGGAACTGAAAGTCACCAAGATTCTTAAATGCATTAAGAATATCCAGTAAAATAACTGCTATAGAAGTTTATGATTTTTATATTAATTCTTGGGATGTACAAAAGAGGAGAGATTTAAGGGTCATATAGTAACAGGAATCAGTGCCCAGTCTGATCACTAATAAAAAGGATCAGAAGAGAAGCTGTCAGCTGTTATTTTCTCTACCCCTCTGAGATTCTACTCAAACTGCCCCAGGAATCTAGTCATATATCTACCTCTATTTAATTTGGAAGATTTTTTATTAGATTTTAGTTGCAAACTGGGAAGTCCCTGAACATGAGCAGGAACATCTTACAATCCCACTGCAACATTCCAAATGATCTCTGAAGCTTTACTGTTCCTCTGACAGTTTGTTCTCTTCAGCTAGATACAGATGTTACACTTAATGTGCATTAAGAATGCAGAAAGTGCTTTAAGAACAGATGTTCATGGCACTTAAAGTTCTTTAAAAATGGCAGATCCTGCTCTAAGTTAATGCTCAATGAATGTAGTATTAGACTAAAGCACTTAAGCTTAGGGTATTTTTTTAACATGTGTACCATATCCGCTGTGCTTCAATGTGGATGGAATTCTGATGCCGTCTCAGGGGCCCCTTGCTTGGCAGCTTGCTAGCCTCAGCCACTGCTTGTCTGCTTTGAGTGAACACCAATCCAGCCCCAACTCTGGGCTGTGTGACAGGGTGGCAAGAAACATCCTATCATGAGAATGAAGGAGGAAGCAAAGAAAAGAAACCTCCCAGGGGAGAACCCAGACAAAAGGTGAACTGTGGCAAGCCCAGGCAGGAAGGACACATGCCCTGGCTCAGCAGGGAAAACAGCTGAGGCCATGGCTGATCAAAGGCTGCCATGGCAAACCTAGCTGCTCCACTTCAAGACCAGAGCAGAAAGAGAGACATGGCCAAGGTGAAGAAAAAAGCTGCACTGAAGAGGGAACAGATGGGAATCCAGGAAGGCAGCAAATCACACACTGCCACAGCAATCACAGCTGGTCCAAGAGAGAAATTTTAAGGGATGCCAAGAGTGCAGTCAGCATCGGTCCTGAGAAGTAAAGAGGAGAGAAGACATGGTGAAGGGAGAGAGACAGCATGAGGAGGGACAAACCCTGGGACCCCAGCGTCCAACTTACCTGGTGAGAGCCAGCGATGAGACAGAGGAGAATTCCCCATTGGTGTGTTCAGTCCTAGGGGGTGAAGATAACCTCTTTGGGAACCTAAAGAAGCAAGGAGACAGGGATGAGATTACACCCTGGAGAGGGGCAAGTCCAGCCAACCCTGAAGGTTAAGGGTGGGATTTGAACCGGGAACAGTTGTCTTTGGACCTGTGTGGCAAAGAATGGGCCAAGCAGCCAAACAGGGCAAGTGGCCTCAACAGAAAGTCCAGAAGACGGGGACTGGAGTCTTCAGTCTGATAGACAAAGAACAACACGTCCAGAACATCAGGTGTGGTAAGGGTAGGGTATGGAAATGGTGGAGCCTTGAGAAGAGGAGCTGACCTCATAAGCCTATAAAAGATCTTTTGTCTCTCAAGAATAGTGTCTTGGCACTTCTCTTTCTAACATCAAGATGTGGCAGAAGAGTCTCTAGGGACAGGACACATCCCATTCCAGCAGAAAGAGACAACTCAGCTCCAGGTGGCATCACCAACTTCTCACAGGCTGTCACAGAGAGAAGACAGAAAAGGCTCTGTCTCCTCCCCACACAACCAGGGGGTGGGGTGGGGAAATGAAGCTACATGGATTCCCCGCTCCCCTCAAGATTATGAGTTCAGGTCTTGGTGGGGGGCTGGGTCCATGCAGAATAGAAGCTCTGCCTCCCTCACCCCAGTTCCCAGCACTACAAAAAGCAGGCATGCTGCAGCTTCTGGATGCAGCTGTCAAGAGGCTGGGGCAGGGAAGAAAGAATCCCCTCTCTACCCTAACAGTCCCCTCCAAAACTTGCTGGCTGCAGTCTTTGGGAGGGGGCCAGCTCAGGCCAGGCAGAGCTGGGACCACATGGTGGGGGGCCTTCCTTCGCCCACCTCCCTTTGCCTGAGCCTGCTGAGAATGATACCCAGAAACTGCAGCATGGGGCTGCCCAACTAGCTTTTTGCTGTGCTGGGAACAGGGACCAGGGGAGAAGGGAGCCCTCCCTCCTCCACTGTGAGAGCCCACAGCTTGCTGGTTGTGGGGCTGGGGGGGAAGATGAGCTGGTTCTTCACAGATGGAGGGCTCCTTTTCTCCCCTCCCTTCCCCCAGTTTCTGGTGTGGCAAGAAAATGGCCATGCAGCCTCATGCTGCAGCTTCTGGCTGCAGCTGTCAAGAAGCTGGGGTGAGAGAAGGTGGGAAGGGAGTCCCCCTACCATGTGGACCCAACCTGTCCTCCCCCCAAACCCCAGGCAGCAAGTTGTGGGACAACTCTCCCTTTCCCCCCAGCCCCAGGTCCCAATGCCATGAAAACCTAAGCAGGCAGCCCATGCTGAAGCTGTCAAAAGGCTGCAGCAGAAGAGGGGAGGGAGCCCTCCCTACCAAGCAGACCAAGACTGAAAGCTGTAGGGGAGTCCTAGCAGTGGGGTTCTCTGTTCCTGCTGCTCTTCTTCCCGCCCAGATGCTGCTGGCACTTGCCAACTGACAGGGGGCAGGGCTGGACCTGACAGCCTCCTAAGAGGTGTGTAGGAGAGCTCCACACCAAATGCCAAATCCCTGTTCATCTCCATTCTAGCTTTTAGCACTTCAAGTAAAATGCGATAGAGAGTTTCCACCAGGAACTTTGTGAACACCTATGCATAACCATAAGCTTCTTCTGTACCCTTATTTTCCCCTTCTATATCTCTCCTTCCAACCCCCTGCCCTTTTTCTATCACCTCTAATTGCATTCTCTAAAAATATGTTATATTGCAGAAAATCATTTTTGCAACCTTTAAACATGTTAAATACAGACCATTACCTAAGCAGATGTCGCTGTTTGTTTTTGTGACTAGAACATGCAACAGAGTCATATCACTTTCAAAAGCTTGCAACAGAAATGAATAGCAGCAGCAAAGCCTTTTCAGAAAAGTCATTGATATATGGAACAGGAATCTCTATGTAGTCTCAGGTGCAGATGGCTCTTAAAGTTCTGTGAAAATGGAGGATGGGAATGCTTTACTCAGATCTGTTTCTTCTGTATATACAGAATCACACCTGCTGATGGTGAAAAACGTAAGCTTGATATTGTATTTTTTTCTTTAACCCCAGAGCCCAGAAGATGGATTCCCTTGGCCATCATCATGGGTAGATCTAGGATTTTGGGAAGGGAGTGTAGGAGTGGTAACCACTGCTGCAGAGGTGGGTACACCCCAGCTTCAGCCTCCACCCCACTGTGGTGGGCAAGCCATGCCTTGGGAGCCGCAGCAGCAACTTTAAGTTTCCAAAAAGGTAAGAATCCCATCCCCCCTGATCTCAGCAACCCCCCACCCCCAACATCCTTAGTAGCATATCTCTCTATCCCTGCCCTTTCATTCTTAGCAGCATAGCCCTCCTATTCTTCCTCTTCCCCACCTGCTGCTGCCATGGTCTGCACTGTCCCAGGAACAGGAGAGGGAGGGTGCTGGTCCAGGAATGTAAGAGGGAGGGGGCGGTCAAGAGCTGCTCCAGCTGGGAATAGTGGCAGCAGTGGTGGCAACAGGTATGCTTCTCCTCCTTTCCCATTCCCTCTGTGTTGTGGTTTAGGACTATTGTGGGGGAAGAGGTCCAGAGCTGCTAAAGTGGCTCAGCAAAGAACAGTACCAGTAGTGGTAGGCCAGTTCCCCTGCCTCCTGCACTTTGTCCAGGGTAGGACAGGCAGAGAGGGTAAACTCACCCCACTACCACTGATCCCAGCTGGAGCAGAGCAGGAGAGGGTGCAAGAGCCACATCTCCCCATCCTACTCCCAGATCAGCTGGGGACAGTCAGGACTGCATCAGCTAGTGGAGAATGGAGAACAGGAGTTGGAGGAATATGTTGCTGAGGAAGGAGAGGAAGGAAGAGGGTGACAAGAGAAAGGAGAAGAGGAATGGGGAGAACAAGATTCTTATCTTTATGGGGGCTTAAAATCCCCAACTATTGTTCCCTGGGTACGGTTTAATAGGGGAGTGCATCCATGCCACTGCACCCACTTTAGATCTGCCTCTGGCTATCATCATCCTAATTATTTCAATTCCACTCAGTTACACCTGTGGATCCTCACTCTCTCCATATTAAGCCTGCAGTGCTCAGTGCAGAAATCCATTGCCTTCAGATCCACAAGACCTTTATTACAAAAGATGATGCATGAAAAAGGAATGACTCAGCTTCTCTGATCCTAGACTGTGTTTATATGTTTGACATTTAGGAATAAAACTGTAGCCAAAGTCCATATGACATGCAACAACAGACAAATAATAAATGTACAAACACCATTTTAAGATTTTTATAGAATTTCTTATCAGAGCTAAACAGAACTTGAGCAGTCCAGGCGTAGCAACAAACAGGAGAGAAAAAATTGGAACACCTTAGACTATCTTAGATAACTGACTGGCTTTGTGCTGTCAGGGCTGCTGGTAACAATCAAAATTTTGGGACAGAACAGAGCAGATCACCTGCCTGGAAGATGGGCATAACGATAGCTATATTATGCATAATACAACCAGGCCCCATTTACTGGCAATTCTTAAAATGCTGCAGATGTTAGCTTTGCCATTATATGATTTTACAGCAATTTTACCTACACTCCCAGCCCCGCAACAGCCAGCCAGACAGACACATACATTTAAATATTTGCAAGGGTACTGACAGTTTGAAGTTACTGAATAGCGTTATTGTTGAATAAATAAATCATATGGAAACATAGAAAAGTAAGGTTGGGAAGGACCTCTGGATATCATCTAGTCCAACCCCTGCCTGAGACAGGATCACTCCTATCCAAACCATCTCATATCCTTTGTCTAACCCAGGGGTTTTCAACCTTTTTGGATCAGTGTACCCCTGGCAGCTGCATGCGGAGCAGTGTAGCCCTGGCAGCCAGACGCAGAAATGGTGGGACAGGGGTAGCACCCAGCCAAACACAGAGCGGCAGAAGCCACCACGTGTGAGGTTCTCCAGCCCCCCATGTTCAGCCAGGTGGGCAGCACCACTGGATGGTGTGTGGTGACTCTCCATCCCCATCCACCTGCCTGTGCATACCCCATAGGGACTTCTAAAGTACCCCCGGGGGTACACTTATCCCTGGTTGACAACCCCTGGTCTACACAGTCAACCCTGTCACACAACTACAAGTTACAGAAACCTCACCTGCCACAAGTAAAGCAGGGGGGGGAACAGCAGCAAATGTCCTTCTGCTGCAACTGTTGTTACAATGTGCTCCAGCAATCCAAGGAAGACGGCCCCACTCCCCGCTACAGAGGAAGGGAAAACCCTTGTTATCTTCCTTCAAGCATCTGTTTAATGCCAACATTGAGAGCTACTTGTTCTTCTGCTATTCTGAGAAGTTAGATGGAGTAGAACAGATTTTCCCAAACCATCTAAAAAATACCATTAATTCTGGCTAGAAAGTGGGGGTGGGGGTGCTAAAGCAGCCCTCCCTTCCCTTCTACAATGCTGAGCTGAGGCTGGGAGTAGCTACACCCCAGCAGAATGCTCTGATTAGGGAAGGGTATAAACCTCCACTCTGCCTGCACTGTCCCAGGCTTTTCCCTGCTAAGTGCTCAAGGGACAGGAGTGTTGCCAGCCCTAGCTGAGGCAAAAGGGGTATGTGCATCTGTTGATGATACTGAGGATTTTAATTGCCATATCCCTGCTTCTTCATACTGTATGAAAACCTGACAGGCAAGGGAGCCAGCACAGGGCTGATAACAGAGTTTTTGAGTCCATCAACAAAACAGCTTATTAGTTCAAGCTTTTCTTAAACCACTTTTCCAAGGAAGGAAAGGAGGCACATTACCAGCTGACCTGTTGATTATCTCCAAAAAGCCCTAGGTGGATGCTGTTCTGTCTGCCTGTCCCAGTGAAATTAGACAGAGATGCACAGAAACCTCTCAGCATAAGCTAGCATACCACATGACTAGGGTCCATGGGGCTGGGGTCTGTGCTAGGGGAGATGGGAGGAAGGAGGGATCCCTGCTTGAGCAGCAAGCAGTAAGTGGGTGGGGCAGGGGGAAGCTAGGCAGATACTGCTGTGCCTGCAGTCTCCACTGGCGGTCTAGCTAGGGAACAGAGGGGTGGGGCCAACCCTCTTCTCTAGAGCAGACAGCACAGCACAGCACAGGGCTACAAAGCATCTGGGATGCTGGGGGACTCTGGCTTAGCTTAAACCAGGAAGGGATCTGGGACAGGCATTGCATAAACCGGTTTGACCTGAATCATTTCAGTCTGATACTGCATTCAGCCAGGTTTATCTTATATCAGTTTCAGCCATTTTGAAATGTGCACTGAATTTATATTCTGCTACAGGTTTCAACAAGTTTCTGATCACTTAAACTGGTTTCTGTGTAACTTTGATCCCTAGCCCTCATGTTCAAGTTATACCTATCATCAAAATCAGACAAATGGCTCTTGATTTACACTGGTGCAAGACAAGAAAACACTTAGATTCATTGTTTTGTTGAGAACATTTTCATTGACTTCAACAGAGACAAAATTTTACCCATTCTTACTAAATAGAAGGAGGAAAGAAATAAGTAGATGAAGAAAAGCTGGTAGAAGGAATTAAGTTTGCAAAATTCTATAAAAGGCATGAAAGGAAATTATCTTTTAATATGTGAATTAGTGTCATTTCAACCATGTATGGACTATCAGTTCATGCTCATTTACCACTCAACATCTGAAGACTATATTTAAATTTTTTTAAAGTTAATTATACCTCAATAGGGTTTTAATGGTCCTGATTTAGAAGACTTAAATGCATATTTAAACTTTACTAATAATTATCATGATATGTTTTTTGTTCCCTAGTGAGTTAATTTCAAATCTGGAATAATGCAAAGGAAAACAGCATGGAGAAATGATAATGCATCTCTAGATATGTTGAATAGCTCTGCTCAAACAGCTATACTCCTGAAAAGGCTTATGTCACTTCATATCAAGTAGATCGGATCAAGATCATACCATTTAAATGAGATTATATTATAGTACCTTAGGAAAGTAAGGCTAGAAGGGATCTCATGAGGTCATCTAGTCCAGCCTCCTACTCAAGGCAGGATTATCCCCAACTAAACCTTCTTAACCAAGTACCTGTCTTGAAAATGTCCAGGGATGGAGATTCCATAGTTTCTCTAGATAGCCTGTTCCAATACTTGACCCGCCAGAGTCAGAAAGTTCCTCTTAAGCTCCAACCCAAATATTCCATACTGAAGCTTAAGGCCATTGCTTTTTGTCTTGCCACCTACAACCACAGAGAAAAACCCACCTCACTCTTCCCTATAATTGCCTTTAAGGTATTTGAAGGCTGTTATCAAACCCCCCTTCAATCTTCTCTTCTCCAAATGAAATAATTCCAGTTCTTTCAGCCTTTCCTTATAAATCTTGCTTCCCAGGGACCTAATCATTTCTGTTGCTTTCACTGGACTCTTTCCAGTACACAGTACTCCAGGTGCAACCTCATCAGTGCTGAATAGAGCAGAAGAATTGCTTCCTTGTTGTGTAAATGACTCTCCTATTAATACAACCCAGTACACTCTTGGCTTTTTTGGCAACAAGAGCATAGTGTTAGCTTATATTCAACTTATAGTCTACTGTAATCTCTCGGTCCTTTTCTGCAATACTGCAACCTAAACAGTCATTTCCCAGTCTGTATCTGTGAATGCAGTTTTTTGGTCCAAGTGCAGGACTTGGCACTTGTCTTCATTAAATCTCAACTGATTGGAAAAATGGTCTGAAATCAGTTTAACCAGGTCTGGAACCTAGCCCTACCTGCCAGAGGGTCTGCAGCTACACTCAGCTTGATGTCATCCACAAATTTACTAAGTGTGCATTCAGACCCATTTTCTAGATCATTAATGAAGATATTAAACAATGCCAGACCCAGGACACACCCAGGAAGAACCTCCACTTGATACTCCCCAACTAGACATGAGTCACTGATGACTAGTCATTGAGCAACATGATCCAACCAGTTATGTATTCACCTTCCAGAATGTTTGTCTAGCCTGTGTTTTCATAGCTTGTTAATGAGAATGTTGTGGGAGGTAATGTCAAAAACTTTGCTAAAGTCAAGGTACATCACATCCACTACTCTCCTTGCAGCCATACAGCTGTCATCTTATCACAGAAGGAAATCAGGTTGGTCCGGTATGACTTGTTCTTAATATATTCATGCTGGTGGTTCCTGATCCCCTTCTTCTGTATATGTATCACACAGATTCCTTGAGGATCTGCTCCATCACCTTTCCAGGCTGACTGGTCTATAGTTCCTTCCTTCTTTCTTAAACATGAGCACTATATCTATCTTCACCTGACCTCCACAAGTTCTCAAAGGTCATAGCTAATGACTCTAGAATTATTTTAGTCAATTCCTTCAGTACCCTATGGTACATCCCATCCAGCCCTGCCCACTTGAAAGCATCTGGCTTCTTTAAGTAGTCCTTAACCATATTGTAGTTGACTTTATTATTGAAGTTTGAAGTTAAAAAGACATTAAATACTTCAGCCTTTGCTACCTCATCTGTAACTAAATTGTTTTCTATATCCAGCTTGTGTACTATTGCGTTTGCCTCCCAGCAGATGTCCCCATAAGTAAAGTCCCAACCCGCCCTTCCCCTCCCATGATAGCCAAGTCCCATGATTTGGAAGCTTGCATCAACTGTCTAAAGAACACCTCCTCTTCCTGCCTGTAGCAAATGCCCACCATGATACCCCACCACTGCTCCCCCACCCTCCCCGACCATAATCCAGGGACTTTCAACAGACCTACCTTCCACTTTTTAAAGCACCTCAGAACATTTATACTTCATATGTATAATTATTGTCAAACAATAGTTTCTTGGTGTCAGAAATAAAAGATAAGGTTACAAGTGTTATAGCTATTGCAGTATGACATGGGAAGAGATCTCCAAAAGAAAATGAACCATGAATAAAATTTTAATTTAAATTTCCTGAATGTAGAGCTTGTGAAGAGAAGATAAGGAAGTAATATTCTCCTCTACCCCTGACCCTTATTCACTTCATAATTTCCCGTGGGCTCATGGGTGAAAGGCCTTGAATGGGAACTCCCTGCAGAATTCTCTTCTATTAAACTTGTGGAGCCTCTCAAATTATGGTCCTGATCTTGGAAGTACACATGTACTTTTCTAGTATGAGTAGTTGGAAGCAAATTAACAGAGCTTTCCCTGAAATAAAGCAAAGAAGATATACAGGTGTTTCTGGCTTATACTCAAGATTATTGCTGGTTGGATCTTATTTTATTTATTTATTAGATGTATATACTGACCTCCACAGAAAAGGCTCAGAGCTGCTTACAACAGAAAACAAGATAAACTATAAAAAATGATAAAATATTATAATAGAACAATATGTAAAAAACAACCCCCCACCCTCATACTACCCCCCCCCCGCTTCTAAAACCCTGCCTAAATAAAGAAGTCTCAATTATGTCCAGAAGATGTATAGATTCATGCTTTGACACTTAGAGCAATATCTTTTCCATGCCCTGACTTGTGTGGCAATGTCCAAAGACTTGAAATCCACTGCTTCCATTCTGGCATGCTAGGATGGAAACCATCAAATATGCCTACAGAGACTAAGGAACTAAGCAACACTCAGGTAGGATGGAAGGGAGGGTGGTTTCGCTTAAATTGTGGCATGCCTACTGAAAAGTTAGTCAAGACTGAGTAAAGATAAAAGATGGGACTACATAACAGTGTCTCAACTTCTAAATTTTCCTTGGAATCCATTTTTGTAGCTACTTAGAGGGTGCATCTACACTTGCCCCTACGGCACTGTTGTTACTGCTGTTGTACTTTATTTAGTACTAAATGATGGCACAGTAACAGCCATTACTACACACTATGGGTGGCACATGGTTTTTTAGCCATTATGTCACCACAGTGACATACTATAGCGAGGGAATATGTTGCTACAGTGACATAGCTGCAGAATCACGGTTTTTGCCTGTCAATGCTACATTACCATAATGTGTTGCTACAGTGATGTAGCATCTCATGTAGAGGTGCCCACAGACTAGAACTCAACTTTGATGGTTTTGATTCCAATGCAGCATTCAAACCCATAAGCTTAGAAAGTAGATACGGTGTGAAAGAAATTTAACTAAAAAAACATGCAAGCGCCCAGTTTGGAAATAGAGGGTATTATAGCAATTTTCAAAGTCCTACTAAAAGACAAAATATGTTACACAGAAGAATACAGGTCCCCATAATATTACATAAAGGCAAACAGTATTGATATACCAGAATTCTCTTTGATGCATTAGAGTTATTGTCTTTTGGAATCTAATATCTTTTTTCCCATTGTTTCTTGATTTTAATGTTCCCCAGCAGACACTTTTAAACATCCAAGAGGCACACATTCTGTATTTTTAAATGCATCCACTATATTACTTTTTACAGCAGTCAATTTTTTTTAAAGGCTTAAGGACTGAATGAAAACTTAGGAAAACAAAATAGGAAGAGAGAAAATATGGTGTATAAGGCCCCCTTTACATGGGCAGGTAAACGAGCAATAGGATCTAACACATGATCTCATAATCATGCCTCCTGACATGCATATGTGGCATGGCAAGAAGCACAGTTATGTGGATCATGCATTCGATCCCATGGTGTAGGAGGAACCCAATCTCAAGCTCCCCCTGCACCAGCAAGAAGCAAACTTCCAGAGGTGGGAGCTCAGGCTGTTGAGGGGCTGGTGGATCATGGCAGCCATGATCTCCCAGGCTTGTGGGTGTGTGAAACCCTCTGAAATGAAGGATCATAGCAGCTATGATTGCCCAGGCCTGAGGGTTTCACGCACCCCTGAGCCCTGGGGATTCAACTGCTTTGATTCCCATGGCCTGGGGGTTTCATACTGGGCATGGTGCATCCCTACAGCTGGCAGGGTTCCCAGCTGCAGAGGAAACCCTGCTACACTTGAAAATGAAAGCTTGATAGCAACCAGCTACAGGGTTAGTATACATTTTTGAGATCTAACTTTATAGCTGGTTGGAGCTTTTTATTGTGTGTTAACTACTTTGTATGTGTTATCTGATTTTAAGATAATTGCATAATTAACCAGTAAGGTACAGAGAGGGAAATAGTGTGTTTTCTTAACATGTCCAAGACATCTCAAGCTCATAGAAAGAATCACTCCCACCAAATGTGGATTTTATTTCTATATGACTTAAGTTATATTGTGAGTGATTTACTTCCAGCAAAACTGCAACTTTATATAGATGAAATAATTCAAATTCTTATGATTATGAGAATGATGCAAAAGTCTTTTTGAGCTCAAAGATTCATAAAGAAAAGAATCTGAAAATGGTGATGCTATTCTGTATATTGACTTTGTTTATTTATTTGGCAACTGTTATTTCTCTGTCGCATAGAGAAATATACTTGTATGAAGTCTTCATGCATTTTGGAAGATTACTGTTTTGGTTTGCTAAAAATATTTGTTTGATTTTAATGTTTTCACACGTGTTTTCCCATATTAGTAGATGGCTTTTCAAATTTGATTGCTTTAATAGATAAGATCTGTTTTAACCCAAATATTCTTTTTGTCATTCTGATTATATTGTGAAGAGTGTCTGTAAATTAGCAAAGAAGTCCCTGTCTCCAACTGATAAAGAACCAGAAAAGGGTACACAAGATGATAATACCATAACATTTAAGTCCAGCCTTCTTTGTTGATCCAGTGGAAGTCTGCAGAATACTACTAAAGATACAATGCATCAAAATAACTGGAAATTTGCAGGCAAGCAATGACCTTGCTTAAAAAAAATAAGGAGGTTGCAGTCACTTCAAGAGGTAGAGCCAGTATCTGAATAAATACTTATCTACCATCCAGAAACATAGGTTCATAAAAATGAGCGTCATACAAAAAAAACAAAAAAAAGGCAAAAAAAGCTCTTTACGTTAATGAAGGAGAAAATGATGACACAGATGGCTAATTTCATTACAAACAGCTAGAGACACTAGATGGGGATGAAGGTCAAAAGATGAAGTGTTTGTTTACTAGTATTAACTTCTAGGTCTACGAATCCAGCAATAATCAAATTATTGTATAATGATATATATAATGATATAAATTATTGTATAATGATGAGTTTAGAATGACTACATGAATTGGAAGAAGGCATAATTCTCATGCCTATCAGCACTCTATGTTGAGTCAGGCATATAAGCAATTAATTCCTCATGGGGTAAGTTAGGATGCATGCAGCTCCCAACTTTTGGTGTGGATAAGCAGCAAGATTCCAGCCTAGCTCGTGGTTATGGCTCTGGCCCCAATCTGCAGTTATTATGTACAATTGGGCTGAAAATCTTGTGAGATCTTTTTCTAATGTATGATAGTTATGGCAAACCAACTAGTAACGCCAGCCAGAAACACTTTTCTTTGTGTCCTTGTGTTTCCTGTTTCAATTCTCAACATACAAAAACTTGAAAAACAGCTTGAAACATTTGGTGCTAGATGAGATTGAACGTCATCAACATTTTATTAACAGGTTTTTCTATTAGTTCACTAATTCTGGGTGGGTTCTGAAATATTTCCCATGCCACAGTTAGCTTAAAATGCAGCAGCAGTTTAACTTCTTGATGGCAATTCAGGCTGCAGAGACAAAAAAACCTAGTTTTCTGACCTACAGCACAAAAGCGTTTTCACAGTTTTAAATGAAAATAATATAGATGAGATACTGACCTGAAATTCAATCAGTTTTTCCCAAATTAATACATTTCATTTATACAAGCTGTTCATTTCCCCATCAAGGGCCGGGGGCCCTGAAAGATCCAGCTGTTTCTTATAATTATTTTATTTCTTAATTTACAGCTCTATTTTTATTTTTCAGTGCCACTGGCACTGGCTGGTATAGCAGCATCAGATCAGTTCTAAGTCTTGTGCATATTTTTAAACTCCCGTAACTATACATTTCCATCTGTAGTCTGTTTTTCCTTCCAACCTGTCACGTGACATTTTTTGCCTACCCCAAGAAATGGCGCCAGGGCAAGTTGCCACTATTTTCATCCCAACCCCTAGGGTGCCTTCTTTCAAATAAACTCTCTTTTATATTTCTTTCTTCCCTTATACAAATAATAGGAGGGAAGAGTTAGGCCTGTGCAAATAGGGAACTATTTGATTCAGGTTTGAATTCAGCCAATTTGGATCCGATTTGATTTGGAGCTCTGAATCAGTTTTCTGCTTTGATTCAGCCAAATTGGCTCTGAAGCTTCAGAGCTAATTCAGAGATTTGGCCATAGGGTATAAATGGGGTGTTGCAGGGCACTAAGGTGCCTGCTCCTATTACAGCAGAGATGGCCCGGGGAGGGAACACAAAGGGCCAGATAAGAGCCCAGGTGCAGGTTGCCATGACAACTGGCTAATGAGTGAATTGGCTGCACCTGCACCTGGTTAGCTGGCCAGAAGCAGCCCTAAGCCCATAGAAACCCTAGGGATGGGACCCGGCAGTTCAGTTCCCTGCCGGCAGCCGAAGGCAAAGGAGCCTTCAGGGAGGAAGGGCTCAAAGATGCTACAGCCATTGGATATGCTACCCTTAGGGCTAATGGGGCACCAAGAGCCCATAAGGTACCCTCGCCTCCAGGCACTCAGTATTAGAGAAGGAGTTTTGCTCTTTTTAAGGGGCAGAGCATGCCCTGCACTTTATTTTGTTATAGCCCAGAGGCTTATGTTTTGTTTGCTGTTTTATAAGACCGGTGGTTTGGGTGAGGCTATTTGGGGAAGGAGGAGGCCTCATTCGGGGCCCTCTGCAGTGTGGAGACCCCGGTGCCAGAGAGGGTGCAGCATCTGGGGGCACAGAGCCCAGCACCAGAGAGGGCGCAGCATTTTGCGGTGCAGAGAGCCCAGCGCCGAGGGGCGCAGAGACAGGGCTGCAGAGAGCCCAATGCCAAGGGGTGCAGAGACAGGGCTGTGGAGAGCTCAGGGCAGACAAGGGGCCAAATTATAATGAGGCCTAGGCAATACAATGCCGGTACCATCTGCGAGGCTTGGGGTATAGTAAAGGGGTGACTGGAGCCATGCATATAACCCCGTAAGGTTAGGGTGTCCTCCCGAAACACCCATAGTGAAACAGGACCCACAAGGGGTCTAGGAACCCACGGGGTTCAGAGAATCCAACAAACCGTGTCCAAGAGGAATTAAAGGCAGCCTCCCTATTTTTATATTTCTATCAAAGATGTGGTGGGCGAGAATTGAGGGTGCCCAGTGAGCCAATTTGCCACAGTCAAGGGGCCTTAAGAGAACACGGCCACCCTTGAGGACCCCATCCCATGACACGGGAAATTCAATGAAATATCTATAACTTTGTTGTTTTCTGTCTGACTTGGATGAAACTTGCAGGTGGTAGCCTCTACTGTGAGCATACAGCCTGCCAAGTTTTAAGGAGATACGTGCAGGGGTTTCTGGGAAACTGCACCTCAAAGCCCTGAAAGCAAAACTCATGTCACTTCTGTGTGTTAAGCCACAGTGGGGTGAAAACTGCAGGGGTGGTAGCCCCTGATAAGGCCACAAAGCCTGCCAAGTTTCAAGGAGACAGGTGCACGGGGTTGTGGGAAACTGCACCTCAAGCTGCTGACAAGCAAAACTTGTGACATAGGTGACCGTGTGTGTGTTAAGGTGCAGCGCGGTGAAAACTGCAGGCCTGCTAGGCCCTGCTGCAGCCACAAAGCCTGCCAGCTGTCAAGGAAATAGATGCAGGGGGAATATGGCTTCTGGGGCCCTGCACCTCTGGCTGCTAACAGGCAAAACTTGTGACATGGGTGCTTGTGCAACTGTGTCGGTCTTAGGGCACAGGGGGTGAAAAAAAATTATGCATGCCTTCCAGGCAATGCTGTGGCCATGAAACCTGCCAGCTGTCAAAGACATAGGAGCAGGGGGTGTTCTAAGGCACTGCACCTCTGGCTGCTAACAGGCAAAACTCGTGATGTGGGTGCTTGTGCAACTGTGTCTGTTGTAAGGCGCGGGAGGGGAGGGGTGGAAACAGTACTGCAGGCCTGCCAGGCCCTGCTGCAGCCATGAAGCCTGCTAGCTGTCAGAAAGAGAGGTGCAGGGAGGGTTCTGGAGCCCTTCACCTATGGCTGCTAACAGGCAAAACTCATGATGTGGGTGGGTGACACTGTGTGTGTGTTTAGGTGCGCCCTCACTGGAGCTGGGGTCTCTACACAACAAAATAGTGTGCCCAAGTGAGGACTCCTCCTCCCCTACAGCCTCAGTCCAGTCCACCACTTTACATGACAACAGATAAAATAACTTAGTGACTGACTGAGCACTAGCAGTAGCACCAGCAGCATGTCAGGTAGCCAAACTGTCAGAGAGCCGTTCTTTCCTCTCAAGTAGGAGCTGCTTCTTCTCTAGCATGCTCTCACTGTGTGTGGGGGCGGGGGGGGGTGTAGGGGTAGGTGTATGGGATGTGTGTAGGGGTGTGTGTAGATGCACGCTCACTGGTGCTGGGGCCTCTGCACAACATGGCAGTGTTTCCCAGTGAGGTTTCCTCCTCCCCTACAGCCTCGGTCAGCTCTACTACTGTAAACGACAGCAGGTCAAAATTACTTAGCTGGCTCAACCCTTTGTCAGGCTGAGGAAGTACCTGCAGTTGGCACGTCCCCTGGTCCTGGATGAAAGGAATAGTGAAGAAGCCAGAGGCTGGCCTGGCACGCAATGCAGGCAAGAAAGCCAGTCAGTGAAAATGGAAATGGAGGTGCCAGGGGTGTGGGAAAGGCTGGGGTGGGGGTGGGGGCAGGAAAGGGGGATGTAGCAGCGCAGGTAAAAGTGCAGAGGTACCTGGGGAGTCAGATGTCTGGCAGGTTGCAGTGTGTCAGAATTCCACTGTGTGCGTGTGTGTGTCTCCTTTTGTGTTGTGTGTTTTATTCCCTCTGTGTTGCATGCATGCACTGGGCTCTTCTTTGATTGTTTGATTGATTCAGTAATACATATTAAGAACTATGTAAAAAATGTGTGCTGTCTGTCTTCTCTGCTGTGATGTATTTATTTACAATGAATTATGAATGGGAAGTGTGACTCTGTATGCTTTATCCCCTCTGCTATGCTATTCCCTCTGTGTTGCGTGCATGCTTTGATTATTAATAACTATATATGGTGTCTTCTGTGATGTTCTATTAATGTGAATGTGTGTGTACTATTGTACTTCTTGTTCTTCTGTGTTGTAATGTGTACCTAAAATGATACGTCTCCTCCTTCTAAGACCCTGAGTTCTATGTTAGTCTCAAACTGAATCTGACTTCTGTGTTGTCTTCAGTCTCTATGTAAACTAAATATAATAATATTAATAACTACTATATATAATCTGACTCTCTTCTTCTATGAATATCTGATTTTTCTTTTTCTATGTGTGTGTGCAATCTGTGTGCCTCCCTGCATAGTGATGGATCACGCTGGAAGGGAAAACACTGATGGAGATATGTAGGGTCAGAAGGGACCTTGTAGATCATCTAGTCTGACCCCTTGCCCTGCGCAGGAGAGAGAACTGAGCTCAAATGACCCCAGCTAGGTAAACATAAAGCCTTCTCTTAAAGACCCCCAGGGTAGGAGCCATCAACACTTCCCTTGGAAGTTGGTTCCAGATTCTAGCCACCCTGACTGTGAAGTAGTGCCTTCGAATGTCCAGCCTGAACCTACACTCAAACAACTTACAGCCGTTATTCCTTGCTACTCCAGGAGGTGCTCGAGGGAACAGGGTTTCTCCCATTCCCCGCTTGTCCGCCCCCGGTGAGTTTATAGATGGCCACCAGGTCCCCTCTCAGCCTTCTCTTGTGAAGGCTGAACAGGTTCAGGTCCCATAGCCTCTCCTTGTAGTATCTGCCCTGCTGTCCCCAGATCATGCATGGCCCTCCTTTGGACCCTCTCAATGCTGTCCACATCCTTCCTAAAGTGCAGTCAAGCATATCCTGCAGGGGCTCCACATTACCCGGTGCCTTCTTCATACTCCCTATGTATCTAAAAAAGGATTTTTTTTTTGGTTGTCCTTGATGCTACTCCTAGTTCAGTATCTGCCTTAGCTTTCCCAACAGCCCCCCTACAGACCCAAGTGGTGGAGGTATACTCCTCTTTGGTGATAACCCCTCCCTTCCACTGGGTGTACGCTGCCTTTTTGGCAATCAGGCATTCCCGAATGCCCTTGGTGAACCAAGATGGCTTTTGGGCACTCTTTCCCCCTTTGCTTCTTGTTGGGACTGTCATCCCTTGGGCTCTGAGTATCATCTCCTTAAGGAACAACCACTCATCTTGGGCACCCAGTTCCCCTACTCTCCAGGACCCCAGTGCCTTTCCCACTAATCTCAACTCATTGAAGCTGGCCCTTCTGAAGTCAAGGGCTACTGCCTTGCTGCAGGCCCTTGGCACCCTATGCTGGATGGTGAATTCCAGCAAGTGATGATCACTATCACCCAGGTAGTAGAGGACCTGTGGCCAGGACCAGGTCCAGCAGGGCATTCCCCTTGGTAGGACTGTGCACCTCCTGGGTTAAGTGGAGGTCCTGTATTTCAGCAAGGAACCTTTGTAAGCGGTCAGACCTGGAAGACTGCTCCTCCCAGCAGATGTCTGGGTAATTTAGATCACTCATGACAACTACACCCCTTGCCTTAAGTGCCTCCGTAAGCTGGCCCGAGAATTCGTGGTTCAGCTCTTCTCCTTGGTTAGCAGGTCTGTAGTAGACCCCCATTGTTAAGTCCCTTTCCCCACGACCCCCCTGTATCCTGACCCAGAGACTTGCACTTCAGCCTGCCCCTCCTCAGACCCCATCCTGCTGGTTGAGCGTGTGTATTTCTCTTTGACGTAGAGCACCACACCCCCTGCCTTTCATAGATTTCATAGACATTAGGGCCAGAAGGGATCTCGGAAGAGCCCCCCACTGAAAGGGCAGGAAGTCATCTGGGGTCATAGGATCCCAGCAAGATAAGCATCCAATTTGCTCTTGAAGGTGTTCAATGTAGGTGATTGAACCACCTTCGATGGCAGCCTGTTCCAGATCTTGGGGGCTCGGACAGTAAAGAAATTCTTCCTTATGTCCAGCCTGAAATGGTCTTGCAGTAATTTATGACTGTTCGACCTCATCATCCCTTGGGGCACTCTGGTGAACAAATGTTCCACCAGATGCTGGTGGTCACCCCTGATAAACTTATAGGTGGCCATCAGGTCACCCGAGCCTGCGCTTTTCCAGGCTTAAGAGCACCATGGCTCTCAGCCTGTCGTCGTAAGGTTTGTTTTCCTGACCTCTGATCATGTGCATGGCTCTCCTCCAGACTCTCTCAAGCTTCTCCACATCCTTTTTGAATTGTGGAGCCCAAAACTGGATGCAGCACTCCAGCTGCGGCCTCACCAAGGCTGAGTACAAGGGGAGAAAGATGTCCCGGGATTTACTTGAGAAACATCTATGGATGCAAGCCAGCATTTTGGTCGCTTTACTAGCCGCAGCATCACACTGAAGGCTCATGTTCATCTTGTAGTCAATGATGACCCCCAAGTCTCTTTCTTCCATAGTGCTAGCCAGCATAGCACTGCCAAGCCTAAAAGGATGCTGCAGGTTTTTCCTTCCAAGGTGGAGAACCTTCCATTTCCTCCCTGTTCTATCCCACCTGTATAGTTTATAGCCCCTAATGTTAACCGCCCAGTCATGGGATGAATCCCACCAGGTTTCTGTGAGCCCTACTATGTGCAGGTTTGAACTAGCTATCTGGAGGGCGAGTCCCTCCTGCTTATTCCCCATACTATGAGCATTGGTATAGAGATATTTAAGGCCTTGAATTGGTGCATGTGCCACTCCCCTGATTCCCAGGACTATCTGGACCCCTGTTTCTTACCTGGGTACTCCTTGTGCACATCACCTGTCTTGGTTGGGAGGTGTCTTCAAGTCCTCCTGTGGTCCCATCCCCCAGTGAAGCTAGTTTAAAGTGTGCCACATGAGATGAGCCAACCTGGAAGAGAAGACACACTTGCCTTTAGGAGAGAGGTGTAGCCCATCCCACCCAAGCAAGTCCCCTGAGTGAAAGTATGGGTCATTATCCAGGAACCCGATGCTTGCCTGGTGGCACCAACTCCATAACCAGCAGTTGACCTCACCAATGCAAGCCTTGTGTCACGGTCCATGCCGACTCACCAGGAGAATAGAGGAGAATACCACCCGTGCCTCCATCTCCTTGAACTTGGCCCCCAGGACCTCAAAGTCCTTCATGATGAGTTCTGAGTTGCCTCTGGCCAAGTTATTTGTTCCCATGTGGATGAGAACCATGGGGTACTGGTCTGAGGGTTGAATGTAGACCGGGATCCTCTCTGTGATGTCCTGAATCTGAGCGCCGGGCATGAATCGGACCTCTCATGCCATGGGGTTGGGTCGGCAGATGGGTCCCTCTGTTCTCCTTAGGATGATGTCCCTGAGGAGGAGGACCTGGTGTTTCTTCATCCCGATGTTCCCTCTCTGTGCTGTCTGTGTTTTGCGTGGAGTGGCATTGTCCCTGCTGGAGGCATCACCTTCGTTCTTCTCTGCCACGGCTGCCAAGGCCTCAGATCTGTTCCCAAATTGTACCTGGGGAGCCTTCGCCATGCTAGCCCAAGCAGCCCTGGATCTGGTGGATACCTTCTGCTACTCTTGTGTTGAACACATCTCCTGGGGGGACTGTGCACTGGAGGACTGGTCCTGCAGTGAACAGAAATATGAGTCAACTTCATCCTCTGCAGCCCTGATTCCCCCGCAACCTGCTCACCTCAGCCTGGAGCTTCCATACCTGCTCCTCCAGAGCCTTAAGTCAGGCACAGGAAGGACAGGCAAGGGAACCACCAGGGCCCTCCCCTCCCACCGGCTGCTGGGACCCCACCAAGCCTCCCCCACAGACAGGGGGACAACCAACGCTACCAGGAGCTCCATCTGGGTGGAGGACTCAGAAGAGCCCAGGGCATGTGGCACCGCTGGTGGGGGGAAGACCCTAGCATCTGTGCTCTGCATCTGCACCATTTCTGTGGAGCTGAATCTGCTATTCTCACTTGTTGGAGGTGCCCTTCCAGGCCGCTACCATGTACTTGCCTTACATGAACACTGGCACAAATGACAGTGCACCCTTATAGAGCGTGCCTGTTTGTGGGGCACATGTGCACCCTGCTCCCTCTGCTCCTGACCCCCAACTGCCAGGAGTTCCTTCAAACCATGGCTTTTAAAAGCCCGCAGTTTGAGATTCCTGTGGCTGGCCCTACAGCCAAATTGGGTGTCCTGGCTAGACCGGAAGTGCCTGCCAGCAGCCACACCCCCTACTGTCCCTCCTGCTGGGATCCTGGGATTCCTGGGGTGGCAGACACCACCACCCCAAGGGACTATCCTGGGGCTGCTCCCCTCTTTGTGGCGGAACAGTCACCTCTAGCCCTCCCCCTGACTGCCTGTACTGCTCTCGCACAGCTCCCTGCCGGCTGAACTAAGAGGGATCTGAAGGGCTTCCCCTTCAGACCGGCCTCAGGTGCGCCGGCACCCTCTGCCCCACTTACCTTAGGGGGATCAGCTGCTGCTGCCCCCTCCACTGCCACCACCACTGCTGCCTCCACTGCTGAGGTAAGGTGGCATACGTGTGCGGGGCACACATGCGCCCTGCTCCTGACCCTCGCAACTGCCCCAACTGAGCTTTCTTTTTTCAAAGTTTGCACACCCGCAAAAAAGAAAGCAAACATAAATTGAAAGAAATGAATTGGATAGTATTAAGTAAAGAGATTCTAAGATAAGCTTAGCTAAATCCTATCCAATCCTTTCTAACAACAAAAAGGAGCAGGCAAATTACAACTGATTGACTCTATGAAGCAAGCCAGGAAGCACAGTACCTTTCTGATGCTATTGCTCAGGCAGAACCAGCTCATGAAATGCAGGGCAGGTCTGCACACAGAGGCTCTTATACTGTTTCTATGTCCCTCCCCACAGACACTGTAATTGGAAAGGCAATTAGACAGAAATCGTGCTCACTGGCCACCTAGACATGTCAGTCTTTCCCCCCACTGCTCCCCCTTCCCCGCTTCTAAGTTTCTGTTTCCCCATACGGACAGCCCTCTGAATCTCCAAATCACTGAATCTTTTCCAAATCAATTCAGAAGCTCCAAATCTATTTGAAAAGCCAAAAGCAGCTAGCAATTCGATTCAGACTTGCAGATTCAGCCTCCGCATCTTTTCTGAATCCGAATTGCGGTCCGAAGCTTCTCACAGCCCTAAGGAGAGTGTCTTGGTCTCTATTTTATGATAAGTAAACACCAAGCTTCTAGCTCAGATGTCTGCTGATAAGTCTCTTTGTGTCACAGTTGCCTGTTGATTTTCAAGTCATCAGTCATGATATTAAAAACAGAGGCATTTCAGCATCAAAACTCAGATCCAGAATTTTAAAAACTTACTCTGGCCCAAAGTTCAGCTCTGTACAGAGACAAATTTAAAGTCTGCCATTCTGAAATTCCCACCCTAATTTGAAATCTGAGTTATGTTTAATTTTTTATTGAATACAACTAGCTAAGAAACTGTGTTTTTATCTATTGAAAAACTTATCAAGTTTTTATATCATTTCCCATTCTGCACTGGAACAAACCTAAGCCCCTTCACATTTTTTTTGTTTCTTTACAGAAAATAAAACCCAAAGAAATAAAAGCCCCTCTTTTTCTATTGTTAATTAAAATTTTCATTCTAAAACTGAAAAACTTTCCCAAACAAAACCTTCATCAAAGTTGGTATGACTGTTTCAGTGGATCAACATTAATTTTTATATATCCCAAATCAGCTATATTGGACAGCCAGCACTCAAATTCCCCTATCATCATGTTGGCAGAACTCTGTCTTCACACAGTTGTATTGAGTTTGACTGCTATATGTCTTTGGGACAAATCCTACAGTCCTCAGTCCATAATGCTAATTCAAATCTAACTTTGGAATACAGGCAGTCATTGACTTATGACTTTGAGTTACGATGAATGAC
>NW_017728907.1:44357133-44362568 GCF_001723895.1 Crocodylus porosus | reverse complement strand
GCCAGTCCAGGAGGACATGGGAGAGGGTGTGTGCCCAGATCTCTGCAGAGCAGGTGGAGCTGGGGCTGTGCTGGGCTGCACTCCAGGTAGATGCAGCAGTGCTGGGCATGGGGACTCTGCCCTCCCACTGCTCACCCAGTGAGGGAAGCGGGGATGCAGGACACAGGTGCAGCTCACTCTAGGCGGGCATGGCAGCTCTGGGAGCAGGAGTTATGCCCTGCCATCACTCACCCAGCTGGGGTGGAGGAGCTGCACAGCAGTGGGAGCCACTCCAGCCTCCCCACACCCCCTCGACAAGCCATGGCTTTGCTCTGCCCTGCCCCAGCTGGGAAAGTGGTGGCAGCAGCAGGGCATGGCAGGGGCATGTGCTCCAGATCTGTGCAGGGTGGATGGTAGAGCAGGGATTATGGGGGGCTGCAGCCACTCTTAAATTCCCCATAGCCCCTGTCACCCACCTGGAGTGCAGCCCCAGCCCTGGCTGCCCCACACAAATCCATGGCACTCCCCATGCCTTGCCACCACTCATCCAGCTGAGACAGGGTGGTGTGAAGCTGTGGCTCATCCAGGAGGCACAGGAAGGCTGGAGCAGCTCCCACCACTGCATGCCACTTGTCGGATGCAGCTCAGCAACTCCACCCTGTGGTCCCCTGCCCCAGCTGGGAAGTCCCTTTCCCAGCCCCAGCCCTGGCTGTAGGGCATTGATCAGTCCTCCCACCCCCCTTCCCCCCCCCCCCACAACAGGCTTACCTGTCGAGCATGGTAAAGGAACCAACACCCCATTTGTACCATTGTTTCTATGGGAAAATTGGTTTCAAGTTATGACCTTTTGATTTATGATGTGGTTTTCAGGAACTAGTTGTGTCGTAAATCTGAGGACTGCCTGTATGGATCTAGGGCTTGATTTAGGTCCATCTCCTATTTTAAAAGGCAACTAAGTATGAGAAGGCAGAATTTAGGTCTTGATCTAATTTTAAATGCTCTGGATATTCATCTTCCTGTATATTTAAATATACCCTCCCTCTCTGGTAAACAGTGATACCTCTACAATAATCCCTCTGTTCATACATGCAATATTTTAGAATTTGATTTAATTCAAGGACTTTTATTGCTAACTGATAATTTTAAAATAAGAAAGAACAGAGAAATACCCTGTACAAATCCTTCAACTATAAAACATGGTGAAAAATCACAGATAGAAGAGTTGGCATTTCAGAAGTCAAAAGCAGTGCTAAAGCCACAAAAAGATACCTAAGGTTAGAAGAACTAAGGAACAGATCCCCTTCACAAGCACCCTAGCTTGAGTTGCAAGTAATTCCAATCTTGCAACAGATGTGTACTGACATAAAAAAAAAAAAATAGAAGACCCTTTCGTTTTTATTTGAAGGAAAATTAATTTAGACAAAATACTATTGCTGTAGGCCTTCAGCTGGTATAAGTCAAACTAGCTCCATAGAAATGATTGGATAAGAAATGTGCACCAGCTGAAGATCTGGCCCAGATCAATCACCATGTTAACAATGCTAACTCTAATGTATAATATATAATATATTGCGGCTGTGCTTATGCTCAAAAAGCTCAGACATCAGCTATTTTCCAGAAGTTTTGGCTGCTGCCCTCCACCATTTCCTGTGCCACTCAAGGCCAACTATTCCCAGCTCAAGGAAACAAAAAAAAAATCCCACAGTTAGTCTAAAATTAGTGCATTTTTCTAAACACAACTGAGACCTTTGAAATAATTTTCCCATAATACAATGTGATTAAAAAATTACCCCACTTGAAATCACTTTCAGTAGTCATCTATCCTTTACTGCAGTCATTTGTAGACACCCAAAAGATTATTCCAATATCTGAGATATCAATTATACACACTAGCTTGGTTGAGATCCTGGCCCTCAGGAAGCTGGTACAAAGATTCCCTCCTATTAACTTCATCAGGTACAAAATTCCAACACTGGTGTTAACTGGTTTCAGTGAACCCTCCTGGATTCATAACAGTCGATCATTTTTTTACATATTTGTCAACCTTCAAACAACAAAACACCTCAAAAACACCTGCTTTCTGCGGGTACAACATAGGACAGTAAAAAAACCTATTAACATGCATAAAATTAAACAGGTTTGAAGTGCCATATCTTTTTATATGTAAAGAAGGTTTCCCCCCACCCATCACCTATAGAGTCTTGATACAAAAACTCTAACCACTAAAGTAAGACAGCTCTCTCAATAGGCATACAAAATTCTGACCTTATTTTTGCTTGAGCTACACTACCAAAATGAATGGAGCTGCATAAATGAAACTAAAGGCAAAATAGGAGTTAATTTTATTTAACTTCCTCGTTTTCCAATGAGAGGATCTACTTTTGATACTTTCTGCAGCATCTCTTGTACTACCTTTTGTCTAGAACTCAAGTTTTATTTTAAAAAAAGAAAGAAAAATCTTTTCAGACTTTATACTGTATAAAAAACATTTACTTTTTAAATCATAGAAGACCAAGGTTTCAGCATTCTAAGCTCCCAACTTATCATTGAAAAAATAACAACAGCAGTGACAACTTGTCTTTCTTCTAAAACCTTTGCCTTGGAATAAATAAAACACGTTCCTAGGTAGATAGGAAAGTGTTATACCCAACTTAAAGCTGAATGAACCGAGTCACAGAGAAGTGAAGACAGAAGTGATTTTCAAGGGCACAAATTGCAGTCAGACAATTAGGGCAGAATTCTATTTCCTTTTGTGTGTCTAAATAGCAGAATTTTAATTGCAAATAGATTTTTAATGCCTGACTTTCAACGGAACTTTAGTGCCTGTCATGAGTACCTTTAAAAAAAAACTTCCCTAGAGTATGCAGAGGTAGAAGTAAATAATAATTCAGTTATGTAGTGTTTTTTATCTGAGTCTGTGTTTTAGCACCAACCACAAAACAAACCAGATAGAGGAGCAGCTTATACACAATGAAGGATTGAATGTTTGTACATATTTAGCAGACATATATTGAGAATCCCATAGTACTTGTGTGGCTTCTCCAGTATGTTTTATGATGTAAAACCCCAAGACATATGACACACCTAAAGCTAAACCCAAAGAGCCAAAGCCCCTCTTAGTTAAAGAACAGACCATGTCTGTGCTTTCCAGTTTGCAAATAAAGAGCAACCTTTATTTTATTTTATTTTTAATCTCAGTGATGACTGTTTTGTGGCTTAAAAAGAGCTCAATGTTTTTGTCCAGTTCTCTCTGGAGAGGTGTCTGCAAGCTATATATGATCTCCAGTTATCACCAATGGCAATCTCAGCACAGAGGGCAAGAGTTTAATGAACAGAGGGGCTAAAGTGCTGTTTTACATTCACAGATGATCCATTCCTCACAGCAGTAGAACATGTCAGTGAGAAATTGTAGGAAAGGTTGTCCTGCTATTGCTTGTGTTGCTTCTGTTCTATAGATAGATAAGTGGCTTCAATTCAACCCCAAATGAATGCCCGTTCACTATGGACAGAATAAGGAATGAACATGAGGCCCATTCTTGCAAATTAAGGGGTCCATGTAATTTACAGATTTGCCTTATGTTTAGCTTTGACATAAATTTGAGGACTTACAGACAAATCAGGCATTGTTCTGAGCTCCATTTGAAGCCATTCATATCCAAAAGCCATAACATGCTTAAGTATACATCCATAACCAGAATCCATAGCATTCTGAACATACAAGGTAAGAGACTGGTTTTGTATATGTTTCTGAGAAAGGAAGAATCATTTCCTTGTCTTGGCTAGCTTCCTAAATTCTTCATATGAAGTCCTAAGCTTTCCCAGTGAGTTGAAAGTAAATTGTTCAGTTGATGAATAGCTTACAGACATAAGTTATATTAATATATCTGTTTGTACTGCACTTTTTCACCCCCATAAAGGGAAAGTCTATATGCAGAAGTTCTTGACTGAACTTCTGCATACTCTTTTGCTCTTACTAAAAGTTGATCAGCTTCTTGAAAAACTGAATACAGTGGTTACTTGGATATAAAACAAGTTCCTCCCCTGCCCCCTCACCCCAACTGGCAGCATGGGGGGAAAAGCCCCTTGCCTTATAATTACACACGAGGAAATCTCACTAAATACACTATCGTTAAACTGCTGCCAAAAGCAGCGTGTGATTAGTAGTAAAAGAAACCAACTATAAAGTTGATTAAATACAGCCAACAATGAGCATGACTATAAAACATATGGCCTATATTAGACAAACATGCTGATGGGTATAGGTATATGTGTATGAGGGTGTGTGGGTAGGGGGGAGAGCGGGTGTGTGCTGGAGGGAAGGAGTGTAAAAACAGGCAGTTGCTCCCCTAGCAGAGCACAAGCACCAGGGCTAGAGGTACTCCCGTCCCAGGCCAGCACTCAGAGAGGCTGGATCAAGCTCCAACACCAGAGAAATTGGCTCTGATTGCCCCACAACCTGGCTTGGCCCAGCTGGGGCCCTATTCATAGTGAATAGGGACTGGGCCAGGCTGAGCTGTGGGATAATCGGAGCCCGGGGGCTCCTCCAGGGGTGCATAGCCAGGGAGCCAACGGGGAGGGGGACATGACACACTTCTGTGCACAGGGCAAGGGTGGGCTGTACCCTCTGCTTTCTGCCTCACTGCCACTGCTTTGACAGCAGCAAGTTTACATGTGAGTTCCACCACGGGGCAGGCCAGGCAGTGAGGCACTTAGTGCCATGCCAAGATAAAAGCAGTGGCAGCAAGGCAGGGAGTAAAGGTCTGCAGCCCACCCTTGCCACAGCCAGGGCCTCATTAACCATGAATAGGGCCCTAGCCGGGCCAGGCCAGGGTATGGGGCAATTGGATCCCAACGGATCATCCAGGGGCATGACACAGGGGAGCCAAGAGGGGAAAAACATGTTCCCCCTCCCCTGTGGTGTGCACAGTGGCAGGAGCCACCCATCCACAGCCCTAGAGGAGCTGCTGGGCTCTGATTGCCCCATGACCTGGCCTGGCTGGGGCCCTATTCACTGTGCAGGAGGAAGTGGAGCAGAGGCAAGGGTAAAAAATTCACTCCTGCCCCACTCCTTCTTAAATTGGGGAGGGGGTGTCTTGATCTACCCCCCCCAGGCCATGCAGTTGGAGGGGGTGGAGCAGAGGGGGTTGGAGCAGGACTGGACCCAGAGAAGCACCGGGGAAGAGGAGGGGGGAGTAGCGTGGAATTGTACACATGGGGGAGCATGGCCAAGCCCAGAATGGTAGAGGAGTGGGGAGCGGGCCTGGGCTAGGGGCAGCGGGCACAGGCCTGGTGTGGGTATTGTTAGGATTGCACAGCTTGCATCTTGCTCTTGACAAGAAAAGAACACTGCCCAAGGTTCTTCTTTCATCCTCCTTACTCTTTCACATGCTGATTACAGAAACTGGAATTTAACTGCATAGCCTTGGGGAATGAACTGTTGATGAACCCTTGTGGCA
>NW_017728907.1:44339653-44357033 GCF_001723895.1 Crocodylus porosus | reverse complement strand
AAAAAAAAGTCCTTGGCAGTGTTTCTTTCTTATCGGGTGCAAGATCCAAGCTGTGCATTTCTAACAATACTCCATTTCTAACAATATTCCATTCCTAACAATTTGAAGCAGCAGAAAATTAAAACAAAAATGAAATGACTACATTCCTACCGTATTTAATTAAAAAGGCAGAAACACCTCTGTGTTGGACTGCTCAATAGAGCATGTATCTACATGCTGCCAAAAGTCAGAATTATAAACAGAGAGCAAGACAGAAAAACATTTAGCTGAAACACACTAGAATACTGTGAAAGGTTGTGAAAATATATAGGAACCAGAATTAGGTAAGTGTTAAGTGTATATATAATTCTCTCTATCTCCACATTCATACCCATCCACCAGCCCACTTCTTAGTGCATCTTAAGTTTCTCTCTATCTTCACAGAGTGTGAATATGACAAAACTATTTCCAAATTTAATTAGACTTATTTTACATGGCTAATCTCATTGTTAACTCTTGCTCACTGTTAAATCCCATCAAAATATTACTCAACAGGGGCCTGAATGTATTTTCATTTAAAGTCAACTGCAACTTCTAATGGATTCCAGTCATGATGCATCAAGGCCTCCAGGTAGATTATATGCATTGCCCACCCACAGCTCTGCACACATTCTCCAAAGGGCCAAGTAAAACTTGATGGCACCTTAGGGACTAACTGGTACACAGAGAACCATAAGCCTTCATAGGCAACAGCCTACTTTCCAAAGGAGCAAGGGGTAGGTAAGGTCAAGGCCCAAGTGTCTCCACAGCAGTGCACCAGGCAGGACAACGATCAAAAGGGGAAAGAGACTGAGTTTCATGATAGGCCTTTAGCAATGTATGGGTGTGACTGTTGGAGGGGAGGAAGAGGGGACAATAAATAATTGATGTCATTTTCTTGAAGGCTTGGAATGAAGAAAACTATCAAAAGTTTAAAAAACACAGCTAAACAATTATAACAGTTCATCATAAGAGTTCATCATTCATATCAAAACTGCCATCTATTTTGACTCAGGCATGTGGGTTTCTGCCGAAACAGTGTAAGATTCAAATACTAGGCAACATATTTTATATATGCTATGACTAGGGCTGTGCGAAACAGCATCATTCCGTTTCCCCTTCCATTTTGCCATTTCAAAGGGACAGTGTTTCATTTCGCTGTTTCAAAGCACTGTTCTGTTTCATTTAGTCAAAAATGTCTCACTGTTTCAACGTGTTTCAATGTTTTGCCCATAGGCTATAATGCGGAATCACAAAAATGCCCATAACTTTCTAATTTCTTTCCTGATTTGAAAGAAAATAGCAGGGAAGGTAGCCCCTGCTGAGGCCACAAAGCCTGTCAAGTTTCAAGGAGATAGGTGCAGAGATTTCTGGGAAAATGTACCTCAAGCTGCTGACGAGCTTATGGCCTGTTACTGTGTGTGTTTTAAGGCATGCCCTCACTGGTGCTGGGCACTTAGTAGTGAGCCCCAAAAAGGCTGCCTCCTACCCTACAACCTCAGCCTGCTCCAGCACTTTAAATAACAACAGGTGAGTAAGCAGCACAGTAGCACTAGCATCTCAGGCAGCCAAACTGCCACAGAGCCTTTCTTTCCTTTCCTGCAGAAGCTCCTTCTCCAGCAGCTGCCAGAGAACTCTTCCTGCCAGCCCCAACCCTGGGGCCTAGATGTGCCCAGGGCCCTGCATCCTTCCGGCCAGCTGGCCAGGGACAGGTGCTGGGGTGTTGGTCTAAAGACATGGCACTGGCAGACAAGGTCCTTTGGGTCAATTTGGTATATTTTAGCAGACCAACTGAAAAATTGGACAAACATATCTTAGCAAGATTTTAGGTTGAAAAACCCTTTGTCAGGCTGAGGAAGCACCTACAGTTTGTGTGTCCGTGTGCTGTTCCTGGATGGAAGGAATAGTAAAGAAGCCAGAGGCTGGCATACAATGCAGGTAAGAAAACCAGCCAGTGAAAATGCAAATGGAGGCATCAGGAGGTGAGGAACAGGCTGGGAGAGGTGGGGGCAGGGAATGGAGGATGTAGCAGGTAAAAGTGGAGAGATACATGGGGAGTCAAATGTCTGGCAGATTACAGTGTCAGAATTGCAATGTCTGTATTGAGCCCATGAGTTTCTGTACCTAGAAGGCTGATGAAGTGCAGTTCATAGGCTCGTCTGTGAAAAGTGGTTTGTAAATTCAAACAAGAACTAAACCTCGCTAACCTCATCACCAGAAGCCAAATTCCTACAGCTCAAAACACACCAAATGGATCCAGACCCTGCTATGACAAGACACGTACAGCCTGCTAACAATATCTCCAGTACGCAGATATCTTCACAATACACCAAGTGCCCTGATGGAAAATATGTAGCAGACACCAAGCAACAACCGTGCACTAGAATGAGCGCACACTGAAAATCTATCAAAAACAAGAACACCCAGCTACCCGTCTCCAATCTCTCAGGCCTGATCCCCAAAGGGAATTTACAAACCACTGTGCACAGATGAGCCTATGAACTGCACTTCATCAACCTCCTAGATACAGAAACTTATGGATTCAATATAGACATTGAAATTCTGACACACTGACCTGCTGGACATCTGACTCCCCAGGTACCTCTCCACTTCTACCCACTACATCCCTTTCCCCACTCCACCCCAGCTTGTCCCTCACCCCCTTATGCCTCCATTTCCATTTTTACTTACTGATTTTCTTGCCTGCATTGCATGCCAGCCTCTGGCTTCTTTACTATTCCTTCCATCCAGGAACAGCACACGGACCAACCGCAGGTACTTCTTCAGCTTGATGAAGGGTTTTAAACCCAAAAGCCAATACCTCAAAGATGGCATCCCAGGCAGCTAAGCTCCCATGCCTTGCAAATAGCATCCCAGGCAGCTCACCTAGACCCTCACAACTGCACTGCACCAGCAAGCCTCAGGCCTGTCAAAGATGTGATGGGCCTCAGCTTTCCCCATCCAGGACTGTGTGTGCATGTGGTGGCTGGAGGTTATAAGGCACCTCCTACTCAACTTTCACCATGGAGATCCTCAGTCCTGGCATTCCTGGGGCTGCCGTGTCACCAGCAGTTCCACCTGGCCTCCTGACCCTGTCATGCCCAGGAACTGGGGTCTCCTCCTTCACCAAAGCCCCTGCCCATAACTTCAAGTTCATCCTGGCATGGGAGCTCACCTGTGCTGGAGTGGGATGATGGGTGAGTTGGAGTCCCCCACTTGGGGGTGGGGGGTTCCCAATCCACTCACCCCACTCCTCAGCGCCAGTTGGACAACCCCCAGAATGAACTCCCTCTGCTCCCTTCCTCCAATCCCATTCTGCAAACAGTGCTGGGAGCAGGGCTGGGACGTGTTCCCAGGGAAGCAACCTTAGGATGTGCCATATTTAAAATCTTCACCAGTGATATTGATATTAGCGTTACATGTGTCCTCAAGAAATTCTGGACACCACTAAGGTGGAATTATTGCAAAAATGAGAGAAAACTAGATTATTACACCAGAAAATTAGATAGTCTTGTAGACTGTCACACTAGAAATGGAATGAAATTGAATTGTGTGAAGTGGAAATCATGCATTTTTAGACCAATAACAAGGAATCAAGCCATAAGATGGGAGTGCAGACTGTATATGCCTGAACAAGGCAGGGTACTGAACATAGTCAATCATACGATGATCATGAGCCCAGTATGGGGCAGCTGTAAAAGGTTAATGCAGTTTTAGGAGGAATTATGTATGGTATAAAGACAAGAAAGTACTAGTACTATAGTAGAAGGCACTGGTAAGATCCTACCTAGAATATTGTGCAATGTTGAATATTGCACCAATATTGAAGAAAATATTAGCTTAAATTGGAACAAAGGAGGAGTTACTAAGATTCTTAAGGGAACAGAGAGTTTTTCTTAATGAGAAGGCATCAAAGGAGCTTGGCTGTGTAGTTTAGCACAACAGAGATTAAGAGGGGATATCATGGAGTTTTTTCAAGTACTGTACATTCATGGGATAAGTATTATGGGGGGGAGTTTTTTAGGCTTAAGAGCCAACACTGAGACAAGGTTAAATGGCTGTGAATAATTTTTAATGGAAAATCAGAAGGTATATAACTCAAAAGAGTGAAATGTACAGCACTGTTGGCTAACTCATGATCTTGAGAAGGATGCTATAAAGCTTGAAAGAAAGCCATAGGTCTAGAGAGAAGGATGATAAAGACTCAGCTTTTTGTTAAAAATTGTTTTTCATGCTTGTCAAAAGAAATTGCAAAAAACTCAACTAAAGATTAGCTAAAACTCAGGGGGTAGATTGAAAACTTATAATTATAGTAGACATGGCTGTTCCCACTATAATGATTATCATGAAAACACTTGGGTGAAAAAATTAAATTTGTAGAAACATACTTAGTGAACTTTGTTGCATAACTTGGAAAATTGAAAGATACAGACTGAAAAACAAGTGGAAAATGTATTTACATGGGTTTTTAACTAAGTAATTAGTCCTAATTTAGTCCTAATTTAATTAGGGAATATTTAAGGGTTAAGAAACGGGTATAATGAACAATTAAATATATATCCATAGATTTCTATTGAATGCAAGTGGAGTTTGTATTAGTTATTACTAAACTTAAGTTGAAATTTAAAATTTCAGCAGATCTTATACATTCCTTAAAATATCAATGAGATGGGTAATTCCATGTCAAAGCTTTGTACCAAATATAAAGTTACTTACTAAGTGCAAAAGTAAGACAGGAATTTTTTTAACATATTGTTAAAAATGTGGATATACTGCAAAATTTTAGTTGAATGTCATTTAGGATATGCAAAACCAGCTACATTTTTTAGATTTACATAATCCAGATGCTCACATTTTAAATGCAGAGTTTATATTAAACAGACAAAAGAAATGTCTGGGAATGTTATTTTTTAAAAAGTGAGTATACACATACTGAGACAGTAGACATATGAGTCTTGACTAGGGAATGGTAGAACATAAGCAACCATAAAGGGTAACATGCCCCTTTAGACACCTGAGCAAACACAGGAAAAAGATCTCTCCCAGGTTCACCACTACAGCATGTTTTGAAGAGGTGTAGCAATTTCGAGGCATACTTAGTATGAAAGAAAGTCTCATTCACAGCAAAAGATAAACAAGTTTTCACAGATATTTTCCAAGCCTTGTGTTCTATACTACTCTTCTGTTTATTGATGGGATTTCTTTATCTGGTATTGTAGAAATGAGATTATTTGTTTCCCTTGATCTATATTTAATACAGCTCTACCAGTTAGTCAGTCATGGTCCACCTGACCTGAAGGCCTACCAACTTACAGTGGTTATGGTATACATGCTTTCACAACCAATAGCAGACAAGGCTAACATAACTAACATTCATTCCTGACAACTTCCAAGTTCCTATCTTGAATAAACAGGTGCCTATTTACTGCTGTGCCAACTAAAGGAAAAGTTGAAGAATGAAATCCTGGCCTCTGGAGCCATAGCAAGATGTCCAACTTTTTCTATGACCACACCCACTCCACCTGTACAGCACCATCTATAAGTAAGGTATCACTCTACATTTCTATGTACATTGCTATAGGTTGGTAAGAAAATATACTGTCATTCAAACTTCTATAATACCTTTCACTCAGATTGTAAGTAAAGATTTCACAAACTATTAATTGTGGTTTACAACTCTCAAGGAAGATTTATTGAAAAGATCAGGGAAACTGATTAAATTAAGTTGTTGAGGATCACAAGTTAGGTTAGCAGTCATAGTAGAACCCCCTGCTTTAACTACTACAGAACATTTCCTCTATTCCCTCTTCTATTTATAACAAAACCTAATGGGGTGGGTGAGGAGGCTCTTACATTACATATCATCTTCAGCATGTTGTGCCTTGCTGATTACCTAGCATGAGATTTTATGTTTCAAGTATTCATAGATTCATAGAAGTTCAGGGCTGGAAGGGACCTCTTGAGATCAAGAGGTCAAGTGACCCCAGCAAGGTGAGTGTCCAGACATTTTGTGAAGATATCCAGAGTATGTGATTGTACCACTCCTGGTAGGAATCTAGTCCAGACCCTGGACACTTGAGTTGTAAGGAAGTTTTTCCTTATGGCTAATCTAAAGCGGTCTTCTAGTGATTTATGACCATTAGTTCTAGTCTTCCTGTGGGGAGACCCAGTGAACAGACATTCTCCCAGTCCCCAGTATGTGCTTCTTATATACTTACAGTCTGCCACCAAGTCCCCCCTGAGTCTTCTCTTCTCTAGGCTGAATAGACCCAGGTATCTCATCATATGTCCTGCTTGCCATACCTCTGACCATACGTGTATCCCTCCTTTGGACTCTCCCAAGCCTCTCCAACTTCTTCCTGAAGTGTGGAGCCCAGAATTGGATTCACTACTCCAGCTGTGGCTTCACCAACCCTATCTTATTTTCCAATTTCACTTACTCCACCAGTACTATAATTCTGATGTTACCTATACTCTTTCTTGTTGTATATATTTTTAGCCATTAACTACTGAAATAAAAGGAAAATTGCCATCAACCCACAAAAACAGAAACTGTCAGAGCTAACCTGGAAAACATATAATTTGCTCTGCCTGCACTGAAAGATAATCACATTTCACTTTGAAGGACGTGACCTGCCCTTTGATGCATAACAAATCACAGCCTACTGAGAATCCATGTGCAAGTCACATCAGTGAATTCCCAAGTTAGTGGTGTTCATATGTTCAAATGGCCAGGATAAGCTGCAAAGTGTGTGTATGAGAAGCAGAAGCTGGTGTTGCAAAGAAAAGTAAGAGTAGAATTCCATCTCCTAAAGGACCCCCTGAAACCAGACCTGGCATGGTTTCCATGTCACAGTTGGATATTCTCATAACTGTATTTATCCAACATTAATGGTTTTCTTTTCTTTCTTTTTAGTAAGTAATACACTTGTGTCACACTTTCCCATAAAAAAAAGCATGGCTTTATTTTTTTTAACACTGAAAAAAATACTTATTTGTCTTTACAGTAAAACCCACACACACACACACACACACACACTATTGTACAGGCCACCCAAAATTTACCATACGTTGTTTATATTCATATTTGTTCATGACAGTATACATGAAAATTATAGTATTTGCTCCTTTGTGTGGCCTGTACAATAGTACATGTGTGTGTGTATAGGTTTTACTTGCATGTTTTCTTTCCAAAACATGTGATAGTCAACATCATCACACCCTTCCTAACCAATGCACAACAGATTTATCTGTATGCATAATAGTTTATCATTCCAAAAAGAACTGATTTTGGCTTCAAGTATGAAATATTATAAACTATAAATCTGTTAAAAAGTAACACTGCATTAGAAGATATTTATTACAGAATGTCAATTTTCCACTAGGATGCAAACTGATGAGCAGTGCTGGGAAGAGTAATGGTCTCCTTGATCTTTCAATAGATATGTAAACTAATTGAAATACTATACAAGTTATAATGAAACTTTGTGACATTTCTGTTGAGCAAAAAGGAAACCAGGCTAATTCTTTGGAACAAAATGGACCAATTAATCATAATGGTTCATAATCCCAGCCACTTGCTCTTTATCTGGAAATAAATTACTATATTGTTTTATGCAACTGACCATGAACCATTGGCTCTAAAATTACTGCAAAGTTCCTCTTTCATCTTTCTCCCAATTCTGAAACACTATGAGAAAAACAACCCATTGCATTATGGATTGTTTCCTGTTTCTTAGTAGGCTCCTTAGCCAAGGTTTTCTCCCTATTCCATTGAGGTCAAGAAGAGTTTTGGTATGGTTCTTCAGTGGAATGAGATCATGATCTAGACTAAACAGTATAGGATGCATTAACAGGGACTATTTATCCTGAAGCCCTTCTTATGAAGTACAAATTAACTGGGGTGTGAAGAGTAAAGCTTCCTGGTAGAGATAAGCCTAAAGAAGATTCATATTTGCAGTCATTTACCCTTTCATTGGTTATGTTAAAGTCTCACCCAAAACCAAAGAATAGGAAGGGAAAAAAAAAACCCAATCATTTAAAACTGTTTCTTTAAATCAGCTGAAAAAAGAAATAGTTACATTTGGTTTTGCATTTGCAATTTCCTACATTAAATACGTGTCAAAAATTGAGCAGTCATTTTAACGTAAGCCAGCATAAGTATTTCTCTGAATCTTTTCAGGCTTTGCAGGTTTAAGTCATAAACTTATAAGCATCTACCAGCTGCAGACCTTTCTGGCATATTTAAAGATGTAGGAGATTAAATGGATCTTAATGTTACACTCGCATTGAGGGAAATCAATGATAACACTCAGCCTTCACTGTAATAGCAGAGACCACTGAAAAATAGCCTTGGTATTTTTTTTTTTAATGAGGTCAATGATGAAACTCCCACAAACTTCTGATGGGAGCAAAATTAGAACCAAATACACTGGTCCAATTCAGTCACATGTAGGCAGCCATGCTTAGATCCCTGTTTTGTCAATAACAAAAAGATATCAAGAGGAGTATCCTTTGCGAAAGGAGACCATTATGAGTGCTACTACAACTCTACAGATCTACAAGATGAGTCAAAAAAAGCTTCTGATAAGCTGATTCTTCAGTCGTTGCCATGGTTGTCTGAAGGGATTTCTCTGAAGTTTGTTTTTCCCCTTTCAAACTAATGTTCATTTTTATTTTCTAGTTTTTTAATGGGTCTAGATCCTGCATGTTTTGTTTACTTTTTGCTTCAACATAAATTACCATAACGCGGCCATCAGTTTGAATTGTGGTCAAGAGCGCATGCAGCAATAATACAGAGAAATGCCTTGTCCAAATTGACTTTCAGGCAAGTGAACAGCCAGTGGTCACTACTGCTCCATCCCTTCAAGTACAACCACTTCGGCTTTACTCTTCACCACTCTTGCATCTCCTAATTTCCCAACACCAACAGATTCCAAGACTGGGCGACAGAGAGGAGAGGGTTTCTCATTCGGAACAAATGCAATAGACAGACTCTTGCTCAACTAACCTATCTACTTAGCTTAGCAATAAGTCCGGTTTTTTCACAGCCATGACACAAAGGCTAAGTACGGACATTCAAAAAACCCGAGGCAGAATCAATTTAAGTGATGTGGTTTTCTGTAAGTGGCCTAGGTTAGTTCAGTAGCAGCCAGAACACATTTTGTCCCTTGGTGATGGGAGTGCCCGCAGGCTGCCTGCAATGGCCAAAGTGAGCAGGTCAGGGCCACTTCTTAATGCCTACCTACGTGCTCCAGGGGATCTCCTGGCTGCTGGAGACTGTTGAGTGCAGCCACGTGCCTGGGGCTATGTGATCTTCTCTCCTTCTTAGATCACGCCAACCACCAGCCATCAGGTAAGTTGGCAGCTCAGGCGGGGCCTGTCACAGCCAGCCAATCACTTATACTGGGTAAATTGTACATAGTCCAAGAGTCTTGGAAATGCCTCTAAAAATTCTGTGGGTGTTAGTATAATGCCATCAAAGAGTAAGGATATTTTTGGCCTGGAAATGCTCAAAATCTTTCAAACTGAAGCTTTCTTTAAATGAGGAAAAATATTCCTTATTTTTACAGGGAATGTTGTACAGTAAACTTTAAAGAGATTTTTGTGTTCAAAGTGATGAATTGCATGGGTGAATTCTAGCCATGGACTGTATACAGAGTAGAAAGATTAATATATGCTAGGAATCATTTCCTGAAGTCTTTACACCTACCTGTAAGCCTTTATCAAAAAACTATTCTGCAAGCTATGCAAAACAGAACATTTCTGGCATACCACACAAAGCTATGAAGCTTTTCCTGAATTCTCAAAATTGTCTTTACAATTACCATTTCTGAAAATTTCTTAGCATTTTATTGATATATGATTTATGCTTACTTCACCTAGCATTATTATCTCTCAATTTATGCTGGCATTCATTTTTCTAGCTCCCAATATCATGTCAGTTCTACACACAAACAGAGACAGAGACAATCACACGTGGTTAGGGTGTAAATCCTGCTATTTTTCATTTGTGTTTAAACAAATCAAAATCAAGGGTAGATAGTTGCTGTACAAATGCATTTATAAAAGATATACTGTAGAGCTATTCTGCAAATTAAGCTGCCCGTAATGCTGGCAAACAGCACGCTCACAATTACCGAGCTTTTACAAAAGGGTGCAGTACATCCAGCTTCTTCCTAAATTTGAATCAAACTGCATTTTGCAAAATCTGCAGCAATATTTAAATGATAGATTATTTGCCCAAAACTTACTCTAAGCTTGGTCAGTAATGAAACTGTTGCTTGGTTTAAAGCCACTAATAACTTTTTGGATTTTCTGAGTATCCCATACCCCTCCAAAGTTTTATTCTCTTTCAGTGCAAATCAGACTGTTTCTTGCTGCAACTTCTACTAAGTTTGCAAAATTCAAGCCTATTCTTATTTGGTTGGAAAACTAACCTGATGCTTACCTATCAGTCATCCTGCCTTTGAAATCCCTGCATTTATCTAAAAAGCCAAGGCTCATCCTCTCCCCTGCTTCACCACTTTAGACCAGAATGCCAGCTGACAATTGAGTTAGAAATTTAGCCAAGAGCATGCTTCATCCTGGTCTCATTCCAGTCCTTCAAAGTTTGACTCATGAGACCAGTATCTAATAGGATCTTCCCCTCTGACTGGCAGTCCACAGTTTTCTATCCCACTTTGTTCTATGTTCTCCTTTCTGACTGTCTTTTCAATAATGCTTTTTTGTTGAAGCCCCTTCTCTTCCCTTACTTCTGGGAGTACCCCTCACTTCAGTTCTTTGCTCAGCTCCCATGTCCAGTAATTTTCCTTTCTTACTAACAGCTCTGAGATGATCTTAAAACTGTCTCATCCAGCAAGCAAGGTCCTTTGAGTAGATGTGATATCTTTTATTAGACCAACTGGGCAGTTGGAAAAAAGTTCTTAGCAAGCTTTCAGGTGCAATCACTCTTCTTTGGGCACAGGGAGTCTCTGCTGTTCTGAGACACCAAGGAATGAAAGAAGCTGAAAGTGTGACAGGATGTCAGTGCGAATGTAAATAGGTGGAAATTAGGAAAATAAAAGGTAGAGAAAGGAAGGGGGGAGGAAACAAGGGGGTTAAAAAAGCCGAAGGTAAGAAAGGGAAACTCTACTGTAGTAGTTTTACAAGACAGAAAAGAGGCTGTCTGCAAAAAAGTAAATAGCTGGAAATTAGGCAGACAAAGTATTTTATTTGCTTCCATAATATTCTATATCATGTGTATCAATTGTATCAGGTTCCATGATCTAGACGAGTTGTGTCTATGGGCCAGAGAGTGACCAAAGTCTAGCCAAGGTCTTGGACTGGACCCACATGCCACATATGCGTGTACCCAGATCAGCCCTGCATATCACATGTGAGACCAGGGCTGGTGTGTGCCACACGTAATATTTGGGCCAGTCTGAGGGATGCCATATGTGGGATGTTGGTCCAGTTGCAGACAGGCAATACCAGGGAGTGAGTGATAGGGCTTTGCAGACTGCATCCAGCCCGCAGGCCATATCTTTGAGAGCCTTATTCTATGTTTTGCTAAGGAATATGCTTTCCTCCAGCCTACAACTCCACATTTATATTAAACAAAAAGGTTTTAGTTTTTGAAAAGTTAGATAGCATTCCTTTGGTATAATTTAGCATCTCTAAATATAGTTTAACCTTTAAATTGAGATTCATTATATATTTCACTCTGATGTTCACAAATGCAAGACAGGACCTTTACACTTTTGTTCTTAAACTATTTCCTCACACTCGTAAATAAGGATAATATTCTACTTTGCCTTGGCATTTTATAGTTTATTTACTGTGCAAAAAATCTTTGAACAATAGTGCTTATTTCAGGAAAATAGCTAGGAAAAGACACAACCACAATCACATATTGTTATGCTAGTTATGAAGTCCGAGAGACAAAAAATGCAATGAATGCAAAAAGGGTTTGCATGTTAACCTCATTAAAATGCAACACCCCTGGTAAAATATCAAGTGTTGTTATTTTCAGTATGAGGGATACATTACTCCCTTTAGAAAAAATAATCTCATTGAAAAATGGATAAAATGAAAGAAATAAAAGGAGAATTCAGCTGGGAATATGTATTGTTAGAGTAGTGAATATAAATATATAGATATAGATATATAGTAAACTCATTTAGAAATATATCTTTCTAAATGAGTTTACTTTTTCTGTATTTACACCCATTTCATCTTCATGTTCCACCAATACATGCCAGGAAGAAATGGCAACATTTAAGAAAATACTCTAGAAATCAAATAGTTGATTCCTAATTATTAGTGTTCATGTTAGGGTTCACATTAGAAGCTCTATTATCAAGTATTATGCAAATCCAATCAGGGAAGCAGAACATGCCATACATGCAGAAATAAATGCAAGCAAATCACTCCAATATAATTACTGAATATTTTCAATGAACTCCTGCCAAACTAACTGCAGACCAGAGTGTTTGCAAAAAAGATTTAGTGTAGAATCCTTAATAATGATGATTTTAAATAGCTCACAGACCTTTCAAAAACAAAAAACAACATTGTTAACTTTATTAATTATTCATATATATAGTTTCATAGTGCTTAGGGTTGGAAGGGACCTAAACAGAACATCAGGTCCAACACCCTGCCCTGGGCAGGAATGGGTGCCACAGTCATATTACCCCAGCCAAATATCTGTCCACCCTCCTCTTGAAGACCCCTAAGGTAGGAGAGAGTACCACCTCACTTGGGAGCCCATTCTAGAGCCTGGCAGCTCTGACTGTAATGTCTCCTGATGTCCAGTCTGAACTTCTCTACCAATTTGTGGCCATTATTCCTAGTAACCCCAGATGGTGTCCGGGGTAACAAAGCCTCCCCCAATTCTCGCTGGTTCCCCCTGGCGAGTTTGTAAATGGCCACCAGATCCCCTCTCAGCCTTCTCTTGTGAAGACTGAATAGATTCAGGCCCTTCAGCCTCTCTTCATATGACCTGCCCTGCTGCCCTTGACCATGTGAGTGGCCCTTCTCTGGACACTGTCAATGCTGGCCACATCCCTCTTGAAGTGCAGCGCCCAGAACTAGATGCAGTACTCCAACTGTGGCCTGACCAATGCTGCATAGAGGATCACCTCCATTGATCTGCTTGTGATGCATCTGTAGATGCACAACAAGGTGCTGTTAGCCTTACTGACCGCTTCCTCACACTGACGACGCATGTTCATCCTGGAGTCAACAATGACTCCAAGATCCCTTTCTGCTGCCATGTTGACAAGAAGGGTGTTTCCCAGACTATAGGTGTGTTGCTGGTTCTTTCTCTCTAGATGCAATACCTTGCACTTGTCTGCCTTGAACTCCATCCTGTTCTCATCCACCCACCTCTGCAACCTGTCTAGATCTAGCTGGATTCTGTCCCTTCCCTCCAGTGTGCCCACCTCGCCCCACAACTTGGTGTCGTCAGTGAATTTGGACAGCATGCTTTCCATCCCACATCCAGATTGCTGATAAAGATGTTGAACACAACAGGTCCCAGGACTGAGCCCTGGGGGACTCCACTGCCCACATCCCTCCAGGTCAAAAACAAACCATCCATCACTACTCTCTGGGTGTGACCATCTAGCCAATTTGCCACCCATCTGACTGTGTAGGCATCAACGCTGCAGTCACCTAGCTTTAAGAGAATGTGGTGGGAAACTGTGTCAAAGGTCTTCTTAAAGTCCAGAAACATGACATCCACCCCGACACCTTTGTCCAGGGACTTTGTGACCTGATCATAAAAAGAAACTAGGTTAATCTAGTGGGGGAAATGTCTCGGTCTCTGTTCAGGAATATGGAGGCAAAGAATTCATTATAAAGGTCAGCTTTTTCATTTGCTGCAATCACCAGACTGCCGAGCCTATCCTGTAGGGCCCCCATGTTACCCAGTGCCACCTTCTTACTCCCTATGTATTTGAAAAAGGGCTTTTTATTATCCTTAATTCTGGTTGCTAGCCCTAGCTCCATATCTACCTTGGCCTTCCTAACCATTTTCCTGCAGTCCTGAGCAACAGAGGTGTAACCTTCCTAGGTAATAGCCCCTTGCTTCCACTGTTCATACACCTCCTTTTTTGCCCTCAGGCACCCCTGGATGCCTTTTCTGAGTCATGGGGGCTTCTTAGCACTCCTGCACCCCTTGGTGCACATTGGGACTGACTCCCTTTGAGCTTGGAGAATTGTCTCTTTAAGGAACAGCCACCCATCTTGGACCCCCATCTCACAGAGGCTCTGAGACCCAAATGCCTCTCCTACCAACCTTCTTAGCTTACAAAAGTCAGCCCTCCTGAAGTCGAGGACCTCTGCCTTGCTGCTTGCTTTCACCACCCTGCTCTGGATAGTAAATTCCAGCAGGCAATGATCACTGTCGCCCAGGTGGTCAAGTACCCGCAGACCCCTCACCAGGTCATTGCCTGTGGCAAGGACCAAGTCCAGTAAGGCATTTTCCCTGGTGGGACTATGCCCCTCCTGGGTTAGGTGGAGGTCCTGTATCCTGGCTAAGAACCTATGCAAGCTTGCAAATTAATATATAGCTTGTAAATTATTTCTCAGAGGCAGGCTCAAGTTAAACATGCATTCATACATTTTTTTCAGTTTTAAAAATATCCATGGGTGTGTTTATACAGCAGGGGAAGGTATGATTGCAACCTGAGTAGATATAGATATGCCTGAACAAGCTGACTGGTTAGCTCAGTTGGCAGGAGCAGTTAAGAGGCTTGTGCTATACAAGTCTAGATACACATTAATTTTAATTAACCTGTGCCACAATGCCCTCAATATACTACAGCACCCAGGTTAATTAGCTTAAAGCTAACTCATGTATGCCCATGCTGAAAATCACAATGCAGACAATCTTGAAACTGAATGTTGATACTGTTTCACTGGCTTTGAACAAGGTTTGTTGAACAAATGCAAATGTATTTACTCTATGAAATTCTAAGTTCAGTTTTAATCATGGCTTTGTCAGAGGTATAGTCAGTAAAAAGAAAAGAAGGGATAGTCATAGGAAACAAGCTACAAGGAGTACAATATGGTCAGCCTTTTAAAGAGGCCTATTTCATGAAATAAGCAAGCCACACCTAACAAACGTATTTCCATACTACTTTTGGCAATGTGGAAATAAAAATGGTGAGATGAAAAGAATAAGTCCTCAGTGTAAAAAAGCTTAAATCCTATAACATTAGCAGTCTCAAGCAAAGTTATCCAGCCTATCAGTTCCAGAAAAAGCCTCTCATTACAAGATAGCTTGCAAACAAAATCTCAGAGGCAGGCTCAAGTTAAATAAGCCAAGGCCTAACACACTGTTTCCTCTCCCTGTTTTTAGCTAGGTTGTGTTTCTGAAGCAGTGGCTTCTTATTCGATTCTGACATTAACTTAATTAACTCTGCCATTTGGAAAAAAAATTGTCTGTTCTTGTCCCTTCAGATATAACAAAAGAATTCCAAACAAGCACAATGTAGGTTTGATGCACCTTTTAAAAAAAATCCAGTTCTGGTTTCATTTAGATCACCAACTAGAACTGACAGGTGGCAGCTGACTATGGGACAAGCACAGTAAAGATGTTGCTGCTTTATCAGATCCCCAGATCACACCAAGCCCTATAAACCCTGTAAGCTCCAATTAAGTTCTGTGTGAGAAATCTGGGAAGTGCATGTGGCATTACATCGGACCTCTCTAATGAGATTAATTCACCCACATATCTATGCATTCCAATTCCATATTACTCCAGAAGTTCAATTTATACTGAAGCGAATGGAATGCATCAGAGCACTCCAATCATAATGATGTTTTCCAACATACCACTCAAATTTACCATAATCATTTTCTGCTGCTCAGTCTGTGTCCCCGGTGCCTACATATAAGAACACTGAGGATACTGCTGACCAAAGCTAAATCACTGTCTGAAGAGGTGAATGGTTAATTATAGGAAAAGACAGAGAGAGAGGCTGTTTTGCAACTCTCAGCTCTTAACACCTGCAAAAGCTGAACACACTCACTGCCAGCTGTTTGGCATCTTGTCTGGCCATTACCTACATTGCCTTTTTAGACACTGTGATCAATATCCAGAATGGTAAAATACAAACCACCATATACAAGGAACCCATGGACCAACATACATATCCACACAGAAGTCCTAGTCCATGTGGGTACTAATGATGCAGCCAGGAGAAGCCCTGATCACCTGATGGCAGACTACCACACTCTGGGGGGGGCGTGCTGAAGGAGATAGACACACAGGTGGTTTTCTCTTCTGTCTTACCAGTGAGCAGACGTGGAAGACGGCATGTGACGTGCATCGCAGAGACCAACTGGCGGCTTTGGGAATGGTGTCTTGAAGTGGGCTTTGGCTTTCTCGACAAAGACCCGCACATCACGACAAGACACATGCTCAGATGGGATGGGCTCCACATTTCTCCTAAAGATAAGTGTGTTTTCTTCTAGGCTGGCAGATCTCCTCCAGTGGGCTTTAAACTAGGCTTGTTGGGGGAAGGGGAAGATGAGGGGGGAGGAAGCCTTTGACTGCCAAACCAAGCAACACCCACAAGTACAGCCCAGCCTAGACCAACAAGCAGAACATATATGCAGGTAAGCAACACGGGCCAGGGTACTGCTAAAAGTAGAGGGCCAGTGCACACATCCTCAGGAGGCCTCAAATGCCTTCACACAAACACTTGTAGTATGGGAAACAAGCAAAAGGGACTTACCTTTCTGCTAGCTGACACCAACCCAGACATAGTGGGGCTCACTGAAACGTGGTGGGACCCAACGCATGACTGGGCGGTGAATATCAAGGGCTATAGGCAGTACAGGCGGGATAGGACAGGGAGGAAAGGTGGGGGCATGTCGCTCTACATTAAGGAGGAATACACATCCTCATCAATTAGCAAAGAATCAAAGGAGGGGCACTCTGAAGTGCTCTGGGTTAGAATACAAGGCAGTTGAGGGGAAAGAGATTTAACGGTGGGGGTCTACTACAGACCACCCAACGAAGGGGAAGAGCTAGACCAGGAATTCTTAAGTCTGCTCAAGGAGGTAATTAGGTCAAAGGACACAGTCATCATGGGTGACCTGAACTTTCCAGACATCTGCTGGGAAGAACAGTCAGCCGGGTCTGACTCCTCATGTAGGTTCCTAGCCAGAATGCAGGACCTAGGTTAGATACCTAGGAGGTGCACAGCCCCACCAGGGGAGACATCTTGTTGGACCTGGTGCTGGCCATCGGTGACAACCAGGTGAGGGGGCTGCAAGTGCTCGACCACCTGGGTGACAGCGATCATCACCTGCTGGAATTCACCATCCAGCGCAAGGTGGCAAAGGCCTGCAGCAAGGCAGCAGC
>NW_017728907.1:44304810-44338128 GCF_001723895.1 Crocodylus porosus | reverse complement strand
TAAGGAGAGCAGATCTATCAAGACAAAAATACCTAATTACGTGTGGGTGCACACTTCTCAGAAGATAACCTCTCTCTCTCCAATTTCTCAGTTCTAATCCTCAAAGGGAATTTACAAAACACTTTTCATAGACTTGCCTATGAACTTAGCTTCATAAATCTACTGGATATAAAAAATTGTGGACTATATATAGACATTGGATTTATGGCACGTTATAACCTGCCTGCCATCTGATAATCCCAGGTAACCTGACTGTAATTTACCAGCTACATTTTATCACCAGTTATACATTTCTCCTTCCCCCATACCACCTATCTCACATTCCCTCAGATCCTTACTGCCATGCATTTGCATTTTCACAGACCTGCATTTTAGATATTGGCTTCTATTCTACCCAGGAGGGCACACAAACACCAACAGACACTCCCTAGTACCTGAAGAAGAGTGTTTGTGCCCTAAAGCTTACAAAGAACTATTTTTCCAACTATTTAGTTGGTCTAATGAACAATCCAACTTCTATCCAGACAAACATGTCTGCCTATGTCCTTAGAGCAACACGCTACAACCAACAATCCTAAAGCATGTTAATCACCAGGCTTTAATAAGTATACTATGTAAAAAAAAATACAGTGGGCATATCTATACACGATGTTTACTGCGGAGCTGATTAATTAGCTCTGCTAACTAACATCTCAGCATCTATTTGTGCAGCCCTATTATAATACAGGAAACTAATAAACTCTGCAGCAGGACAGTACTTGTATTTACTTGCAAACTTTTTTCATGCACAGCTGAGATATTGACCTGCCTGGCTAGGCCATGAGGGTGTTTCAGTATGGGGGCTGCAGGCTGGCTAAGCCTGCGCTCAGGCACTCTACTGCCCTAGCCAGCCCCTCCACAGCACATTGAGCCCAGCTGGCCCCTGAGGCCTCCTGCCAGCTGGATCTGCTCTAACTGGGCTCCACGTAGTGTGGATGAATAAATGAATTGCTCCAGAATTCATTGCTCCTAGGTGCATGATCAAATGATGTGCCCAGGAGCAAAACATTCTGGAGCAACAAGATCCAGGATTTTTTCAGGTGCAGTACTTGCAGGTGGAGAAGTGCCCAGTGTGCAGGATCACAGAGCAGAGGCTGGGAGCTCCCTGCTGCCAGGGCAAGGAGACATTGTCTCTGTCTCACTTATTGTGGCATAGCCCACCCCGGCAATAGGCAGCTCCCAGAGGTGGAAGCAATCTTCCAGCCACGGCCAGGAGACAGCTGTCTCCCAGTCCTGTGCTTTAGGGCTGTGCAAAACTTCAGTTGCCATTCTGTGGCCAAATCCCTAAATCCAAATCATAGATTGTTAGGAGCTGGAAGGGACCTCAAAGATCACTGGGTCCAGCCCCACCCCCCACTCTAGGCAGAAAGACAACTGGGGTCAAGTGACCCCAGCAAGGTGATTGTCCAGTCTCTTCTTGAAAACTTCCAGGGTAGGCAACTGCACCACCTCTAGAGGGAGTTTATTCCAGTCTGGACACCTTGACTTTGAAGGAGCTTTTCCTGGTATTAAGCCGGAGGTGACCTTGCAGGAGTTTGTATCCATTGGTCCTGGTCTTCCCCAGGGATGCCCTAATGAACAGTTGTTCACCCAGCTCCTGATGCACTTCTCTCTCTGATACAGCGGTAAGCCGCTATCAAGTCCCCTCTCAACCTTCTCTTCTTTAAGCTAAAGAGGCCTAGGTCTCTCAGCCTTTCCTCATATCGTTTACCTTGCAAGTCCCTGATCATATGGGTGACTTTTTTCTGGACCCTCTCAAGTTTTTCCACATCCTCATTGAAGTGTGGCACCCAGTACTGTATGCAGTACTCCAACTGTGGTCTCACTAGCACTGAGTGCAACAGGAGTATTATTTCCTTACTTTTACATGAGATGCATTGATTGATGCATGCCAATGTGTTGTTTGCCCTGCTGGCCACTGCATCGCACTGATGGCTTCTGTTCGTGCAATGGTCAATCATTATCGCTAGGTCCCCTTCAGCTATGGTGCAAGGCTGTCTCCTCCAAGCCTGTATGTATGTTGAGGGTTATTTGCCCCCAGATGGAGCACCTTATACTTGGAAGTGTTAAACTTCATCTGGGTCTGGGCTGCCCAACTGTCTAGCCTGTCCAGGTTAGCCTGTATCAGCAACCTATCTTCTGGTGTGGCCACACTGCCCCATAACTTGGTGTCATCCATGAAATTTGCCAGCAAGCTTTTCACTCCCCCATTGAAATAATTGATAAAGATGTTGAAAAGCACCAGTTTAAGCACACACCCCTGAGGGACCACTGGCCACTTCACACCAGAATGACAAATCCATTCATGAAAACTCTCTGGGTCCTACCCTGTAGCCAGTTTCCCACCCACTGAACTGTCATGCAGCTGAGCCCACAATCTTCCAGTTTTCCCTCAAGGATATCATGGGATACTAGATCAAAAGCCTTTTGGAAGTCTAGGTATATAATGTCTACCATGTCTCCAGTGTCCAGGTGGTGAGAGAGCTGGTCGTAGAAGGAGATGAGATGGGTAAGACAAGACCTACCCACAACAAAGCCATGCTGGCTGTCATTCAGAATCTTACCTTCTGCAAACGTATCACACATAGATTCTTTAATGAGCTTTTCCAGGATTTTCCCTGGGATAGAGGTTAGGCTGATTGGCCTATAGTTGCACAGGTCATCCCTCTTCCCTTTCTTGAAGATAGGCACAACGTTGGCCATTTTCCAATCCTCAGGGATCTCCCCTGTGCACCATGAATTCTGAAAGAGCTTTGCCAGGGGTTCCACGATGACTTCAGCCAGCTCCTTCAGCACTCTTGGATGGAGTCCATCTGGTCCTGCTGACTTATAAATGTCTAGCTTTTCTAGTCGGTATTGCAACTTCTCAGAATCCACAGTGGGGAGGCTGTCATTCCTTGACTTTCTGCATGGTCTGGTGACATACCAAAGCAAAGTGGTCATTCAGAAGTTCAGTTTTTTCCTGAATGTTGGTTACCAGCTGTCCCAAGGTGTTAAGCAGGGGTCCCACACTTCCATTTGTTTTCCTGCATATCTAAAGAAGAACTTCTTATTGTCCTTGACTCCCATGGCTAACCTAAACTCAGTTGCCGCCTTGGGTTTCCTGATCATTTCCCAACATATCTGAATTGGATCAGGAGACCCTTTAATCTCTCCGAATCAAATCAGACCCTCCGAATGCATTTGGAGAGATTTGACAATTCAGACATAGACACAGCTTTAAAGGTTTTTTCTACATGCCTCAAGGTACCAGGCAGCTCATGAATGCTGCAATGGTGGAGTGAATGGGAGCCTCCCACAGGAGCATGGGGGGACCCCAGCGCACTCGCAGTCAGTGACTGGTGCCCAGTTGTAATGCCCAGCCCAATCGAAATGTTGAAACAGTGAAACCATTTTGACAAATTGAAATGGAACAGTGTTTTCAAATCAAAACAAAACGTGAAACAAAACACTGTTCCATCAAAATGGATGTCAAAGTTTTGCACAGCCCTAGTAGACACCTCCCCATGGGTTTACTCTTGAGTAAATTACTGAAGAGTAAACCCACCCCAGAGCATTTGCACATGTAGATGTACCCAGTGTATAGTATTTTTATGCTGCTATCTAAACAGAAAGACAGTTTTTTTCAATTGTGTTGGTGGTGTACCTCTCCCGATTTGAACCTTACAAAAACAACTGTAATGAAATACTATTAAGAGAGGCCAGAAGGCTCCTTCTTATTCTTTATTTCATTCAGAATGCAGGTCAAGGCTCTATTCTAAACCATGAGCAAGCTAGCTTCAGCATAACAACTCATTTGTGTTGTTAGATCATACACAAAGTCACATACTATATGGAGAAAGTAGGGAATGATACGTAGTATTGCAGTATACATAAATCAGAGCATTATCTTTGGCATTTTTTTTATTTTTATAATTTACATATTAACATATCACTTGTCATAATTATTAGACCCAGTCAACAATATCTCATCAGGAATTTGAACTTGGGCCACCTGCATGCTAGTTGAATACCCTAACCACTGTCTCTTCCTCTCCCCACTCCTCCTCCCCCCCCCAGGTCTTATTTTTATTCCACATAAAATTGAAAACAAATGTCCAAGATGTGGCTTTCTCCCCTTTAATTTTCTTATCCAGAAAGCCACAATAATGACAGAATAAATTGTGTACTCTCATAGGCTGGACACAAGAATGCTGCAGTCTAGTGTGAGTCATTCCTACAGACTGTATAAAGCTGATCATGAGCAGGCTGAAGGAGTGACGGCCATCTCTATTGCATCTCACAGGTGTGAATATCCAGTAACTGCCAAAGTGGAGGGGAGAAGGGGGATGCAACTATGTAAGTACCTGTGGATCCTGCTTCTGTGATGAGAAGGAATTTTATCCCCCAACTCCATCAATGAAAAAGCATACTGCACACAGGAAAGGGAGAGCTCAACATTTCCATTCTTGTCTAGATTCAGCCATCCTTCACAAACAGTGAATTGCCCAATTTAAGCATGAGATGTAGTATATTTCCTTTAGTAACTATAGCTTCTCTCACTATAATTTTCTCATAGGCTTAAAAAGCAAGTAGATTCTATTAAATTTAAATTGTTTGCCCTTGACACTTCATGAGGCTTCTGATGGAGGCTAGGTTTTTAACTAGCTTGTGTAGGGATGAATTCCTAGGCTCTATTCCTGCCTTGGATATCAATTTATCATGTGATCTTTCTTGTACAAGACAGTTAGGCCAAACCATTGAAACACTTTAGAGCCTAAAACCGCTAGGCAATCAAATAAATGGGCAGTAAATCAGACTACTTATTTAAGTGCCTAAATTGGCACATGGAACATGCTAAATAGCTTAGCATTCTTTTTGTGCTGTTCAGTTTCCTTAGCTGTAAACTGAAGGTTACGCACCTGTCAATCTGTAATACCTGAGCATTTTCCACATCAAATCAGTAGCAACAGTTTCTAGTGGCACTTACTATATATGCTGTAGTTTGAGGGCATTGGGATGGATCTTGTAAAGATGCTGTTAGGAGGAAAGTAAATGAATAATCTGAACTGCAACAGTGTGTGGAGTGCATGTCTGCACATCTGTCTGTGTGTACACCCACAGAAAGAATTAGAGTTTCTAGGTACTGGTGGCATGAGCATCATGCAAAATGTGGCTACTGCTCTCTCCATATTTAGGTGATTAATATAGTAAAGTGCGTAGGGGTGAGTCCATTTGTTGTCAGTATTTAAAACTTCATTTGGAAACAAGAGAGGCATTTTTGTGTGCATTCTGTAGCAGATGCGTTATGCTCGACTGGCATGAGTTACCATTCCATTAGACCCGATTCAGTGATTTTTGTAAAGCAAAGCAGAAGCTTTAGATTTGGCCGATTACATTTAACTGCCATTCAGAAGTAGATTTGCCTGAAATTAAAGAAGGTTTGTGTGTCAACACATACGTTTCATTCTGTTGTGAACTACAAACTAATTTGTACTACATTGACATAATAAAAATCTTGTCATATGTCATTTCAAACACTATTTCTAAGCACAAATTATTTGGATTGGATACTAGAGGGGATAATATATTCATTTGAAATGCTTGTAAACTTACCTTTTATTTTTTTTCCTTCTCCAGAAGGAATAAATGTTGTGATGCACAAGAATATCCCTGCCTGGTACACTAAGATACACTATCCTAGAAAGAGATTTTTTTTTCCTGGTATAAAAAAAAAAAAAGAAAAAAAAATAGCTTCAGTTTACAGGGTAAATCTGAAAATTGGATTACCCCTATTGTTACATTAACCTAGAAAGCCATAAATCCAATCCAAGGCAATAAAATCAAACAACTATATGGGATGATAGAACATCTTACCTGCACATTCCTGTCATGTTCTAATTGCTGATGGGCCATTTGGGAATTTTTCTGATTTTGTAGAGTAATATTTTTTGGTTGTGTCTTTTCAGATTATTTGTCAAAATGTATCATAACATTTTGTGAGGTGGTAAGGAGGTACATCTCTCTTCCATCAGTGATGAAACTGAGGCAACAAAAAAGTAGCAACTTCAAATCCTGATGGGGCTCAATTTGTAGAAGTGTTCAACACTTAAGGCAGTGGAAAAGTACTTGGCCTTATAAACACTAGGCAACACTTGATTAGAAAGTGTTTGTCCCTGTCTAATATTAAGGCTACTGGATCACTCCTATCTTTTAGACAACCAAACCTTGGGAGATTTTGAACCCAATTTTACAGATCGACTGGAACTTTAGGATCCCATCCTGCAATGAGGTACATTCCAGCAGAGCTTATTCCAGGAAAAGGATCTTCGAAGGTGGAGTGATCACTTAGAGAATAGTCACCGAGTCTAGTCTTAGAATGCAATTTCTCTCATGCTCTTCATTTTTCAACAGACCTAAGATATTTTTTTTTATGAGGCAACTCAATCAATCGATACCAGAACACACTGGACAATGAAGCTTTCCTAAAAAGGTTAAAATATACTTAGGGAAAGAAGCTGGATACTGTCTTAATAAAGCACAAGAAATTGAAGAGGGAAGAAAAAAGAAAGGACAGAATGGCCACATGATAATGGAGACACTAACTTCTCCAACAGTTGAGGCTGGTTTTTTTGCTCTGTTTTTGTTTTCTCCAAGAAATAAGTCAAAGCAAATAAAAATCAAGGCCTGGAAGAAAGGACTGCTAATAATGCACTGGAACCTGATCAGAAATGCTGTAATATGGGAAAAATAAATAAAAAGGATGTAGCAGAAGTATCAGAATTACTCTGATTTAATTCTAAAGAAGCATAAATTAAAAAGTTTAGTTTTGCTTTTTTATTTTTTTTTTTAAACACAATGTACAATGAGGCACTGCATGACTAAAAGAGTGCATTAAGTGAATACAGAAACAACAATAAAAAAAGCTTCAAACAATTACCATCTTTAATTTTTAACAGTCCTCTAAAGCATGTACTTATGCTGGCACTATTCAGTAGCATAATGTGGCCCACCCCAGGCACCAAGTTAGGAGGGGTGCCAGAATCATCCCACCCCCCCGTGGAGTCCATGCTCTGGCAGCACTGCCATGCCACAAATTCCACAATAGTTCCCAGCTGCTTCTGCTTTAACAGCAACAGCCAAGGCAGGCAGGGTACAGGCAATGGCAGCAGTTGGGCCTGTACACGAGTCCCAATCTGGATAAGGCTGCTGTCACCCTGCCCCTGCTCAGAACCCATCCCACCCCCACTCTTGCTTTCAGAAACTGTGCACACCCAACCTCCCCACCTTGAAACCCACAGCCCCCCCCAAATCGGTGTACCCCCACCCGTGCTCTCAGAACCGTGCACCAATCCTTCCTCCCTGAGCTCTCCCATAGGTTTTGCCCCAGGTGCCAGCACTGTTTGTTACCCCACTGCTACTATTTGTTCCCCTAGGCTCTAGTGTGCAATGGTAAGAAGGTTGTTTAAACATGAGGAAAGAAAGTTTATCGCCATGGAAGTGCATTGCACACAGGTGTAAGATTTGGGGTGCAAGCAGCCTTGGAGAACATGGAGATAAACCTGAGCCAGCAGGGGAATCCAGAACAGGGGCCAAGGCTGCACAAAAAAAGGGACTCTTTTGTTATGACCAAGTCCAGTTCCTAGTCAGTAGAATATTCAGGTCCATAGTCCAGGCAGTGCTAAGGGTGAGGAGCCAGGGAGACCAGAACATATGACAAAATAAGTGGGAGCAAAGAATCAGAAGCCAGCTGAGCTCCTGCAGGGTTTGAGCAGCTAAAATCCAAATGAAGGGCTCAGCTGTATATACTAAACCTAGACTATATTGCAGGCAGTGAGCTTTTAATTCTTGCAACTCTGGTACCCAGGGTCACTGCTGAGGGTGCAGATTGACTTCTAACAACAGGGAAAGCTGATATGGGAAGACTTTTTTGGTACACTTCAGTATAATATAATAATGGAAAACAGGCTATTATAGTAGAGTGAGATCCATCATTGGATAGACCTCATTAAGAGAGAAATAATTACCTGTTACAAAAAATATTTGGCTTCAAGACTAAATAAGAAAAGTGCCAGAATCTGATGAATCAAATTATTCCTTGATTTAAACCAATTATACCAATCCCTGAACACCATTAAGGATGAGCAAATAGGATTAAACATACTGAATGTTTTGAAGTTCAAGATCCTTATGAGAGTAGTACTCTTTGATGGCTGTAAAGGTTGGACAATGTCCCTTGTACAAAAATGCAAGACAGTGGCTAGGGCAAGACAGGGTTGTGGTGACAAGACTACCACAAGGGGAAAATATGCAAAAACAAGTCTCCATGATGAATGCAACCCATTAAGGCATAGAGACAGTGGAGCTTGAGACACCCAACATGAGACCCATGCCATAAAATAATAAGAGTGGTGGCTCCTCTAAAAAGAAAACTGTTGGCAGAGACCTGACGCACTCGCCACATGTGTATGTCAAAGCTAACAGAGCAAAAGAGCGGCTGAGCCAGTGTAATTACAAAAGGCAAGGAAAGTACATATATATTTCAATTGAACTAGCAACTTAAGAAAACAAAAGACTAAATATATATTTCAAGGGAAACCTGTAAAAAATGCACTGAAAGCAGGAACAATGACCTGTACGTGACACATCCTCACATTTCTTAAAACAAGCATCTAATGTCTCAGGTGTTACAAATGTCTCAATCATTCAATGAGTGGTACAAGCTATTGAAAATTTGCCCCACTGATAAACACCCAAAGACACATCTGGTAATCAATGCTTCTACGTATCTACCCAAGACTCATCAGATTTACTTGCCAAGCTAGTCAGTAGCTACAAAAAACACAATTCTTCACACCTAAACTAATCCAAAAACAGGACCCAGGCAGTTTAACAACTGTAAATGTGATGGTCACCCTTTTCCTCCCTCTTTTGTCTAGACTTTAAATCAACCATCAAGGAAAAATGCTTTGAAGCTATACAATTAAAGCAGTATAAAAAAGCAAGACAGACCTGCCAGCAAGGTGTGCACTCCAGAAAAGATCAATAAGCCACCCTATACCCAGCCCATGAATGAAGGACCCAGGCTCTGTAAAGGCTGCAATAGGTGACCAGCTTCCCTGCCTGCGTTGGTGACAAATCACTACTGCAGCTAAATATGTACTAGGACTTTCTGTAATAGCTCATTTTATATTGGAAAAGAGTCTTTATTTTTTCCTGTCACTTAGTTTTGTAGCTTGTTGGTAGTTATTAAAGCAAGTCTATTCTGCTTTTAATCAACCAAGTGTTATGTCAATTCTTAAAGCACTAGGTTTAAAAACCCACTTTTAAATGCACGCTCATTATTTTTTACTTACCATATACCCCTTATTTTCTGAGTTAAACCAAAGTATTTCAGGAACACCCATTCTTGCAGTATGTCCAACAAAACAACACCAGGTAGTAATGGAAATCTCAGAAGAAGCCAACTGCTCCTAAGATTTCTAACTCAACCCCAATCTCCTTGTTTCAGCAGATTATGTTTTCTATGAGGAAATGGTTTCTTGAGCAGATATTATGTCAGCATTGACTAATGCTAATTTGTATCTGGACTGGAAGATAAAAAGTGACCAGTAACCCAAATATTTTTCCTCCTTTAATGTTTGTTTTGCTTTAAAGTCTCTTATGGTCCACAAGCCTGAAATTCTCTCTCTAAATGTTGAGCAGGAATAATATGGGCTCTTTTCCCTTATCTAACAGCAAGAGTAGAGTGGGTCAAGATGCTAGAACCCCCATTCCAACAAGTGAAAAACTGGTTTGATCCAATAAAAATATTAAAATGTAAAACAGTCCTTGAAACATTTTTGTGGGAATATCATTTAAGGTCAAATCAGAACATTTTGATTTAATGTTGACCATTAATCATTTATATTTGAAAATTCAAGACAAAATGTTAATATAAAAATAATTCAAAGCATCACCATATATCCCAATTAGGTAGCAATGCCTTGTTTTCAATTTTTCAATTAAAACATTCATTAAAACAGACAATTTCTTGTAGACATTCATATTTTACTAGATGAACAGGAAAAAAATCCTCATAGGTCATCTACTGCTGTTGACTACAAATTGGTATCATGGCCAGGGCTTCTTGAGCTGAATTCACACAGATAATTTAGGAACATTCACCATCTACGATCTCAGTTGATCTCACCTATCAGTACAAACGCCAGTGAAGAAAAAAGGAAAAAAGACCTGCAGGAGAGAAGCAGAGAGTATCAGAGGCTCTGCATCTCAATAATATAGGCTGATGCAGCTGGATGCCATACATATGGGGGGTTTTTAATTACCATTTATCTCTGCTTCTTTTCCACCCACTTCCCCCCACCATCTGTCCTAAACAGAATGTAAATCTCAGTGAAGTCAGAATAGATTTAAGCCCACAGTGTTTGAGTGGGTTTGAAATTAAGCAAAACAGATTCCTTAATAATAATCTTATTGAATATACTTCTTGGGGCTCTCTCTCTTATGTGGAAAAAAACTGTCCTTGCTTCACTGCACTTCTATAAAATCCTAGTGGTTTCTCATTTTTCTGGCTGCTCTGGTATCAATGCAGTTTTACAGTGGATGGTAAAACAAACAAACAAACAAACGAATATGATAATTGCGTTTATTTAATGTGTTGCAGGGTTAGGGAGCAGGTCAATTGAAGTGGTTCTGTCCCGAGGCATCTCTTGTGACATATTATGCAGCTTAGAGACATGCTAAAGGGGGTTGCTGAGTCTCATTTCTAGCATTTACAGTGATAGTCATCAGGAAGCTTTCAGCTTCAGTGCAAACAAAGGTCCCAAATCGAGGCCTTCTGAAGTCACCAGTTTTCCTACTACCTTAGGCCAAAGCTACAATTGTGCAAACATTTGAGGGCAAGTCTCATTGCAGGATCAACTACTATAACTTTAAAAGGCTAAAACCAGAAAATTGTTTACCATAATAACAAATTTCACTCATTGATACACATGGATGGATCCAAGTAAAAGGTTGGCAGTTAACTGAGAATGACACTTGCAAAATTAGTCTCTTCTAGAGTTTAGTTCGGTTAGGAATGCTTGAGTGGAGAACCAGACAAAATGTTATTCCTCAGCAGAGTAAATGACTGATCAATTCGGCTTCTCAAAGTTTTGTAGCTCATGCATTTCCAAGGCCAGAAACATGATTCAGGTAGTCTGACCTCCTGTAGATCACCAGCTACAGAATTTTACCCAGTTACCTTTCCACTGGGCCCAGTACCTTGTATTGTGCTATGACAATAATTACAGAAGCAGAAAGCTAGCTCCACTATTGCACATCTGCACCAAAAAAGTCAATTAATCTCTTTCACTGAAGTGGGTGACCCAATAGTGGGGCCTAAGCTAGTAGGAAAACTGGTGACTTCAGCAGGCCTTGAATCAGAACCCTTTGTTTGCACTGAAGCCGAAGGCTTCCTCATGACTGTCACTGTAAATACTAGAAATGAGACTCAGGAACCCCCTTTAGGATGTCTCTAAACTGCATAATAGGTCATGTTTTAATAAGGTATGCTTTGACAAAGGACATCTTAATTTGAAAACAAAAGACAGATCCACAGGGAGAAGAGGGAGGAGAAGGTAAGGAGTAGCTTTAAATACCATTCAATAAGCAGTAAAGATCCAAGTCCTTTCCCCCTCATGTTCTTAAATACTGAAATATAATAATTGATATATCATTATTGAATTTTGCAGATGCTATTATATGTCATTATACAAGACTCTCTCATGCAATGTAATGACCTTGACAGAAACCACAGTTGGCAAATGATCATATTATACATCTACTACATAGTACACACCCTATATTAGCCTAAAGTATGCACAATATACAACATGAGTCCCTAGTTCTAGAAATAGCTGTACACACTGGAGCTTGACATAGGCAAAAAAGCCCACTTAAGTCTGTGTCAAACCCATATATACCCTGTCTCCCATCCATCAGTGTGGCTGTGTGTTGGTGTAAGTGTCTGCAAGATCTGGACCTGTAACAGTCAATAGCGGAAGTACTTTATGCCTGGTTTGGGTCTTGGCTGTTCTTTTCCAAGTATCTGAAATTAGGAAGGAATGGATAGAGCAGATGAGAGAGAGAGAGAGAGAGAGAAGAGTTATTTTTAGACCATCTTTAAAGAATAATTTACATACTATCCTGCAAATAACAATGATTTGGATAGGAATTCCAAAGCAGTTTTTGGAACTGGAAATAGCTGTCTGGGGACTAATAAAAGATATCACATCTACCCAAAGAACCTTGCCTGCCTTGGAAATAGGTATAGATTTATGATCACTGATGTATAAATTTTTATATTTAAATCATTGCTGACTGAATTCTGATATAAGACTATAATAATGCAGTATCTTGGGGCAGAATAAAAAAATATGGTGCAGAAATGTATACAACAATCCTCACAACATTGGATAAACCCACTTCAGTGAGGGAGATGAATTGACTTTTTTGCTGCAGACATGCAATAGTAGACCTACTTTTCTGCTTCTGTAATGTTTTTCCCTACTAATAGGGACAACTTTAAATCCTTCCCTTTGAGAGGAATTCTTAGTTAGTGAAACATCCAGGTAATTGCTGTGTGTGTATATGAGCTTCACCCACTAAGAAATATTTTGATATATAGATCCGAGTCATTTCTTAGCTATTTCAAATTGAGCAATGGTCTTCTCTTGCATAAAGGAAGTTCTGGTTACCTTGCCCTACTACAAATTCAGTTCCCAGTGCACTTTCTTCCATCAGGGTTTATCTTGATTTATTCACTCACTAAATTTTGCCCGGTATCTATAGTTGCACAAGACACAGAGCTGTACAAGTTTAGCTTTCAATTTTAGAAAATGTTCATGGCCATTTTTGCTTTGCTTAGGTTGATTTCTCTTTTTCTACTAAACTATAACTTCACTTTTGCAGCTTAAAGCGAGGAGAAATGCTAAATTTCCCTAAGCAATGCCTATGCTTTCCTGACTCTGACTTTGGTTTTTAAATTTAATATTAAATTAGAACATACCTGCCTGACTTGCTTGCTTAAGTCAGAAACTCTGTTTTCCTTGCCACTATTTACAACATTCCCTATAGAGAACAGAACTGTGGCCAACCAAGCTCAGAATTGTGACAGTGGGACTGCCCTGGGTGCATTCCCTAGGATTACTCTTGAGATCTCCAACATGCTTCAGAGCAGCCACTGAGAGTTGCTTCACTGTCATATTTCACATGCATGAACAGAAGTACATGGGCAGGGCATCCTCGTGACTGGCCTAGGATGCAGCACAGAACTATTCTTGGGGCCAGGGGTCTTCCACTCGTTAGGCTCCTTGGTACACCACTATGTTATAGTCCATGAGAAACATGGGTCCTCCTCCTACCTGCTGATTTTTGTGGCTCAGTTTTACAGCTACTAGGATGATGCGTTACAAAAGTGGACACATTAAAATATTTTGTCAGGGACTTGAGCAATATGGAATAGGATTATACTTTCATGCTTAATAGGTGGAATAGGATATGGCCTCTGTTCTTTTACTGACCTGAATTCAGTACTCCTTTCTTGTTTATGATAGTATTTTGGTGGATATTTTTGACTGCATGGTTCTAAGTGGGTGATCTATAGCAATTTTCCAGAGGATTGTATGGATAGTCACTCATTTCATATGAGCACACCATGATAGAAGTAACAAGATTTGCAGCAAGCTGTTGGAAACTATAAACCCACTTCAGTTCACAAGATAAATCTAAAGCTTTAGACTCCAAGAAAAATCTTAGAGAGAGCCCAAGCAGGAACAATTTTTACCAGCTCTCATTAAATGGCAGCTGAAGTTTCTACAATTTCAAATGATTTTTGTGAAAAACTGCTTGCTTCAATTATGGAAAAAAACTTCTATTATGAAAAAAATCCAATTTGCTTCTGCTTGACTCATTTACTGTATGAAACCAGTTTCTACCACTCATGTTCTATTATTCATTTTCAGCCAAATAAGTTTGTAAACAGCTGTAGCATCAAACACAAAATGATGAGTTCAGGATACTTCCTAACTGCAATTAAAACATGACTAGCACAAAGGATACATCTGCATCATATTAAAAATATACTGTATATATTAAGTAACAAATAAAGAGATAATCTGGTCAGAAGAAATAATAACTTGGCATCAATTTAAAGGATGGTCTCACAAACAGAGTAAACTTTAAAAGTTCAAATAGAGGTAAAATATACCAGTGCCCAGGAGCCTAGATAAAGAGCCATATTGTGCATTCTTACTTGCTAACAAACAATATTTAAGTGCCAAATATAATTCATTACTGTTGTTCCTCCATAGGCAGAAGTAGCCACTTGTAAATGCAGAAGCACATTAATGATTTCACTACTTGGTTGTTACCATTTGACTGTATGGCCTTTTCTTATCTCTATACCAAGCGGAAGTGCAACATTTAACATCTACACTCTGTCTCAGCCTCCCTTTCCTGTTTCCTTTGGCCACTGTTGCTAGGATGAAAGTGATGGCAAAACATGGTGGAATTTTGCAATTTGTTTGCAGAGTTTCTGCACTTTCATTATCCTGAAATGTCTAGATGTAGAAAGAAGGAACATGGGCCTGAAAAGACTGCTCCCTGTTCTGTGAGTCACTTCATATGAAAAGGTTTTATAAACTGACCATCTCCCTTTCAAAATTAATTAGGTTGTTTTCTTCCACTATTCCTACTGGAACCCTCTTCCCTAACCTCTCCTCTGATGGTTAGACACCTCTTCCTAACAGTCAGCCTAAATTTATTTATAGAAAGTTTTTATCCTTGTGCCAGCAGTGTCTGTTAGCTTAAGTAACTCCTCTCCCTTCTGAGCTTAGGAAAGACAGTCAAAAGGCCTGAGGCTGAATTGATTCAGTCTTTGCAGGTTAGTTTAAGCTGCAAAGATTGAACCAATAAGCAAATGAACAGACATTCCCTTTTGATTCAGGAAATGCAGCCACATGCCTGCAGTGGCTCAAGCCAGAAGTCAGGGGGCAGTACAGCATGGCTCTCTGTTACATAGCCAGGATCAGCTATGTGTTTGCTTCCTCTTTCTGCTGCCCCTGAGGTCTCTGGGATTTGCAGTCTACAGTCACAGCATCAGGACTCTGCAGGGTTGCTCATCACTTCCTCTTCCTGCTCCCACGTGCCTCTGAGATTTGTAGTCCACAGTCACAGCCAGCACAAAGTAAGCAGGGCAGGGGCAGCTCCATACTTAAGAGAAGTCAATTTTAACCTTCCTCCCTGGGCCCAGACCCTAGCAGGAGTTTGCCTGGGGGTGGGGAGCTGAAGCTCACAGCTTCAGCTAGGGAGCAGAGGAGTGGGGTAGCCCTGCTCTTTGGAGCAGACAGCACAGCCCAGTCCAGCCCAGAGCTGAAAAATGCTGGGGGATTCCAATTTAACTTGAACCAGAAAGGGGTCTTGGACAGAAGTTTCATAAACTGGTTTGACCTAAATCAGTTAAGTCTGATACTACTGTCAACCAGGTTTATTTTAAACAAGTTTCAGCCATTTGAAACTGGTTTATGTACCTTGAACTTCTATTCTATTACAGGTTAAGCCAGTTTCTGATCACTTTAACTGATTTATGTGTAACTTCTGTCCCTAGACCTGGCATTTATTTTCCTGAGGCCTTAGGGGCCTTTTACCTTTAGTTTCACTAGGCAAAAAAAAAAACAAGCCACTCTTTTAAATCATGTCTACGCAGTAGACTCATTGTGCCATGCAACTGTGCCTTCAAACATTTGAAGCTGCTCTCTAAGAAGTAGCATCCACATGGCACTGCAACAAGCCTGTTACACTTCTATGCTAATTAGCCCATCTAAGGTGCCATGCAAACATGTAAATAGTTTAGAAGGCAGCCTCTAGTTTATACCTTTACGGAGGGCGCCACTGCTGTGCATGATAAGTTTATGATCTAGACATGCTCTTAGGCACAAGCAGACATTCCCAGGATCCAGTCTACGATCACGGACTTTACTTGTGTGATGGGCTAGCTGGCAGTGACCTAGCCCAGGGGGTTTGAAAGGGCAAAAGATGATTGGTGGACTTGGGATTCCCTTTCCTCACCAATCTGGTAATGTTCCACACCAATCAGGCCCCAGAGACTCCCCCCCCCCCATTTCCCCATTGGCCCCTTGGGTCACCTGGAGGGGGATAAAAGAGGCAGCATGGGCTGACTCGAGGGAGAGACCAGTGAGGTACAACAAGGAAGGAGCTTCACAGAGCTGAGCCAGCAGGGCAGGAGCAGTGCCCTGGAAGACCCTGAAAGAGCAGGACCTGCAGGCAGCAGTAGGACCCCCAGCAGCTCGGCATGCGGCCGGCAGGAGAGGCTCCCCATGGGGCTCCAGGATCCCCTATGAGAGGCTGCAGCCAGCAAGAGAGGCTCCCCAGCTCCAGGAAGGATCTGAACAGTGACTTGAGGAGTTCCCAGCTCTGCTTCCAGCTCCTCAAATCAAAGGCCAGGCAGCTCAACGTGAGGCTGGGGCTTCTGGAAGGTCAAGACCCCTAGCAGGCTGGAACAGTGCCACCAGTGGTGGCTGTGTGGCAGTGTTCCTGCCTACCACATGAGAGATCTTGGGGTGAGTGAGATAACAAGAAGCAAATCTTCTTGCAGTGGAAAGGGGCCATTGTGTTTTTCTCCCCCTCCAGGTACCAAGGCCCTATATTTCCTTGTCATTTGACATTGCATTTTGTGCTTTTTTATATTTCACAAACCCATATTGTTTGTTCTGCTGTTTGTGTTTTATATTTTGTTTACCCTGTTTTTTGCCAATGATTGTAAGTGTCTAACCTTTGTTGAATCCTGCCCCCTTGGGGCATTGTAGTGCCCACTATATCCTCTGATTTACACCTGTTACGTTCCCAGTGTTAAAAGGTATATGGTTAAGTCCCCATTGGTGGTCTGGCTCTGCTCTATAGGGGGAGGAGAGTCATCTCCCATAGTGCTTGTGCACCTGCTTTGATCCCTTCAATTGGAGAGGGGGTACCTCTTGGAGTTGCACTTGAATCCAGGTGATCATAAATTGAGTCCTGCTTGTACACACATTTTGCTAGTGCCAGAAGCTGCACCAATAACACAATCTAAGTAAGTTGGTGTGCAGTAACGGGCAGACAGAATCAGGGAGTCTAGCAGAACTGTGGGAGGTTTAGCAGGACTGGGGCAAGGTTGGCAAATCTGTTGTGGGGGTGGGATCAGAGGGCTAAAAAAGCCTGAGGAAGGTTGGAAGGAAAAGTGCAGCCCTGAGGTTGGGGCTGGACTTTTCCAGCCTGAGGGCTGTGTTTCAAGTTTAGATCAAACATGGGTTAGCCTGATTTACTTAACACACCTTCTCAGGTTAACCAAGATCAGACCAGCATGTTTTCCTTGACCTAAACTCTTCAATGTTTGTATTTTAGCACTTAAATGAACCTAATGCTAGTTAGGTCTTTCTTTGCATTTCTTCTAGTCTGATTTTAAGTGTAGCCCCCATTGGATCCAGCCTTAAACAAAAGATGAAGATATTAATACAAATACATATATCTGAGCTGTGTGTCCCACTACTTTTGTATGACCTCAGTATATTACCGTGAAGATTAAAAAAAAAAAAAAATGAAGCAGCAGTAGCAATTAACTTAACTGGTGAACAAAACCCAATCTCCATTCAACACAGAGCATCTGTACTGAAATCTAAAGGACATACATTTTCTTTCAAAATCTGATCTTGCACTTCTGCTCCTGTCATGAGGGCAAATATCAAAAACCCACTTTTTGCATAAGTTTAAATGTTGGGCCTAACTTGTCAGTGGTGCCATTAAAACTAGAGAATTCTCAGGGTTTCATCCTAACCAGCAGCACCAGGCCAATAAGATGCTCATCACCCTGTTTGTTTATGCTCCAAAACCTACTGAAGTCAACAGGATATTTTCATTAACTGCAAGGGGCTTTGGATCAGTGCCTATGTGGGAACATTTTTGGCACCACACTGAGAAACACTCCTAATCTAGCACCTTGTAAATGGCCCTGGTATTTGCAATGCATCATTACCTAATGTCTCCACGGGCAGCTAATTATTGGTAGCTTCTCTGGATTCAAAATAAACTAAACAGAGACTTTTCTTTTTATCTAAAGACTTTTTCTGCATATTTTCTAGTCCCTAGAACTCTATTCTGTTTTAAATGACATTGTCCTCCCTTTATGAATCAGATCCTAGGAAGAACTTCCAGATAAGAATATTTGTATATGCTAGTTTTCCAGACTAAAGACCTCATTTTTACATTCAGTTATTTCCACTTACTTTAAATTTTAAGTAAATTTACTTTAGTACTAGTGAGACAAATGTAATATTTAACTCAGTGTCTTGCAGGATTAAACCTATGTTAAATATAAATGAGGAAATAATTCCATTGTTACCCGTATGGCAGGGAAGAACAACCTCCTCCAACCCCAACTTGCCCACGCTGCCAAACTGTTGGAGTGTCTTCCATTAAACCATCACAGACGGTGTTTGTTCTCTGGCCTTGCAGGAGTTATTGATGTACGTTCTCAAAAAAACTAATAATAATGCTCTTGTGTTTTCTCCCTCTCAGCATGTTGCTTCCTGAGATATTTTTCATAACATTTTCAGCTAGCCCTAACCTTGTGGGAAACAGAAGCAAGTCCTCTCTCTGTGAATTCAGACCACACAAACAGAAGGCTAAAAACAAAATGCATTTTTGGGCAAAGGCTGTTTAATATAAACATTTTGTCATTCAGTTCTAACTACAAAAACATCCTAGCCCCTCAAAGTCCTTTTCTTTTATCCCCAAGAAAACACTGGCATTTGTGGGGAAAAAAATTAAATATTTATGTCCAAAACACAAGAATAGGCTTTCACCCAAACTACATCTGCACATGTGGGAATTATAGTAGTCTACATAGTGGAAACACTCACCCACTGTGAATAACATTACTCTGAAGCAGAGAAACCATCATGTTTGAGTCACTGGGGCAGTTCTTCATCTGGTGTTAATCAACACAGCTCTGCAGAGTTCAGTGGAGCTACGCCCAGCTACAGAATTTCAGTGGCCCTTTGCTGCTGGTTTTTTTCCTTAGACATTATGCAGACTGTACTTAATGATATGCATAGTTATGAATACTAGCATATCACTAGACCTGTCTTTGAAGTGCCATGTAAACAGGCTGTTAGCAGCTTAAAATACCAGCACATTCTGGCAAACAGTCACAACTAGATAGCAGGGACATATGTTATTACATGCTGGGGAAAAAGTCTAAATTTCCCTTAATACCAGTAATAAAGTAAGAGCTATTACAAAATGTAAGTTTCCATACCATGTTATCAATATTTAGAGTTCTATTAACTGCTTCCCTGCCCCACCATGAGAATTTTTTTTTCAACATAAAAAACACAACAGTTAAATTTCCCATTGTAAGTAGCAAATGTACAAGTTCCTCTCATCCTCTTACTTTTTCCAAGAATTTTTTGAAGGAAAAGGATCACTACAGTTACATGCTAAGAGTGAGTGACTGTCTAACCCTGTCAGAAATATGCAAAGTCTTTTCTTTCAGAAAATCCACAACTCTGTCTCTGTTCCCTCACATTTAAATCAGGTAAAATATATGTGCGTGCTGTGATCATAAGCATTTCTGAAATGTCACATAATCATTTCTTATGGTAATGCAAAGAAAGATGAGCAAGAACAGGCCAACAGAAGCTTAGATGTAAGGTCATTACCTTGCAAGATAATCACTGGAAGCCCTACACAGCATACCAGATGGAAAAGTTAGGGTGCAGATCTAGGATTTGGCAAATGGGGCCATGGGAGCAGCAACCCACACTACAGGGGTAACTGCAACCCTGCTCCTAGGCTCCCCCATCTCCACTAATGCTGTAGTCACTGTGGGAGCCTCTGGGGCCTTTTAAAAAACAGAAACAAAAAACGCTCCGAAGCAGCTAACAATCACTGCAGCTTTCCCACCATGGTCAGGTGCACACCCCTCTCCCCCACTCACCTCTGCTGCTTTCCCAGCTGTCCAGGCTGTACAGGGGCTGGGCTCAGCTGAGACAAGCAGCAGCAACAGGTGGGTTCCCCTGACCTGCCCAGTCCCCTTGAGTGCAGGCACACCAAAGCGATGCAAACTTGGGGATTGGACAAGATGAGCTCTGGAGGTCCTTTCCAGCATTACTTCTTTATGAACTTGTTTCAAAGTGGCAGATACTTCACTGAGCAACAAAATCCTGACTGGAGCTTCCCTCCTGTGGAGCACCTTCTAGCAGAGCATGACTGAGTTACAATACTGTGTTTGAAATGGGTTTCCTAACCAGATACAGCCCACCATGCCAGCTGCAGGGAAGGATGCCGGTAAAGCTGGGCAAGCCAGGAGGAAGAAAAAAATACCTTGCCATAAAATTTAACTTTTTTTGCAATACCGTCAATCTCAGTATCTCAAAACATTTTGGAAAGTTATTCACAAGAAAAAAAGCAGTCTTGAAAACCTCATAATTATTCACATGCAATACTTTGCCAGAATACCTGTATCTGCATAAGTCGGGAACTTTTCTAGTGTAATAGTTTTTATATTTAAGTGAATCTAAGACCTAATCAAAATTGTGGCACAGATAAAAATGCGCAGTCAAAAAATCTAATTATATCCCCTACAACTAAGAGTATACACAGTACTCTTTAGAGGAATAAGCAGCCAAACTAAAACTAAAGCTAATCCATACCTAAAAAACAAAACTCTACAGTAAATTTTAAATCCTTAAAGGTACAATATATGAACAATTTATTTTTACCTTGTTTATACATTTTACACTACCACCATACTGTTGACTCTGTTCACATCATCTGTTCATCCACCAGGGACTAACAAAGACAGTGGGCAGAGGAGAGCCCTCTAGAGCAATATTTGATACCTCCTTCCAGGTAAGCCATTGAGCCATTGGTGATTACTCTTCAAAACAGAATGATCCAACCAGTTATCCACCTTGCAGTACTTTAATCTAGATTTTATTTCCTTATGAATGAGAGTATCAGTGAAAACAGTGTTGAAAGATTTGGTAAATTTCTCTGCCTGCCTGCCTCATCTCCACAAAGCCCTTCACCTGGTCACAGATGGAAGTAAGTAAATCTGTTTTATGTTTCTGATCACTAAGAAGAACTGGTGCTTAGAAAAAAATGCCTTCTGATATGTTCCATCAAGGTTAGATTGATTGGTCTGTAATTCTCTGAATCCTACTCTTCCTCCCCACATGTTTATTTATTTATTTGTGTGTGTGTGTGTGTGTGTGTGTACACACACACACACACACACACATATATAAAATCATAGAATTGTATGATTCACATTGATTCTATGATCTATATCTATATCTATAGATAGATATAACACCCACACACCCTTTGGCAGTCATCTGGGAGCTCACTTAATTTCCACAAGTACTTTAGGCTGAATAAGAGATAGCTAAACCACAATAACTTGGCATTCTTCAAGAGCTAAGCTTCTGCTCCTTATTCCTTTTTAAGGAGAAATTATCACAACACTACTGATGCATGGTGTAGCAGGATGGTGTCCTAGGATCACCGTGCTTCCCCTAGGTCCCCTCTGTACCATGCCAAGCATGCTCCAAGCGTCCTCAGAATCTCACCCACCACGTCTTTGATCTTATAATTTGATCATATGGAGGCTGCCCTTCATCCTTTTGGCTACGGTTCCTGCTGTATGCCGGACCGGTGTTCGGTACGAGTGTTCAGGTACACCCTAGCCTCATGGGCTATACGTGGCTCCTACCACTCCTGTACCATGCCCCAAGCCTTGCTGATGGACTGGGCATTCGTCTGTCTCTCCTGTCCACTCTCGAGGGCTTCTCAGCAGTGCTGCCCTCTCTCTCTGGGGCTGGGGTCCCAACTCTGATGTGGTTCCCGTATGAGGCCTCCTCCATTCTCTTATAGCCTCACCCGAACCTCCAGTATAAGAACATAACAAAACACAAGCCTCTGCACTGTAACTTAAATTCAGGCCTCATGGCTAAAACAGCCTCTGAGCCACACCACAAGTTCTCCCTCTCTCACCCGTATCACCAGCTGCACCCACATTCAGGCTTTCCCTTTCTTCACTCAGGGCAGAGCTCCTTCTCCTTTAGTCACAGGCAGGGTCTTCCTGCCTGGCCTCAGCCTGGGAGTTATATAGGAGCCAGGCCCTGCCCCTTCCGGTCAGCTGACTCCCACTGGTTGCCCTAGCAACCAGCAGCTGGGCTCCTTACTTACTATCCCACAAGTAGCAGACACTTCAGTGCCCTGCTACACATGGTAAAACACCTTTTATTACCATGTAGTAAGTGTTCATATGCCTGGATTCTAGCTGTAATTTTTTTCCTTTGTGCTATGCAATTTGTAGGATGCATGTCCATATAGTAAAATCAAAGTATGGTTGTAGCATGTATTAGTGTGCCACGGGTAATAATAGTAGCAAAAATGCTGCAGCACAGGATTTAGTAAGTGCTAGCAACTAGAACATGTATTCAGAATCCCTGGACACTTTATACTCAGGTTTTAGGAAAATTTTGAAGCCTGTGTCACCCTTGCTATTGTTATACATGTACATGTTTAATTTATATAGCATGCTAGAGTCTTATCTCAATTTACTTGTGCAGAAATACCCTAAAAACCCAGGAGCTTCCTTCAAGCCCTCCTTTTGATTATAAGAGTTATCACATCTACAAGTACACCAGAGAACAAAAACCACGTGCCAAGACTAGTTAGAGCACACACACAGTTTATATTTAAAATGCCGTGTATACAAAACTCGAAAGGAAATTATGATCAATCCAAAAGCGAATTAGAACAGTAACAAGCAAGCAAACAAAATGAACAAACATATTTAATGGATTGTATCTATACATTCTGCAAGGAAAATAAACTTCCTTCAGTTCTAATCTATGGCCATTATAATTTTAGATATTTCACAAATACTTGGAAGTTTCGGGGATTTCACAGGATGGGCCAAATTTACTACTGGGGTAATTAACTGAAACCACAAATGGTTTAAATCTGTTGATAAACCAATGAACATTTGTGTATATATTTCTACCCAAATATTTTTCCTGGGGTTTGTTTGTTTTAATACTATTCTTAACAACAACAATTATGCTCATCTGTAAAGTTATTCCTTGATAAAATTAGTGCAAATTCATGTAATACCACCATGAATAGATGTATCCAAATGTGCCTGTTTCTTTACATTTCCTGTCATGTTTATGAATTTCTACTTGGATTTGATATAGGGTTGGAATTCTGCTGTAGCCATGTGACCCGAGGAAGAGCAGTTTGTGCCCCAAAGCTTACCTAGCTTCTGTGCCAACTATACAGCTGGTCAAATAAATGATATAGTGGGGAAAAAACCTTGCTTTGAAAATACATTTACTGTGGTAAATTACCTCTGGTCCTTGAGAAAAACCCAAGTATATGAAACTACCATCAAAGAAGGAAACAGCTTGCGGATCCAAAAGAATATTCAGGGATTACATTTGTTTGCGAGAAAAGAAATGAGACATGAGAGTATTTAAAGGAGATCAAATCTGCTTCTAGTTCTTGTGGTAACAGAACTGCCCAGATCCATTTCACTGAAACCCCCAAATTGACCCAGTTTATACAACCTTTTTTGGTTATGATTTTTTTCAGAAGTTCTTTTTGGGTTGTTTTTTGGGGGAGGCATTGTTTGGAGTTGTGGGGGGTTGTGTTTTGGGTTTGTTTGTTTTTTTTAACAGCCACCCCTTAGAACCCAAATTTGTAAGTATTGCATTAAAAGAAATAATGCTTACAACCACAGAATAGCCTCAAGAATTAATTTGAATGAATTTCCCCTTTTGTTCACATTTCACACTACAAAAAAAGAGACTTCCTTTGATGTAAACAAGAAGTTAATTCAATCTGTTAGCATGTCCATGCAGAGTACCGCTGGATCCCCTGGTTCTCGCCTGCCACAACTTTGATCTTGTTAAAGAAATGGGGAGGAAAGAGATGTTTTGATAATTAGTACCCACGGAAGGACCACGCTTGGTCTATTTCATAATCTAGGTGCTTTTTACTCCTTCTTTTACAAGGAACCAGGTGGGAGGCAGCAGCTCAGAGTTGTTCCTGGGATCACCCCCGTGCTCCGAAGAGAATCCCTGGCACCTCAACTGGAGATGGTAAGTGAGGAGGTGCGTTTCACCCACTTGTGGCTGCATCGAACGACCAGTCTATGCAGGATCCCCTCCATGTCCTCTGCCCTGCAAAGGGGGTCTCTGGCTTCTCCATCTCATTCAAGTCTTTGCCTGCTCCCCATAATCAAAAGAAAGCAGAAAGGAGAAGAAGAGTTTTCTTGGTTCTCTCAAGTCTGGGCTTCCCGCCAATTACCTCATTAGTAGCTTGTTATGGGCACCGCCCAGCCTCTTTTGCCACACAGTGCTGGCATATGGGTTCAGGAGTTCGCCTGTGGCCAGGTCTCGAGATCTTGGCCCCCAGTGTCCCTCTCCCCTCGGGGTCTGGATGTTGTGCTGGGTCTCTTCAGGGTCTGGGCTGGTGACCACCCCCACCACTCCCTTTGGCTTTCAAGTTGCCTTTCTGTGTCCCAGTGCAGAAACCGCAGGTTCTTCCCATGCCATGTCTCTGCTCTTCCCTGCGCTCACCGCCATTTCCGTGGATTCCTGGTAGGTGGTGTGTGGGCCTGCCAGTCCTGAGCTCCAGGATCCCTCGGCTCACACTGATCCTATGTTTTGGATCCCTCCTCTTGGATTCTTTTCCCAGAGAGTCTCCCCCACAGCTCCTCTCTTGCCCTGTGGTGCCTGAAGGCAACTTTCCCTGGGGAGTGTCCTCTTCATATCCCTGGGCTCTGCAGGTGTGGGGGCATCTTCTCACCCCACCGGGCCATAATCTTTATCAGCTGCATGATTTCTCAAGTAACAGGGCTTCGGTCTGGAACCCTGTTACACAATCAAATAAGTAAATTCACTGATGATACCAAAATTTGAGGTGAGGTGAGCACGCTAGTAGGGAGGGAAAGACTGCAGCAAGACTTGTATAGGTTACAGGTGTGGGCTAGCAAAAACAGGATGCCCTTCAATACTGACAAGTGCAGGGTGCTGCACTCGGGCAGTACTAACCAGCAGCACACTTATAAGATGGGAAACGCCCTTCTTGAGAGCACAGAAGCCGAAAGAGATCATGGAGGCATTATTGACTCCAAGATGAACATGGGCCAACAATGCGAGGTCACAGTTGGAAGGGCTAACCGGACCTTGTTGTGCATCCACAGGTGCATCACTAGCAGGGCCAAGGAGGTGATCCTCCCCGCCTATGCAACATTGGTCAGGCCACAGCTGGAGTACTGTGTCCAGTTCTGTGCGCCCCATTTCAGGAGGGATGTGGACATCATTGAGAGGGTCCAGAGGAGGGCCACCTGCATGATCTGGGCAGACCCTACAGTGAGAGACTGCGGGACCTGAACCTGTTCAGCCTTCACAAGAGAAGGCTGAGCGGGGGACCTGGTGACAGTCTATAAACTCACTAGGGGAGGACCAGAAGGGTTTGGGAGAGACCTTGTTTCCCCTAGCACCACCTGACATAACAAGGAATAATGGTCACAAGTTGTTGGAGAGTAGGTTTAGATTAGACATCTGTAAGAACTACTTCACAGTTAGGGTGGCTAGGATCTGAAACCAAACTTCCAAGGGAAGTGGTGCTGGCTCCAACCCTGGGGGTCTTTAAGAGGAGGCTTGATGCCTACCTAGCTGGGATCATTTGAGCCCAGTTTTTTCTCCTGCCCAGGCAGGGGGGTGGACTTGAAGATCTACAAGGTCCCTTCCGACCTTACTTCTATGATTCTATGAAGTAACATCTAGAGAGAACTAAAAAAAAATGAAATGTTACCTTCACTATAAAATCATTGGCAAAGAAACTGCATCTAACTTTGCATGGAACAACACACATATCCTGAATGTTCCAGCAGAAATATTTGGGGTTTCTTTCTCTTCAGATAAGAATTTGTATCATGTCACATTTATTTAAACTGGTATTCTAAGTAGGTGATGAATTAAGAAAATGCCGCTAAGTCCTTCATGGGGGAAAAGAAGACTATTGCTTCTGGAAAGACTGGCAAACTGGTGTCTGGAGATTCAGAACCTGGAGGTATCTAGGGGTATGTGAAGCTTCAGTAGTCTATTCGATTCAGAGGAGATTGGGCCCGATTTGGCAGCCAAATCTCTGAATCTGAATGGAATTGGGAGACCCGTTGAAAGGTCCAAATTGATTCAGACGCCTCCAGATTGATTTGGAGAGATTTGGTGCTGATTCGGAGATTCAGCCATAGACTAAATAAGCAGCACTCCTCAACTATGCTGGACACAGCTGCCTTCAGCTGGTAAGTTTGTTGTGGTGGGCAGAAGGGGGGCAGCAGATCAATGCCCCCACAGTGAGGGAGGGATTGGGGATGGGGCAAGCTTTCCAGCCAGCATGGAGGCGGGGGAGGAGCACAGACTGTGGGAAGAGGGCTCCTGCCACTGTGCATCACTGGTCTGGGAGGGCATGGTAGTGGGCATATGCCCTGAGATCTGCATGAGGTGACCTGGGCTCCGAGAGGCTAGCCCCAGCTGCCCACTGCCAGGCTGTTCTCCGCAGGGTGGGTGGAGCCAGGACTGTGGTCTGGGTGCCTAGCCCCAGCCTCAGTCTGGAGTGCAGCCTTGGGTCTGACCACCCCCCAGAGAGCAGTAGAGCAGGGGCTATGCGGGGGGGGGCTGCAGCCACCCTAAAATTCCCCATAGCCCCTGCTGCCAGCCCATCCATGATTTGGGTGAATGCACCCACCCCTGTGCCCTGCTGCTCCTTGCCCAGCTGGGGCACAGCAGAGTGAAACCACAGCTTGTCTGAGAGAAATGGGAAGGCTGGAGCAGCTTTCGCTGCTGCTTGCCACTTGTCTGAGGCAGCACAGTGGCACCATCCCGCACTTGCCCTCCCCAGCTGGGCAAGTGGCAAAAGGGCATAGCCCGCACTCCCTGCACCTTCCATCACCTGGCCAGAGTGCAGCCCAGCCCAGTCTTCCCCGTACAGATCTGGGGGCACATACATATTCCCATGTCCTCCCACACTGGTGGCAAGAGCCACCAGAGGAGCAACCAGAAGAGCAGCTCCCAGACCAGTGGTACACAGTGTGCAGGAGCCCTACACACCAATCCCTCCCTCAGTGTGGTGGCATTGATCTGCCCTGCCACACACCCCTTTCCCTCCCCACTCTGCCCATTGCAACAGACTTACCAGCTGGAGGCAGCTGTGTCCAGCATAGTTGAGGATTGCTGCCTGTTTAGTCTATGGCTGAATCTCCAAATCAGTGTCGAATCTCTGGATCTGAATCAGCCATATTGAATCAGGACAGTGATTTGAATCATGAAATCAAATCACTCTCTTCCCAAATTGGCCAAATCCAACACTTGCTGCTTTGCACAGGTCTACAGGAATCCCATACAGCTTCATCCTCCTTCCTGGGTGACACAGGTGAGGTAGGAATATTTCAACAGCCCTCACTGAATGAAATCCCCATTAGCCAAATAGTCCTGGTTGCACAGGGAGGCATAGTTTATGATTCACATAGTACAGTCAAATTTGGCCCAACCGATGTAGAGGTGTGATTGTGCAGAGTGGTGGATTGACTACAAGTACTCCCTGCAGGTCTTTATGGCATCTTTTCCCATCATGTTCTGCTTTCACACATGCTTCTTATGAGAAATGGGTGTAACCAGTCCTTACTCTCTCCAAAAGGATATTAAGTACTAGTGAAAATTTTGGATGGTTTCCAAGTGGGGGGATGGGTGGTGGGCTAGGGAAAGATACTTGGTTAATATGAATTGGAACACCAAACCTGTAAGAGAAGAGATGGTTAGGGTATGGGAAGTGAGCCCATAACGGTTGGGAATTCTCACCATTTTCCTTCAGTTGGCAACCCTGCTAATATGGTATATACACAGCAGGGTATAAATTATTCAGAGTTTGGGACTGGGTATGAGGAACATAATAAAATATTAATTAAATATGTATTTAGAACTTAAACAACCAACTTAGCAAATATAGACCTTAATCTTTATTATATTTACAGGGATTGAACACTAAAACAATTTAGTAATGCAAACACGTTTCATTTTCTTTCTTTGACAATGAAAGAGAGGAGGGAATTTAATACATCCTGTATTAAAAGAGAAAGACTAGGGTAGCTGTTCAGTCATTTAAACTCTAAAATAGCCAAGAAAATAAACAAAGGGATGGATTTTGTCTGCTTTGAAAACAACTTCTTTTCAAGAAAAACGTTCTGGAATTAATTTACTAAAACAATGTAACCCCTGTCATTTTCTTCTCTTTTAGAAATTAAAAAAGAACATTCAAATAGGAAAAGCATGGTCCCCTCATAATGAGACAAAAGCACAATGATGAAAGGAACCATATTCTCCAGTACATCTTGTGATGCCAAACATTTTCTAAGAACTAAAATTAAAATTAACCAGACGCAGCCATTAACTCTGTGCACCAACCTACTGTATAAATAAAAAACAAACCAAAATGGAGTGAACTCTGCTTCCTATTCAGATAAACATTCCCTTGTCTAAACATGAATTAATTTAAAAGTACTGTATCAAGCCCCATCAGTTTGAGGGTATTCTTTACTTTATAGCTTAAACACTACGCTAGATGTTTTATTGTGATGTTCTGGTGTAGAGTTGTAAACATTAGTGTTGAATTATTTTATACATCAACATTCTTGTTCAAACGATTATACTCTTGGGTAATTTCTTGGATCTGTATTGGAGTTCTTGTTGCCCTTGCTTAAGGGATGTCCAAAAGACCTTGTGAATTTTACATAAAAGATTTCAGGGAAGGGAGTTGCTTTGAACCTAAAATTACTATGAATTTGCAGAAGTTTTAAACTTCTGCAAAATAATTTATATATAAATAAAATAAATCCACTGGTTAGTCCACCAGTTAAGGTACTAAACTGGGATTTGAGAGCCCCACATTCTGGCCTCTCCACTATGATTTTTGTTTAATCTTGGCAAAATCACTTGCTTTGTCCACTTCCTTATACTTTAGTTTCCCCATCTATAAAAAAGGAGTTTCCTCCCTGGCAGCAGTATTGTGATGGCAAAGACTGAGAAACAAGTGGACACTATGGTGATAGGTATGCTCCTTTGACATTCTGCCATCTGAAACCCAGTTGCTACCATGTGTAGTATAAAAGAATTTATATAGAGTAGGTGTCAAACTAAATGCAAATTCCACATGCACACAGATTATATTTTTAAAACCTCACTTGATTTTTGGCCTTCTGTTAGAAAGTTAAAAATTTGCACCTGCTTTTGGAAGAAGTGCCAAGGTTTTGGATAGCCCCTGAAATGAAAATGTATTGCCTCTGATAAATCAATGGTGATAAATGATGGTGTATTGCCTCTGATAAATCAATGGTAATAAATGATGGTGATAATTTAACCATTATATTCAGGATAAGTTTGACTGCTCTGGGCTGGTTTTGTATATTATTTTTTCTTGTCTCCATGAAAAGACATTAAAGTCTATAGTAGCAAATCATATGTCTGACCACTATTGATGCAAATTATTGTAAATTTTCACTGCTCATTCTCACCATTCATATTTCATATGACCTTTAAATGCTCATCAAGCATCTTTGATACTGATAGTGGCCTCAGACGCAATTAATTCATGTTTGTGCAAAATTTTCCTCATGTCATATTTGCCTATCTTGAGTTCAGTGGTTGAGATCTACAGAATAAAGTACCATCAAAATTATACCATTCAAAATGATAAGCACACTGTCCATGAAGTTCTTCACTATCAAACAAGGAGCAAAGACAATGTTTTTCCTTGCTGCCACTGGTCTGGGAGCTCTTGCTGAATTTTCTCAGAGATACAGCTGCTAGGGCTGTGTGAAACAGCACCATTCCAATTCAACTTCCGTTTTGACGATTCAGCGGAACAGTCTTTCATTTCGAGTTTCGTTTCATTTCATAAGCACTGTTCCGTTTCATTTCCTCAAAACTGTTTGCTGTTTCAATGTTTTGCCCATAGGTTATTATGGGGAAACAAAATGCAGCAGGCAAGGAGACTGGGGGCTTGCCTGTACCCCCAGGAGGGCTGCCAGGGCTGTGCTGGAGTCCTTCCAGGGGTGTGAGCCCCTGATCTGCCTGCCAGAGGAGAGAAGCCTGGTGCTGCCGCCTGGGACCAGCACCAGGAAGATCGCTGCTGCCGCCTGTCCCAGGCAAAATTTTACACAGCCCTAATAGCTACCCTTATGTTAGTCTGGTGAAGAGAAATACAGTATTAAATGTTAACATAAAGAATTTCAAATTCAGATTTGCAACACAACTAACAATTTTCAATTAGTCTCTAAAGTGCCCTATGCTGTTGTGTGGACCCACAAAACTTTCCACTGAGGTATCAGCACTGCTACAGTCAGACAGAAACAAGTCTATTAGTTCTGGTTACGTCATGGCCTAGGACATTTCAACATGCTGTGCTTTTTGTACACTGAGGCAGAGACCATGTCCATTGTGCATCTTTTCACAATAGTATTGTTCCCAGACTGCTGATTCTGACAGCAGCATTAGGTATTCCCTTCCCTTCATAGTTCTTCACTATTCTAAGGAATTGTGTATATCTTCCTTATCTGTTTGGGCAAGCACAGTGACTGTGATGAATCTGTGTACATTTCACAGTATTAACACTCCCAGGGTTATCAGGGAAGGAGGGAAAGGTAGTTCCACTACACAGATTTGCACTTTTTTATTTTAGCTTTAACCCAACCATTCCCACTTTCCAAAGTCTCTGGGAGCCTCAGGGCCACCCTGTCCTATTTTTTTTCCGCCAGATCAAAATGTAATCTCCATAGACCACAGAGATGGTTGCAATTCCCACTCTCCAACCCCACCCAAGTGCTAAACAAAGTTAGATTATCTAAAGAAACTCTGAGAAGGGGTGGGGTGTAGAATAGGCACAAAATAGCATGCTCAAAAACACTACTCTAATTTGAAGTAGCTCTAGCATCAAAACAGTTGGCAGAATTCATCTCTCCAAAAAATATTCTTGCTTCCATGTAATAGAAAATGTGCAGATTCCTCTAATTTTTGTCTGATTTCCAGCTCATCTTTTAGTGAAAGCAGCAGGTACCTAGCAGCACTTCTGAAAAATTGGCTATTTTTATAGCAAGCACTCTAGCTTGAAAAAATTTGTTCTACATAATTTAGGTTTTCTGGAGACAAAATTCCTACCTCAAAAAGCCTATTATGTATAACACAAAATTTCTTCACCTAACCTTAGACAACACACAACCTGATAATCCTTAACCTTTCCAATCCTTGATAGAAAATGAATGCCAGATAGTCCCTGACATACCATCAGATACTGGGATTTTTATACTTATCTACTGTATAAAGTGATTGTCCTTCAATCAAGACACTTTGAAACATATTGCATAGTGCTACAGTTTAAAGTTCAACAAATATCATGATAAAGTAAACACATGCAATATGGTAATTGTTGATATTTAACAGCTCACACTACATGTTTTTTCATTAATGGCATGCCATACTTTCTTACATCTTGTTGTAGGCCCTATACTGGATGAAACATGACAAACTTTGAAGTATATAGTATGTTGCATTGTATATAAAACTGCATACTTGATAATCTGATGAGCAAACATGAATATTAGTCCATACAAAACTTAAAATTTGATTCACAGCTATGTCATCTGAAACCATGGTCAAAAGGTGTTTAATGGCTTAACTCTACAAATTCAATCATCATAGTTGATTGCATCTGCTCTCTTTCTAGTTTTTACTTGCTAAAAAGAACCATTATGAAAACCTAATTATTTTTTTCCTAATAGAAACAATCTGATTCTTCTTTATTCTCAAACTGTCAGATCAGCTCAAAATTCTAACAGAATCTGATATCTGTAGATAAATTCATCCAGATAAACTGAATTTTCTTTATTAATAGTGGTGGTAATGAAGTGTGATTAGTTGATCTTAATAAATGTGCTATTTTAGAAAGTTGCACTCTTTTTTAAGGTCATCCAAATAAGGGAGCCCTTGAGAATTCCAGAGTGACTCTAGTTAGCAGGGAACTCCGCTCTCCAGATGCCTTTGGTCTTAATCATTAGGATCGGTTTCATTTTCTCAGCGACATAAGAAAAGGCAAATACATGGCCTGTTGGCTGGCCTTGGCTACCAACAGATCACTGGAAGTTGGGGAAATAGCTGAAGGGAGTGGCCTGCTGCAGTATCTGATGCCCTTGGGCACTGGTGAATATGGTGATTGGTGACAGGAGGGCAAGTGAAGGCTGACAGCTCCAGTCACCCTCTGGCAGTTTTGCCCATTGTAATTGCTCTGACTCCAGCTCCTCAACTGTCAACCCTGCTGCCACCATTGCAGTGTTCCTTGAGCCAAAATCAAGAGCTGTTGCCACTTTATGCTCGGTGTTAGAGCTGCTGTCCTGGCACAAAAAAGATGTTGGTAACAGCAGCAAGTCCAGCAGCAGGCATATGGTAAATTTCGGTCATCCCTCAGTCAAGGATGATTGTGTTCCATGAACGTCTCATTTGTGTTTCCGAAGATAGCTGATGAGGCCTATTCAGAATTGACAGACTACTGAAGCTCAGACATGTGTTTCCATGTGGGGTGGGTAGTGCTGGATTCTTGATTTGTTCTGCAACATGCTGTTTCTTGTGTTCCCGCTTTTCCATCTGCTGTTGTTGTCATGAGGTTTCAAAGTACTAAGTTCCCTGCAGAAGAGTCTTCCTCTATTTGGGGCAGTCCTGGGCGATAGTCTTCCATGAGTTCAAATTCTGTATTTCTGCACAATTTCTGTACTTCAATTTCTTTATTAGAGATTTGGACAATGGGATGAGAAGTTCCCTGTTCAAATTCACTGATGACACCAAGATTTGGGGCGAGGTGGGCACGCTAGAAGGGAGGGACAGCATACAACCAGATCTGGACAGGTTACAGGGGTGGGCAACTGAGAATAGGATGGGAATTCGATACTGACAAGAGCAGGGTATTACACTTGGGCAGTAAGAACCAGCAGCATACCTATAGGCTGGGGGACTCCCTTCTTGTAAGCACAAGTGACAGAAAGGGATCTTGGAGTCATTATCAATTCCAAAATGAACATGGGCTGTCAATGTGAGGACCTAGTCAGTAAGGCCAACAGCACCCTTCATGCATCCACAGATGCATCAT
>NW_017728907.1:44294772-44303800 GCF_001723895.1 Crocodylus porosus | reverse complement strand
TCATGATCTTTGAACACTCATTTCTTCAGGCATCCAAAGGCTGTACTTGCATATTTGAGGGGATGCTGGATTTCTTTATCAATGTCAGCCTCCTGTGAAAGATGGCTTCTGAGATACAGGATATACACAACATTCTTCAGACTCCCACCATGGATCTGGATTAAAGGAGCTGGGGATGGTTCATTAGGAGATTGTTGGTGGAGGAACTTAGTTTTCTGAATGTTAAGCATCAGTCCCATTTCCTTGTATGCCACAGTAAAGACACCAGTGATTGCCCGAAGGTACATTTCTGAATAAGCACACACACTACAGCATCACCAGCATACCAGTTCAATGATTGAAGTCAGGGTGATCTTGGTTTTGCCTCAGTCAGCTGAAGTTAAACATCTTACCATCCATTTGGTAGGTAGCTCCACTCCAGCTGGAAGCTTGTTGGTGGTCAGATGTAGCATTGCAGCAAGGAATATTGTGAAGAACATTGGAACAGTGATGAAGCCTTGCTTAAACACTATTTTAACCTCAGAGAGACCTGTGATGGGTCCATTACTGAGAACCACCACTTTTATACCATCATGGAGCAGGCAGAGAATGGTTACAAATTTGGGGGGCATCCATACTTCAAAAAGATTCTCTATAACACTTCTTCACTGACAGAATCCAAAGTTCTAGTGAGATCAAAGATGGGCATGTAGAGAGGCTTGTGCTGTTCCCAGCATTCCTCCTACAGCTAAACCCACACTGAGATTCCAGGAGGAGCTCTTCAGCAAGTGGAAGGAGATAGTTCAGGAGGGTTCTTACAGTGATCATTCCAGTGGCAAACAGGAAGGCAATTCCTCTGTAGTTTCCACAAATCGAGCTTGTCTCTGTTCTTGAAGATCATGAATCATGGCATCCCTGAGGGTGTCTGGGATTTCCTCATCATTCCAGATCCTTAAGATGAGGGAATGAAGCTATGATATGAGTTCCTCCCCCATGCTTGAAGATTTCCATGGGGATTCCCTCTGCCCAAGATGCCTTGTCGTTCTTCATCTGCTTGATGGCTTTCTTTAGTTAATTAAGGGTTGAAGTGATTCTGAGATCCTCTCTGACTGGCTATTGCAGGATGGAGTTGAGAGCAATCTCAATTGAGAAGGTCTTCAAAATGCTCTTTCCAACAGCCCTTGATGGCTCTCCTTTTCTTGATCAGGTATATTCCATCCTTAGGTCTGAAGGAAGTTAGTCCCTGAGTGCTTAGACCATAGATGGCTGAAGAACCTGTGCATATTGTGGATGTCAATGAGATGTTGACTCTCCTTAGCCTCGTCTTCCCATCATTTGTTCTTCATATCACAGGTCCTCTTTTGGATCTCTGCCTTGCCCTGTTTAAGATTCAAATTTGGAGTTGGTGTCATTTAGCCAAGCATAAAAGGCCTTGCACTTTCAGTTGATGAACTCTTGGATCTCCCGATTGTTCTCATCAAACCAGTCTTGTTGTTTCCTGGTAGAGAATCCAAGCGTCTCTTCATAGGCACTGATGGTAGTGGCTTTGAGTGCACCCCACATACTGCCAACATACTTTCATTGTAGTTGATTAGAATTCACCAGTTTTTCATTGAGGCACTGGTGGAAGAGGTTTCACTTGTTTGGGACCTCGAGTCCTTCAATATTGAACTTCTGTCATAATTGCTTCTGCTGCAGCCTGCTTGTTTGGGAGCCAGTTTGAGTGACTTAACTAAGTGGATGAGTCAGTGATCAGTCCAGCAATCAGGAGCTTCTAGCGTAGCTTGGATGATGTGAATATCTTTGCAATCCTAGGCATGGATGATAACATAGTCAATCAGATGCCAATACCAGGCTGTGGGTATTGCTGTGATGTCTTGTATCTGTTTTTCTGGAAGATCAGCATGTTGGTAATGGTGAGCCCATGTTCTGTACACTTGGTCAAGAGGAAGATGCCACTGGAGTTGACCTTTCCTACTCCTTCCTTGCTGATGGTTCCATTCCAGAGGTTAGAGCCCCTTCCAGCTCTGGTGTTGAAATCACTGCAAAGTACAAATTCTGCCTCTTTCTGGAATGTCAGAAGGGACTTGATTGAGATGGGCATAGAATTCTTCCTTGATTTCATCAGCAGTGACAAGAGTCAAGGTATACGCATTGATTACAGTGGCATATTAGCTCCCTGCTATTTTAAGATGGATAGTCATGAGCCACTCATTAATTCCAATAGGGAACTATTCAGGTTGGCTCATGAATTCATTATTAAATAGCAAAACCATCTCGTGAAGTCAGCATTCTCCTTCCTGTTTACCCTTCCAGAAGAAGGTACAGACACCTCCATGTTCTTTGAGCTGCCCATCTCCTGCTTGCCAGGTCTTGCTCAGTGCAGCTATACTGATGTTGTGTCAACTGAGTTCATGCCACAATTACAGTGAGGCACTCAATGTTCACTATTAGTGAACATTGAGTTTGTTCTGATATTCCAGGTCACAAAAATGATGGTGCATCTTCATTGGTATTCTCAACCACAGTAAAAGTGATCCTACTGGACATGGTTATCCAGTCAGGAAGAAGGTAGAGAGACTATGTTTAGGCCACCTTTTCTAGCCCCCTCCTCATGTGGGCAAGCAGAGCGGATCAGTTACAGCTGCCAAATCACACTCCTGTCTCATCCAAATGCTAGACCACCTTCTTGTAACTGCTGCCTTCATGCCAGTTCATGACTAGGAGCTTCCACACCTCACAATCCTGCTCCTGTCACCATTAGCTAGTCACCAAAAGGCTTGAGGAACTTGCTGGAAATGTTATTTTCATAGAAGACACCTGTCTGTGACTTGTGGAGGAAGTGTTGTGCATGGCTCTTGATAGAATGGAACCTTGATCCAATGGCAAGGAGACAAAGACATCTGGCAATTTTGTTCTGCTGCAGCCTTCATCCACCTTCAGAGCCATTGGAATTCTAACATCTGCCAAGTGCTCTGCCATCAAGGACAAGTAGACCAATGGCTGAACGCTGAGCAGGTTTATCATAGTAACAACCTGTACTCATGTCACAGCAGTCAAAGGATACATGTGGCTTTTTAGAAAGGAAAGTGTTATCATCTGCTGTCCTCACCACATCCTGGTGGTGTTGCCATTGCTTGGTCCACAACTTCTTATTCATCAGGGTTACCCCTGCTTATTTTAGAGCTAACCTTCCCTGAAGTTCATTCCATTATCCACAACCTGTGGATGCACTGGGTGGCTATATGCAACAATTTCACATCTGTAGAACAAAGGTAAGTGCACTACGTTCAGCTGAAATTAAGCAGAAGGCAGGGCAAGCGTACCTTAGAGACTAACTGATTCAGAGGGGTGTGAGCTTCTGGAAGCAAAAGCTTACTTCAACAGATGCTGTGAATCTGCTGAAGTAGGCCGCTGCCTACAAAAGTTTATGCCTCCATGAACCAGTTAGCCTCGAAGGTGCCAGCCTGCACTGCCATCTGTAAAATAATGATTACAGCACTCCTCTAGCTCAAGAGGTTTTGTGCACATAAAGACATTAGGTATTGCAAGGCATGAAGACATTGGTGTGAAGCTAAAGCACATTGACAATGTAGGGATTAGAGCATAACATTTTTACCTAAATAATTATTGCACGCCTAATTCTGCGTTTTAGTATTTAGCATTGTACTACTTTTCACCAATGCCAACAGAGTTTAAGGTCCTCTACAAAAGTTCTTAGGTGAGAAAACTAAAGCAGAGATGTTAAAATCCTGGTCTTCATGAAGTCATTTGGAGTTTTGTTAAAATCTTTCCAGAGAATAAGTGACTTGTCTAAGATTTTAAAGCAACAAAGTTGCACAAACTGCATAATTTAGGTCTTCTGTTTTCCAGAACTGGTAATTTAGCATCAACAGTACGTTTGTACATAGTATACCACATCTAGGTGCTAGTATGCTTGGAGATGGGAAAGAGTCTTTGGTTTTCAACAGGAAAAAAGGAGGCTGTATAGTTTTATTCAGGCACTTGCATAAAACACATGTAGGAAATTGGATCTTCTTTCTGAACCAACATATATATTACGGTTCAAGAAGAACTTTGGGACCTAAAAAGGTCCTTTCTTCAGAAGTCGGTATAACCCCCACCTTGTATGGTAGGAGGGAACTTTTCAAAAATGCAATCTGAGCATGCTCAGTGGAATGAGGGATACTGCATCCATCTCAGGAAGGCTGATAAAGACCCTCATGAGCATGCTTAGTGGGGAAATGGTGACAGTTAGCAGGCATACTGGGTCCAGTGCTGGAAATGAAATCCCAGCAACCAGCTTCTATAAGCAACCAGCCTTCAGAGGTCACAGAATTCAGTTCTCCCACAAGTCTCTGTGAAGACTTCAGGGAGTGTATCTGTCCACTCTGTTGTTTATAGAGCATGAAGTCCTGAAACCAGAGTGGAGGTGTCTAGGAACAACTAGGGATTTTTAGTTGTTTTTTCCCCTTGTTTCCCCTTCTCAGATTCAGAATACTAGTTCACAAGAAATGTGCATTACTGGTTTACAGTGTATTGCAACAGTGAAACAATATTTTATTATATGTTTTTCATTTATTACCTGCTATCCAATCATTACAGTAAAAGTTTATCATTTTATATGCACCTTCATTTCATTAAATTTGCCTCAGTGACTAATAACAACAAGCTCTCCATAATAGGAGTTCTGGATCTATACAGTAAACCCAGAGGATCTGTGCACTGTACTTTGCAGAATCCCTGTGTTGGCAGTTTATGCAAAAATGTCTTTAACCTATACTGGATACAGATACTGTTGGGTACTGAGATCTCTGTCAGTTTTTTCTTTGAGGCAGTACAGATCAATTATATAGAAGGATACAGAATGACTTAATGATGGCTGAACAGTTGATGATACCAATCTCTAATTCAGCTGCTGTGGCTACCATAATTTACCAATATAAACCATATACTCCTTTCAGCTATTTCGTATTCCAGGTATACTACAGATTTGCACCATCACAGATTCCAAAGAGTGGAAATTACAAATGAAAAAAAAAATGGCCTCTGAATCTGTATTGGAACAGACCAAGGAAAAAAAATTAAAGCAAAACAATCATATCCCTTTATTCTTTATCTTCACCTATATGGAAACAAGAGGCTATTAGCCACTGAACACACATTCAATTACTTTCAGTTTCAATTTCAATTACTACTTGAATTAATCTTTCAAAATTTTATAAAACATCTTTGGGGAAACATCTTTATGTTAAGCCAATATGAAAAATAGCTAAAGGCCAGTGCCAAAATGTGAAAAATAGCCAAGATAGCCAACATCATGGCTCAGAGTTGGTGGGGATGGTGGGAAAAAGGGGGAGGGAACAGCATACGGTCATCAGATAGAAGTCTCATTCAGTTTCACAGATTAGACTGACTCAGGTCACTGGGAATGGATCCTTAGATTTTTTTAAAAGCCACTGTAGCCTACATATCTTTACTTTTTTCATGAGAAATCTTTGTTGGAAATGCCCAAGTGAGCAAAATATGCCAAAAATCACTGGCAACTAAACTAGCAACTAATAAGTCATGACCCTTCTGGCAAATATTAAAACAGAACAATGAGAGGTTGAGATTCCCAGTTATATGTGGACTTTATGGGCAACAAACTCTTCTGGGGCCTCTTCCCCCCCAAATCCCTACCTAATTTAAACCTAAAAGGAGAATGTTCTACACTCATACTATGTTTAACCCTCTCCAGCTTTTAAGAGGGGTGTATGGGGTGGCGGGGAGCTAGGGGTTTTTGTTTGTTTTATTTTAAAAGGGAGATTGAGAGGACTATGCAAAAAAGTCATTGATCTTACTAGGGAAATCCCTCATTTTTTTCACTGCATCTTCTTTCCTTTCCCTTCTGTGCAATTATCCTTTGATGTGTCATTAAATTAATGAAAGGAAAACTGAACTGGGTCAATGAAAAGCATGACAATTTCAAACATGGGAATGTCTGGAGGTCCTGGACAATAGTATGATAGTATCATAAGACAACTAGAACTGGAACTACATCAGCAATGAATCAATTGACAACAGAACAAAATTAGTCCCTAAAAAAATTAATCTGCTGGAACAGCTGGAATCTATGCCATGCCATAGAAGACTTCCCCAAGGCAGGAAAAAAAATCGGGAAGACAACACCAGGGGTGAAAAACACAAGTTAGCTTATAACACCTCACTAGCAACTATGGCACTACATTTCAGGGGGAAGTTTTCCTCTCTTCCCATGTCTCTAAACTCATTACATTCTCATGATAATTTTATAACTTGTTATCTTTTACTCTAAACCCTTTCAAACAACTGCCACTTGTTCCCTACATGTAAATCTCTATATATTCAAAGCCTTATTCCTGAGTCAGTCCAGCTGTCCAACATATTGTGTGTGTGTCTGGAAGCTCTCTCCCATTTGTCATCTAAGAAGCCGCTAGGAAAATTTACAAAATCTTTGGCAAGAAGAGTATGCATATGGGAGGAGTGAAGGAAGTGGGGGTAGTGACAGATCTTTGATCTCTATTAATACCTTGATAGAGCTTTAACTTCTGGATCCTATTGGTCTATTCAGTGATACATATACTCCTCAGACTGCACATATCTTGATAAGCATGGAAGCAGCCTAAGAAAAGAGGCAGGGTGGGAGGTTTCCCTGAAGATAGGTAAGAAAATTCATTTTAAGGTATTATGATATGACTTACTGTTTTCAGCTGTTTTATGCAAATACAAACTTAAAGCATTTCCAGGCAATATATTTCTTTTCACCTGGATTTTAATCAAAACTAATTAACTTTGCAATTCAAAACTAAAATACTTATTTTTAATTAAATTCTACTTGGAGAAAAAAGATCTAAAGTGACTGAAATACTCCAGTTACTAAACTCAGTCATGGTTAAATACACAGTGGGACCCCTAAATGAGAAAGTAGGAAACCCTATACACCCACATTTAAAGACATATCAGTTTTTTCCTCTGAATGGGGCACACTAAGAAGGTTCTTAACTTAGTCAGAGTAATCCCCTTTCTCTTCAAGAAAAAAAAAGAATAAAAGTAGTGTTGGCTTCTCAGTCAAGGGAATTGCTCCATTCTGAATCCAGAGTTCCTCTAAAGAGAAGACTAAGAAACAGTCTATTGGCTGGATTAGATGTCTGGCAACTAAAACAACCTTGAAGATTAGACTGAAGTAAGCCTTGCAAGTGGAATGACTCCCAGCCACATAGCAGATGCATCTGAGGCTTGCCAGAGAAAGTGACACGAAAAGTTAACATGAGGTTGTGGACCTCCTGAGTAGAAGGAGGAGCAAGAGCCAGCTGGTAACTATATATAGAAAAGAAATCTTTATCTGTTAGGCAGATGTGCCATTTACTTTCAGATTACTGTTTTAAAAATATTATAAACTTCTAGAGCCCAAGTATGGACTGGATTAGAGACCTTTAAAAAAAGAGATTTAAAAAGATTAGAGATGGAATTCTTCTACCCTTTTCCAGCTATATAATAGGTGGAATTTTTAACATTTATGCACGGGTGGAAATTCTATTACCACTGCATTATGGACACGTAAGCATACTATTACCACACAAATAATAAATGCATGGTCCAATGACTGTCCCACAGACCCGCTTTGGGATTGAGCTTCATTCTTCGAAGAATCTGGTAATATGGCATTGAATATCGTACACATTGTTAAAGCGCTCAGTTCACAGGCCAAAACTCCAGATCCCACTGAAATCAGGTCTCTTTTGAAATGTCTAGCTCTATCCCAGCTCCATAGTTGGTTCAATAAATGACACCACTTTAAGAAAACAGAGCAGGTTGGCAATCTGGTGATTGCAGCAAAGGAAAAAGATGATATCTCAACAAGTTCTTTGCCTTCATATTTCTGAGCAGGGACCAAGACAAGTCCCCCACAAAGATTACAGACAGGCTCAGGGGACACAATGCCATGCCTAGAGTCAGGGATGAACTAGTTAGGGAACACTTGGAGGGGCTGGATGCGTTTAAATCAGCAGGTCCGGATGCTCTATATTCAAGGGTACTGAGGGAATTGATGGAGGTCATAGCAGGGCCCCTGGCATGGCTGTATGAGCACTCGTGGTCCTCAAACCAGATCCCAGAGCACTGTATGTTCCCTATTGTGGTCCCCAGTTACAAGAAGGGGAGAAAGGAGGACCCGGGTAACTATAGACCAGTCAGTCTCACCTCTGTCCTTGAGAAGACCTTAGAGAAAAGTATCAAGGAGCACATCTGCAGCATGGGAGGTAATGCTCAGGGACAACCAACATGGGTTCATTGTGGGCATATCCTGCCTGACTAACCTGGTTTCCTTTTACAACCAGGTCACAAAGTTCTCGGATGCGGGCGTTGAGGTGGAGTTAATCATGTCTTAAGTGTAATGTGTCAGGGGCCAGAGGCACAGAATCAGAATGTGTATGTGTATTTGTTTATATATATATATTTTTAAATGCAGATTGGCAGAAAAGAATTTTCTAACTAACTTGCAGACTAATATGTTGACTTTCTTTGCCTGGTGCTCCACCCCCAGTACAATGTAACATCATAGCCAAATATGACAGAAGCAAAGTTGTCACGATTGTCCCAGATTAAGTGGAAAATGTAATTCAGCCCATCTTTTTCAGTTAGGAAGCTATTTGTTAGAAAGTTGGCAAAAAGATCCAATATTTGAAAAGAGGAGGAAAAGACTAGACTACACAAGTTTATTGTAGTTCATATATAGTCCTATAAAAATGGTGTGAATTAATACAAACAAATCTCTTTTTTTTCTTTTTGCTTTTTGTGACATCATAATCCTTAATATTTCAGAAGTTTCCAGCAAAATGTTTGTTTCGTATGATCCTAAGCTTGGCAGAGCAGAAGATCAAACAGTTGCATTATCCAGAAATAAGTACTCTTCCTCAGAGTTGAAACCATTTTTCCTTGACTGGCATTATTGGGTTCAGCACTAGAACAGAAGAAGAAATATATAGGTCCAAATTCACTGATGACACAAAGATGTGGGGAGAAGTGGGCA
>NW_017728907.1:44292671-44294186 GCF_001723895.1 Crocodylus porosus | reverse complement strand
AGAGTGTCGAAGGCCTTCCGAAAGTCCAGGAAGACTATGTCCACTGCTACCCCTGCATCTAATGATTTGGTGATCTGATCATAGAAGACCACCAGGTTGGTCTGACAAGACCTGCCACTAATGAACCCATGTTGGTTGCCCCTAAGCATAATCCCCTCTGCTGGCCCCTCATGGACATGTGCCAGAATAATTCTCTCAAAAAGCTTACCTAGGATTGAGGTAAGACTAACTGGCTTATAGCTTCCTGGGTCCTCCTTCCTCCCTTTTTTGAAGATGGGAACCACGCTGGCCCTTTTCCAGTCCTCTGGCACCACACCAGAGCACCACGAGTGCTCATAAAGCCGTGCCAGGGGTCCTGCAATGACTGTGGCTAATTCCCTCGGTGCTCTGGGGTGGAGATTGTCCAGACCAGCTGATTTAAATACATCCAGTCCCTCCAGAAGTTCCCTGACTAGATCCTCACTGACCTTTGGCCTAGGTGTGCCTCCCATGGGGCCTGAGGGGGGCCCCATGGGGGTGCTGATCCAGTCCCTGCTCAGGAAAATGGAGGCAAAGAAATCGTTCAGTAGGTTAGCTTTGTCGGCCGGTGTGACAACCAAATTTCCCAGCGTATCTTGCAGGGGCCCCACGTTACCTGGTACCTTCTTTTTGCCCCCTATCTATTTAAAAAAGGACTTCTTGTCCTTGATCCAGGTAGCTAGTCCCAGTTCCATCTCCACCTTGGCCTTCCTGACTGCCCCTGCATCCCTGAGCAACCGCAGTATAATCCTCCCTGATGATGGCCCCTCCCTTCCAGCTATAGGACATTCCCGGATGCTTTTGATGAGCCACGGGGGGTTTTGCACCCTCGTGCTGCCTTTGATCCATGTTGGGATTACCTCCCTTTGGGCTTGGAGGATTGTCACCTTAAGGAGCGACCACTCTTCTTGGACACCTGGCTCCCCTCCCCTCCGGGACCTCAGTGCCTCTCCGACTATTCTTCTTAGCTCATTGAAGTCCACTGTCCTGAAATCTAGGGCTGCTGCCTTGCTGCAGGCCTTTGCCACGTTGCTCTGGATGGTGAATTCCAGCAGGCAATGATCGCTGTCGCCCAGGTGGTCGAGCACCTGCAGCCCTCTCACCAGGTCGTCACTTGTGGCCAGCACCAGGTCCAACAAGGCATCTCCCCTGGTGGGGCTGTGCACCTCTTGGGTTAGGTGGAGGTCCTCCATTTTGGCTAGGAACCTAAGTGAGTGGTCAGACCTGGCTGACTGCTCTTGCCAGCAGGTGTCTGGAAAGTTCAGGTCACCCATGATGACCACGTCCTTTGACCTAACTACCTCTGTGAGCTGACTTAAGAATTCCTGGTCTCGCTCTTCCCCGTGGTTGGGGGGTCTATAGTAGACCCCCACCGTTAAATCTCTTTCCCCTCGACTGACTTGTATTCTTCATAGACTTCATAGACATCAGGGCTGGAAGGGACCTCGGGAGATCATCGAGTCCAGCCCCCTGCCCAAAGGGCAGGAAGTCAGCTGG
>NW_017728907.1:44289466-44292571 GCF_001723895.1 Crocodylus porosus | reverse complement strand
CAGTTGGAGTACTGCATCCAGTTCTGGGTGCCGCACTTCTAGAGGGATGTGGCTAGCACTGAGAGGGGTCAGAGGAGGGCTACTCAGATGGTCAGGGGCAGCAGGCCAGGCCCTACAATGATAGACTAAATGGCCTGAATCTATTCAGCCCTCACAAGAGAAGATTGAGAGGGGATCTAGTGGCTTTCTATAAACTCACCAGGGGGCACCAGTGGAAAATAAGTGAGGCTGTGTTCCCCCAGACACCACCTGGGATAACAAGGAATAACAGCCACAGATTGATCTAGAGTAGGTTCAGGCTTGATATCAGGAGGCATTACTTTATGATCAGGGCTGCCAGGCTCTGGAATGGGCTCCCAAGGGAGGTGGTGCTTTCCCCTACCTTGAGGGTCTTCAAGAAGAGGTTGGATAGATATCTGGCTGGGGTATTATGATCCTAGCACTCATTTCCTGCCCAGGGCAGGGGGTCGGACTTGTTCTGTTACGATCTGATATGATCTGTTCAGGTCCCTTACAACCCTAGAAACTATAAAATCCTTACCTCTCAATTTCTGGACCATCCTAACTACAACATCACTCTTACACTATTGAGATTTTCAGGTAAGAATTTGAGCCATTATTGATTGCTTTTGTCACCAGAAATAGCACCAGTTTAAAAAGAGAACCGAAAGTAGCAACCTCAGGCAGAAGCAGCAGCAACAACTGAAGAAAATCTCTCCTTAAATAATAAATCTCTTTATTCCATAAAACATTTGAATACAGAACTTATATAGAATATGAGAAATTATTTAACCTGAACAGAAGGAAAGACAGATTTCTACCTAATCAGGAGTAAAAATTTTAGCAAAGTAATTATTTTTCAGCATGAAAGTGTGCTAGACAAGGATGTTTTATCTATGGCTCAAGAAGCCAAGAGAAAAGGGAAATACTTTACACTTGCATATTTTCAGGGGTCATCTGTGGCTAAGCCATTTACTGTTTCTCCTTTAACTAAGCCTTGTACTTCATCCAGGACTTGAGTGCAATTATGTATATAGGACATGCCCTACCCCAGCACACTCACAGTGAGTCTACAGTCTACTTCACTATTATTTATATGACTAGGCAGACTTTTCCATTCTGAGGTGGAAAAGACATATAAAAACATCTCTTGCCTCCTGTCTAAGCTGAATTTTCTCTGATAAGAGAAACTAGAAAGTAATTTGTTGACTTTGCATAGCAAAAATGCCTTCCCCCTAAAAAAGAACAATTTTGAATTCCTTCCATTTGCAAAGCTTCAAGAAGCAAGGGCTGAAAGGCTAGAGATATATAGCCTCTGATTATAAAAGCAGAATATTTTTCATATCCTCCCTCAATGCAATGAGCACAAAGAGATAAGGACAATAAAATTAGGGAGAAACATTAACACTGATAAACAATCCACACTGAAGCTGATAACAGTAAGCAGATTAAACAGTATGTGTAATAAGCATTAAGTCTCCAGGGACCTGAGAGAGCTGTAGCAAATCTTGTGCTCAACTCATTATGTTGAGAAAAAAAAAAGCAAATATTCATAAGTATTTCTGACATTAAAGCACAATGGCATACCATTCTTTCTTTAGTGATAAAGGGGAAGAAGGATGACTGATCTGTGAATAAGTTACTGGACCTTTCCCCAGGATCTAGTGTCAAGAGGGACTCTCTTGGTTCACTTGTTTAAAACTTAAAAACATTATTCTATTTAAAAAAGGAACAAGACATCATGGAAATGACAGAAGTATGGAGGAGTTCAAAGTAAAATGTTCTTCTTGCAATGAGGCCTCTCCAACCCTTTAAAATTTAGCAGATCCAAAATTTAAAGGCCTGACAATCTGACCTTGATCTGATTTCCCCAATCTTGTTTTTTTGTGATAGATGTTTCTAAAACATCTGCCTCACTGAATTGTTGTGACATTGCCCACACATGCATATTGCCAGTGCAGGGGGAGCCCAGGATCACATTATGAACCCAGGCTCCCTCTGTAATGGCAAATGGGGGTTCGGTGGCAGGCCTGGGGGTGTAGGAGGCTGTGGGTCAGGAGTGAGGGGCACCAGCAGGGCTGGGGGACAGGGGCTGCAGGTTGGGAGTGAGGGGGGCCAGCAGGGCTGGGGGCTGTAAATCAGGAATGAGGGGCACTGGCAGGGCTGGGAGGTTCAGGGGGGTGCGGGTCAGAAGTGAGAGGTAGGGGGTGACTGTCAGTTGGGTATGAGGGGCACCGGCACACTAGAGGGCTGTGGGTCAGGAATGGGGGGGGCAGGGTACTGCTTTGTGGGAGTGAGGTGCACTGGTAATGTTGGGGTCAGTAGGTTGGGAGGGGAGCAGCAACAGGGCTGTGGAAGTGGGGGGAGCTGTGGCTTTTCAGTGAGGGGCAACAGAGGGGCAGGAGCAGGGCACCAGCATGTCATTGCCCCCACACCATTATATTCCCCATGCCCGCCCTACCTTCCAGGTATCCTCTTTTTTGGACCTGGAAATATGGTAACCCTAGATTGACTACGTGGATTTGGACTGGTCTTCTATGCCTCCAAAGTCCCTCACCTTCCTGTCAGCCATTCACAGGGGTTTCCATTTTGGCCTGATGTCCAGCCTGCCTTTCCTTGCTGCTGTTTAGCCCAGTTGCTTGCAGCTTCTACTTCTTGGCTGCCTAGTTGTCTGCACCTGAGCTGTTTATCTTCTAACAGTTAGGCTTTGCCCAGCTGCTGCTCCCAAACAGCAAGCTCCTGGGAAAGTCTCTCCCTCCCCAAGGCCAGTGGCAATGCGTAGGGGGTGCACAGAGTTGCACATGCAACCCCTGAGAACACCAGTGCACCCCCTGACTGACTGTGCTCACCACTTAGGCGATGAGCAGGGGGGGCAGGCAGGAGTGCCAGTTCCCCCCCTGCAAGTGCCAGCCTGGGGGGGAGCACCGTGGCACTCCCAGAAGTGGCCGCAGCAATCAGCTGCCTCGTGATTGGCCGTGCCCCCCCTAAGGCAGCGCCAGTCACCCATGCCCAAGAAGTAGCTCCTATCCCAGCAGATATTGGCTTGCTTGCTCCTCTGTAGCTAGTCCTTACTCAGCTAGCTGCTGGTCCCAACCTGGAAGTCCA
>NW_017728907.1:44287981-44289366 GCF_001723895.1 Crocodylus porosus | reverse complement strand
TGCGGCCTCACCAAGGCCGAGTACAAGGGGAGAATGACGTCCCGGGATTTGCTCGAGAAGCATCTATGGATGCAAGTCCTATGGGACAGTCTCATTGCAACAAATGCAGCAAAATCTTTTAGTGGTCTTAGTTTCAAGGATGGGAGGAATATTGAGTCTGAAAACTTTCTAGGCAGTGCAGATTATCTGCACCGAGTGTTAATTGTAAGATTACATTAGCCTGTGCCAAGATGACTGCACACTGTAAACAGATTTACTTCTGCTGTACTAACACACTCTTGGGAAATACTACCAGCTGCATAGATCAAAACTAAGTTTTAAGTAGGCATTTTCCTCCGCATAAAGTACATTAAATTTTAGAGTGCATAACAAAAGGAAAAATGGAGATTCCTGCTAGGATATGGTCTTAATGCTGTTGTAATTTTACCTGTTATATGTCTTGTGTATTATAATGTAACTTGTAAAGTAATTAAACTATGTATTTAATTAGGCTGGAATAGGAAATTTCTGTTCAGTGTGCCAGATGATTTGAAGATAGCTAACGTGATCCCCATCTTCAAAAAAGGGAAGAGAGAGAACCCGGGCAACTATAGGCCTGTCAGTCTTACCTCAATCCTAGGGAAACTCTTTGAGAAGATCCTCAAGGAGCATATCTGTGATGGGCCGGCTTCAGGGATGATGCTTAAGGGCAACCAGCACGGTTTCATTAGGGGCAGGTCATGTCAGACCAGCCTGATTGCCTTTTATGATCAGGTCACAAAGGCAATGGATGCAGGTGTCGCCGTGGACATAGTCTTTCTAGACTTCAGCAAGGCCTTTGACACCGTCTCTCACCCCATCCTCATTAAAAGCTAGGCAACTGTGGCATTGATGCCTACACAGTCAGATGGATTGCAGATTGGCTCAAGGGTCATACTCATAGGGTGGTGGGGGATGGGTCATATTCAACATGGGTGGAAGTGGGCAGTGGAGTCCCCCAGGGCTCGGTCTTTGGGCCTGCACTGTTCAATTTCTTCATCAGCGATTTGGACAATGGGGTGAAAAGCAACCCACTTAAATTCGCTGATGATACCAAAATTTGGGGTGAGGTGAGCACGCTAGTAGGGAGGGAAAGATTGCAGCAAGATCTGGATAGGTTACAGGAATGGGCTAACATTAACAGGATGCGTTTCAATACTGACAAGTGCAGGGTGCTGCACTTAGGCAGTAGGAACCAGCAGCACACTTATAGAATGGGAAACTCCCTTCCTGAGAGCACGGAGGCAGAAAGGGATTTTGAAGTCATTACTGACTCCAAGATGAACACGGGCCGACAATGCGAGGTCACGGTTGGCAGGGCTAACCGGACCTTGTCGTGCATCCACAGGTGCATCTCAAGTAGAGCC
>NW_017728907.1:44278204-44287881 GCF_001723895.1 Crocodylus porosus | reverse complement strand
CATGTCATTGCCCCCACACCATTATATTCCCCATGCCCGCCCTACCTTCCAGGTATCCTCTTTTTTGGACCTGGAAATATGGTAACCCTAGATTGACTACGTGGATTTGGACTGGTCTTCTATGCCTCCAAAGTCCCTCACCTTCCTGTCAGCCATTCACAGGGGTTTCCATTTTGGCCTGATGTCCAGCCTGCCTTTCCTTGCTGCTGTTTAGCCCAGTTGCTTGCAGCTTCTACTTCTTGGCTGCCTAGTTGTCTGCACCTGAGCTGTTTATCTTCTAACAGTTAGGCTTTGCCCAGCTGCTGCTCCCAAACAGCAAGCTCCTGGGAAAGTCTCTCCCTCCCCAAGGCCAGTGGCAATGCGTAGGGGGTGCACAGAGTTGCACATGCAACCCCTGAGAACACCAGTGCACCCCCTGACTGACTGTGCTCACCACTTAGGCGATGAGCAGGGGGGGCAGGCAGGAGTGCCAGTTCCCCCCCTGCAAGTGCCAGCCTGGGGGGGAGCACCGTGGCACTCCCAGAAGTGGCCGCAGCAATCAGCTGCCTCGTGATTGGCCGTGCCCCCCCTAAGGCAGCGCCAGTCACCCATGCCCAAGAAGTAGCTCCTATCCCAGCAGATATTGGCTTGCTTGCTCCTCTGTAGCTAGTCCTTACTCAGCTAGCTGCTGGTCCCAACCTGGAAGTCCACCATGCTGCAACATCCCTGCAAAGCAACGGGAGCCTCTGACTCCCTGTAACACTGAGTTACATGATTAATTAGTCTGCCAGGGGCCTAAGTGGACAATAGACATACTTACACAGATGTTGCTGTCAGATCCAATTGTCTCTTGAATGATGTAGCATGGGTCCAATTCAAAGCCTTTAGAAATCAGCAAAGGTTTTTAATCAACTTCAATTTGCTTTACATGAGAGTAAATAGTAGGTAGGCTTCCACCGACTTGAAAGGGCTTTAGGGCACATCGCTCTATGATAGCTCTCAAGTGCCATCCTACATGCTGATCAAAATCAACTAGGATGGCATCTGATAGCTTTCATAGTTGGAAAGATAATGGAATCAGGTTTTAGTGGTTAGCATTGTCATAGAAGAAAGGAATTAGACAAAGGCCAGAGAAAACCAGCAACCCAAACAGGCTGCCAAAATGGATAAGAGTAGAATTCTAATGTCAGGAATAGAAAAGTGCAGGGTGCTGCACTTAGGCAGTAGAAACCAGCAGCACGCTTATAGAATGGGAAACTCCCTTCTTGAGAGCACGGAGGCAGAAAGGTCACGGTTGGCAGGGCTAACCGGACCTTGTCGTGCATCCACAGGTGCATCTCAAGTAGAGCCCAGGAGGTGATCCTCCCCCTCTATGCGACGCTGGTCAGGCCACAGCGGGAGTACTGTGTCCAGTTCTGTGTGCCCCATTTCAGGAACGATGTGGACAATATTGAAAGGGTCCAGAGGAGGGCCACCTGCATGATCTGGGGACAACAGGGCAGACCCTACTATGAAGGACTGTGGGACCTAAACCTGTTCAGCCTTTGCAAGAGAAGGCTGAGGGGGGACCTGGTGACTGTCTATAAACTCACTAGCGGGGACCAGAAGGGTTTGGGGGAGACACTGTTTTCCCTAGTGCCCCCCGGCATAACAAGGAATAATGGACACAAGTTGTTGGAGAGTAGGTTTAGATTAGACATCCACAAGAACTACTTCATAGTTAGGGTGGCTAGGATCTGGAACCAGCTTCCAAGGGAAGTGGTGCTGGCTCCTACCCTGGGAGTCTTTAAGAAGAGGCTTGATGCCTACCTGGCCGGACTCATTTGAGTCCAGTTTTTTTCTCCTGCCCAGGCAGGGGGTTGGACTTGAAGATCTACAAGGTCCCTTCCAACCCTACTTCTATGATTCTATGAGTTAAGGTTGTTGTTGTCACCTTAACTACTTTTGGGGGTTCTTAAAGCTGCAGTGTTAACATCACTCTGACATTCTGAGGGATTTAATGTTTATTTGTCTGGCATAGATACCTAATATAAGCAGAATGCCTGTTATCCCTGCCTGCTACTTACCATACAGCTTGTACTTGTCATGCCCTAAACTGCTGTCTTCCTGTCTTCCCAGCTACCATCAGGCTCAGGCAGCAGTGCTGACTGCTTTGCCTCAACTACATCACCTCAAAGTTCCCACTAGGAGGCCAGATGATTACTTTGCAGAGATGGCTAAAACTGACCAACAGATGCAGAAGGTATGAAGTCAGAATGATTTTTCCTTCCTTTGTATGCTACACGGAGGGCCTAGACATCTTGGTACAAACTGTGATTCATCTTAATATACAGTCAGTGATATATGGTCTGAACTCAGTTGTTGAGAGGACCTGTAGTCCATCTCATTCAGCTGCATAGCTTTGACAATGGCCTGTGTCAGAGGCTTCAGGTAAACAGTGAGAGAATGCTCCGTAGTGGTGTGTCCTGAAATAGCCCATCCATAGGGCTAGCGTCTTCCTAACGCCTGTCAGGGGTGGGCCTGTGTCTGAAAGCAGGAAGGATTTATATCACTTGGCACAGGGGTGTCAAAGATCTGGCCCACAGAGTCATATCATTTGGCCTGCAGTGCCGCCTGCCTACACGCAGCACATCCTGGCCCTGTGCACTGAGCCTGTCTGGCACAGGCTGTAGTATGGGACATGTGCTTCATATGGCACTAGCATGGACTGGCCCTGTGCACTGAGCTGGGGCTGGTCCAGATCAGGGCCACAGACCAGCCTCCTGTGTCAGATCCAGTGTGCAGTGCTGGTTCAGTGCAGGCACCACTTGCAGCATGTGCCCCAGACTGGCCTCACGTGCTGTGTGTAGTGTGCATCTCAGACTGGTCCCATGCACTGTCATACACTAGGCCAGGGCCAGCACATGTTGCGTGTGGCATGGGGGACAGAAGCTGATATGCTGCAAGCACCATGCATGACCAGTCCAGGGCACAGGCTGCATGCAGCACCCATACCAGACCGGACTAATGGCTGCATCCCACAGACTGTTCCCACACCCAGGCTGAATGAGTTTGACACCCCTGCCTTAAGGAAGTGTTGACCGAATACCTGTTACTCGTGTAAATAGTACCCTGCTCAGCTATGGCTTCAGGCCTATAAGATATACTGACACTGAGTTTCACATCTTGCACAAAAGGTATTTCCACTGTTTTTACAACTAACACATTGCCTTTTTACTCACTGAATGGTTGTATAACCTGTATTGTATTCAGCAACACTTAGGAGCCTCTCTTCAGATGATGGCATTGCCAGAGGAAAGAGATGGAAGTAAATATTATTTTTGGAGTGTCCCATGCTCAGGGGTCAGAACAGGGCTTCTCTGCTAGTCCCTGCTTGTAAGGGTTAGATTTTACTGCTGGCTTCTGATTGCTTTCTCTGTTATACTGTGCTTATTTGAAGCCTGTTGTTAGATTCTCCCTGGTAGCCATAATCATGTTTAATGTTTAATAGGTGTTTGCAACAACTTGGTTCAATATCCACTGTATTTTCATTGGGATACCTAATATATAGCAGTAGCAGGTTGTTACTTTTAGCTAGGCCTAGAATACAGCCTTCCTCAAACTAAACAGAATAACAAAATCCCCTCCCCAATTCTCCTATCCAGGGTAAGGGCTTCATCGCAGTGCATCAGTGTTGCCTTTCTTTTCAGCTTCCCTCCTGTCCAGCATCATCTCTCTGGGAGCTATTAACTTTCTCCAGGGCCAGCTAGTCCACCCTGTCAGCTGGCCCAGAGCTCCTAAGCAGGCAACCTATTGCCCTCTAACCCCATGCAGCTGGGCTCCAGGCCCTGGGCCATGCACCATGTTACAATACCAACCTCTGGGGGTCTTTGAAGTACTGTTTACCGTGCATATGTATATGCTTCTTATTGTTCCACAGATGTTAATTTCCAAATAGAGGACTTCTCTAATTAACTAGCACCTAACTCTGAAGCACGCCAACTTAATATTTTTTCCATAATGGCTGCTGTCTTACTGTTAGCTGGACATTCTTATCCATTTAATTATGAATCCTTCTAAACTTGTGCTTTCTGCTTTGTTGCAACAAGTGCTACAGGCCAGCGACATGCTGTGCAGTTAGAAAAGAAATTCCTTTAACAGTGTGAACATTGTGATCTTTCAGTTTCATTAAATGTCTCATTGTTCTTCAGTGGAAGTGTCAGGTATCAGGTGGGACTTATATGTAAAGGAAGCAAGTTTCATAGGGTCTGGGCCCTTGTTTATTGTACTCATTTCTGCAAATGCATAGGATAAGTGCTCTCCCTGTGCTCCTTTTGCCCTTAAATAGATGGTATATTTAAATTAGATTCTCTATTAATTGGTTCAGTCACTGTTTGTATATAACTAGGTAACAGGTATACTCCTACTTTCGTTTGGCGGGCAGTCTTAAAAATGTTAATGGACTTAAAGTGCATGTATAATGAATGTAGGTGGGCTGTTATGGATGTTGTAATCTTAGTCCAAAGTTGGACCTTGTATTTTCTTTGTCCTACAGAGGAATGACTAAGTTAGGTCAGATATTTTAAGCTAGAGTCTGACTGGGGAAAGGAGGAAAAAATGGTATTTATGTTGAAAGACTTGACGTGTGTGGTAAATGAGGCACAGGTCTTTTCTTAGTATTTTGATGGCCTGGTAGTATCTTCCTGAAGCCCTGATCATTGGTCTAGGGGAACAGCAATGTCACTGTGTAGATGAGTTGTTTCTTACTGTTACTGGTACCTTTTCCCTTGTGAACAGCAAAACTTTACTTATGCCTCACCATGTATTTTACAGGGATTTCCCTATAAATCAGTGTTGGAATCTCTCTGAACTTTGGATTAATTGAAAATTGCATCATTAACTAAAACCAGGAAGCTTGTAATTGCTTGAGGATGGGGAGGAAGGGGCTTCCAGTGCTTCTGAGCATACTCAACTTGAGTTATTAACCCTAATGGAAAGTGAGGAAGGTGTACTGCATATCACACTGTGGCACTTTGTCTAGGTGGTAGCCTTAGGAGGCTCCTGGGTATTTTATAAATATTGTACAGCTTAAACACTTGCTACATATTTTTAGGAGCAGTGCTATTCTTTTAGCTCCCTCTGCATAAGTCTTGTTATTTTCCTAATTAGATCCGACAGAAGCTTAGGAGTAAACAGGCAGCAATGGAGAAGTCTGAGAAAGCAAAGCAGCTCCGTGCACTAAGAAAATATGGCAAAAAGGTGAGAGAAGAATCTGATAGAGTAAGAGGGTCTTACTCTTAGTGTGGCAAGACCAGGGACCAAGACCAGCTGCTGCTTGGATGGGTAAAGAGGAAGAGCACTTGGAAAGTGAAGTCCTCACGGGGAGTGTTGGATGTACAGGAGGGAGCAAAGCTTGTATTCGGTCTCTTATTGCAGGTGCAAATAGAGGTTCTACAGAAGAGGCAGAAGGAGAAAGCAACGATGCTGAATGCAGTCAAGAAATACCAGAAAGGTGAAACCATGGATCTTTAGAAGGTTGGGAGAGTGGGGACAGTCAGACAGGAGAAAACATAGTGCTGTACATGCAGGGTGTTACTGATCCGCACTGGAGGATGAGCTGAAAGATGGTGTCACTGAGTGGGGAGGGCCACAGGTTATCTGCAGCAGCACAATGGCTTCCTTGTTCAGAGAGCCTAATGCTGTTTTTGTTTGAAGCTGTGACTCTTGTTCACACTGGAAACTCCTCTATGCCTTGCTTAGTGATAGCAGCTACACAGCCACTCTGCTCTTGTTTCTACAGGCCTCTCTGACAAGTTGGATTTCCTGGATGGAGAGCATCCACCACCTCGGGGGAAGAAGGAAGGAGCTGGAGGTCAAAGAGTAAAGAAAGGGTATGATTGGAGGTGGGGGCCAGGGATGCATCAGGAATTGGTAGCTGCCCAGTCTTGTGTGGAAGTGCTTTGCAGGAGAGTGCTCAGCCCAGTTGTTTTCTGGGATAGGGGTACTGAAGAGGCCAGAAGAGTCTTTTTTCTGTTCTTTGCTCCCTAGGGAGACATTACTGCTTCCAGCCTTCCCTTATGGAGGGGACAAGCTAGTTATGGACTGGATGGAGCAGTGCCTTGAGTGAATTTTGGGCTTTTTTTCAATGAGAAGACATAGGACATCAGAAAATGACAACTAGGATGTGGAGAGAGGTAGTTAGCCATGTTAGTCTGAGGTTAGTTTATCCAGGGTGTGGCCGTGCTGCCAGGAGTGAACTGATAGGAAGTTTCTCCACAGATCCTGTGTGCCTTTTGGGACTTGGTGAAGAGGGGCTCTGTCAGTGACTAGCTGTTTCTGTTTCAGGCCAAACGCCAAGCGACGCTACAAGAACCAGAAGTTTGGGTTTGGTGGTAAGAAAAAAGGCTCAAAGTGGAACACACGCGAGAGTCATGATGATGTGTCCAGCTTCCGGGCAAAGGTGGCCCATAACAAAGTCTCTGGGAAAGCTGGGAAGAAGGGCTTCAATGTGAGTGAGAAATGTGCTGTGGACTAACAGCCCAGGGGTCGGGAGGGAGGGGCAGCACTGGGCTCAGGCTGCACAGGGAGAGCTGTGTCTGCTGTGAGCCTGGCACCTAAATACTGGACGTGGGAAGATAGGCTGCACATTTGGGGATTGAGCTTCACTGGTTGCAGACAAGGCTGCTCATGCAGAAAGGACAAGTTCTGTGGCCAAGAAGATCTTGTGGGTGTCTGAGCATGTGCAGTGTTTATCCTACCCTGTTGTTGGTTGCCCCCCTCCCTCTTATGCTGTATTGCTCTTAGCAAGTTTCAGGGGCATAGCCAGCAATCTGAACTTGTCTGCTGTCTCTTCTCCTTTACAGAAGAGACCTGGCAAAAAGATGAGGCAGAAAATGAAGAGCCGAGCAGGATAGATACTGCTTCGCAGCAGGGAAAGGTTCTTTTGCTGTATAGGAGTGCAAAGAGCATTCTTCTTGAAGCATTGAAGTGCAAGATGGGGAACACTGTCTGTTTCTTTCAAGGATTCGTTTTTTCTTCTACTTAAGCCTTTTAGCCTGGCATTGGTGAGCTCATTAAACAATTTGCACACAACTCTTCTGGATTCCACTGCATCTTCAGTTTGTTGTAGGAGGGGCTTGAAACCTAATCCCATTGTCTCTTTAAGCTATCTCTTCTCACAGCTGTCCCTTATCAGTGCCTGGAATCCTCTGGGTTAAACGGGAAATGCTGCCTTGTGTGGTGACAACGCAAGAGCCTGACAAAAACTGCAGTCCCTTTCAGGTTCTTAGTACAGCCACTCTTGGGTGGGAACATTAAGTGATAAATGTTACACTTCCAAACAGGTTTATTTTGTAACCATAATCAACTTACAGGTCTGGCCAGACAAGGATTCCTCCTTCCCAGAAATCAATAAGACTACACATGGCACAAGGAGGCAGAACATTGTGTGGAAACCCCAGTCAGCACCCACCTGCCTGCCTCGCAAAGCAGTGCTTGTACTATTACCCTACTGCATATTTTCGCTGTGTTCCTTCAGGCGCCACATGGCTTCCATGTACTTCGTGATCTCACTCTTCTGGCGTGGGAAGTAGAGCCTGCGGTCAGCGCGGTCTGTGTTGATCTGCAGAAATGAGATGAAATCCAAGCACGCACAGTCTAGTAGATGCTCCCTGCTAAAAACAAGGACCCGTAAAATTATTGGCTGCTGTTGTTGTCTAGAGTTTTCTGAAAGTGCACCAGGACTCTTGCCTCATGACCATAATGCTGCTTCAGGGTATCAGCTGATCACCATTAGGATAAGGAAATCAAATGTGATGAACCAAGAGCCTGCATGGCAAGTCCTAGATTTACTGGTGGGTTCTACTAGGATGTGGGTGCTGGGCTTTACAAAAAAGGAACTGAAATGTTTTTGTAAACTGCACTTCAAAGTGATTCTATAAAAAATGGCATCATGGTGTCCTAGACCTCAGTTCAGATGTGCTCAGCTGTAGAGGTATCTTTTGTTTCCCCTTCTAGTAACGTGGTCCCACCACGTGGTACCTAGCACACAGGGAGGCTAAGGCCAGAGCTGGGAGCCCCCCAGAGCCTAGTTTTGGGCCCATCCTTCTGTCCTGCCCAGGCGGTGTCCCCTCATGGCCAGAGCAGCTGTGGCCCATCTCCACGGAACTGTGTGGGCCAGGCCAGGCCTCACCCTGGTGCTGCTGGGTACCCCCACCCACCTGAGCCTCTGAAGCTCCAGGGCAGCTCCTGGTTCCCGCCCAGCCCCTGCTCTCCAGCTGCCGCCTTCCCAAGAGCCTGGCGGCGCTGGCCTGCCCCCTTGCTGCCAGGACCCTTCCCTGAGTACCCAGCCCTGGTGCTGTCCCTTCCTGGCTCTCCCACCTGCACAATGACCCTCCCTAGTGCCTGCCCAAGCCCTGGCCTTGTCCACCTCTGGGGCTCAGGCAGGCACTGCAGAGAGTCGCTGTGCTGGAGGCTCCCAGCCAGCTCAGTCCTGAGCAGGGGCCCAGGGGTCTCCTGTGGCTATGCCCCATAGCCAGGCCCTTGCGCTGGGGATGGCTCTGCCCCGCTCACGCGCAGGGAGACTAAGCCTGGAGCTGGGAGTGCCCCCTGCAAGCCCTGCCTCCTGCCCCAGCCAGGCACCATCCCTTTGCAGGCAGGGTGGTTGCAGCCCATCTTCACAAAGCTGCATGAGTTGGGCCAGGCCCCACCCTGAGTGCCACTGGGCACCCCCCAACCACCTGCTGCAGCCCAAGTCTGCAGAGCCCTGGGGCAGCCCCCACCTCCCACAGCTACCCTGCCCATCTGGGCTTGGCCTCTGTGCCCACCAGGCACAGCACGAGCTCTAGAGCTGGGACCTGTGGCTGTTCTGGAGAACCTGAAGAAGCAACTTAAAAATGTTTTGTTTAAATAGCTTCCTTGTACACCTCCTGGCATGCCCAGTTGCACATGCCGCTATTTGGCATGTGTGCTGGGGGTTGCCTATCTCTGGTACAGAGGATTAAAAGGAGCACTCAGGCCAGTAACACTGACCATGAGGATGTGTAGGAATATGGAGTGAAGAGGATCTGTTTTTTTCCTCTGTATATAGCTGATCTTAATTCACCTCTTTTCAAGACTTTTATCTGTCTCTCCTACTTGCAGCGTGCATCTTTCTAGGCTCCCATGTCTCATTTCTAAAATTCTCAGGCTTTTTCTATTATCCCTTCAGTATGTAATGCTCTCTGCTAGTCATCTCACTGCTGCATTTCCTCTTTCTTATATTAGAAATACAAACCTACTTTTTTAATTAAACAAAATGACCTGCCACTTGTCTAATGCATATAGCATGGAGGTAGCTAAACTCATTTTTAGTTTCCCGGTCCTCTGCCTCAAAGGACCAAACCTTCATTCTCTTTTGGTAAGATCCTTTCGACCATCCCAGTTGGAACTTGTAGCACCCGGAGGAGAGTCGCCAGTAGCCAGGAAGCCATATGAGTTGACTTGCACTGTGTCGGAATCCACAGGATGAGATTTGTCCCCCATTACTCCAAAGATTGTCCAAGTCTGGCACCTTTTGTAGGCAAGGTAAGTTAAAGGAGTGCTGTTATTTAAGGTAAAACATAAGGTATCCTGGGAGAAGCAGCAGTGGGAAGCAGCAGCGGGAAGGAGAGGAATCAGGCACACGTGTGTCCCGCACGCACGTGTGCCCCATAACTAACTTCTGACCGGAGGCAGCGGCG
>NW_017728907.1:44273125-44278193 GCF_001723895.1 Crocodylus porosus | reverse complement strand
TCTGGTCCCTGCTGAGGAAAATGGAGGTAAAGCAATTGTTAAATATGTTTGCTTTGTCGTCTGGTGTGACGACCAAATTTCCTAACATGTCCTGCAGGGGCCCCATATTACCCGGAACCTTCTTTTTACCCCTTATGTATTTAAAGGACTTCTTGTTGTCCTTAATCTGGGAAGCTAGTACCAGTTCCATCTCTGGCTTGGCCTTCCTGACCACGCCCCTACATCCCTGAGCAACTGCAGTATAGTCATCCCTAGTGATGGCCCCTCCTTTCCACTGGGTGTATGCCTCCCTTTTAACTAGGAGATGTTCCCAGATGCTTTTGGTGAGCCATGGGGGCTTGTGTGCCCTCCTGCTTCCTTTGATCCGCATTGGGATTACCTCCCTCTGGCCTTGGAGGATCGTCTCATTAAGGAGCGACCACTCTTCTTGGACACCTGGCTCCCCTCCCCTCTGGGACCTCAGTGCTTCCCCAGCTATTCTCCTTAGCTCACTGAAGTTTGCCCTCCTGAAATCTAGGGCTGCTGCCTTGCTGTAAGCTTTTGCTATCTTGCGCTGGATGGTGAATTCCAGCAGGCAATGATCACTGTCGCCCAGGTGGTCGAGCACCTGCAACCCCCTCACCAAGTCATCTCCCATGGCCAGCACCAGGTCCAGCAAGGCATCTCCCCTGGTGGGGCTGTGCACCTCCTGGGTTCGATGTAGATCCTGCATCCTGGCTAAGAACCTACGTGAGTGGTCAGACCTGGCTGACTGCTCTTCCCAGCAGATGTCCGGGAAATTCAGGTCCCCCATGACTACCACATCCTTAGCCTTCACTACCTCCATTAGTGACCTAAGAATTCCTGGTTGAGCTCTTCCCCTTGGTTGGGAGGTCTGTAGTAGACCCCCACTGTAAAGTCTCTTGCCCCTCCACTGCCTTGTATGCTAATCCAAAGGACTTCAGAGTGCCCTTCCTCTGATTCTTTGTTAATTGATGAGGATGGGTATTCCTCCGTAATGTAGAGTGCCACACCTCCACCTTTCCTTCTTAATCTGTCCCTCCTATACAGCCTATAGCCCTTGACATTCACTGCCCAGTCATGCGTTGAGTCCCACCACGTTTCAGTGTCTCTTGTATCCCATGAAGTAATAGGCTGGCAGTCTTGAGCAATTGAGGAAAAAAGGCACACTGTGAATGCTTGAGTATTTACTGGTAATTTTTCCTTCTCAGTAGCAAGAACTTTTAACATCCACCTGTCAATCCTATCTTCAATTCTAAAACAAACTTTTTTCAATTGTACCCTTCTTTAGCTAATTGGGAGATTTAGAAAACCAGGAGTCTTCAGGGAACTTTGGTATTACATCTGCTCAATCAGCCAGCATGATTAAAATGACTGCTTTTGTAAGATATAACTTTTTAAATAAACAGATGTTTTCAAGATTATTCATTTTTTTTCCTTGGGTATTTTCATCATTATTTGGAAAATTCTGCCTGGGATAGATCTTAGGCTGATTATTAATTTCTTTGTTCCTTCTTCCCACTTAATTGAAGGCTGAGGCAGGGTACCACATTCTTCTACACATACTTATAACTTTATTACCTGACAGCTGTTGCTTCTTTTTCTTGTTTTTTTAATTTATTGTGCTGGGTGGCAGTGATACACTCAGAGTTGAAATTCCATCTTTTTGATGTAGTTGCATGAACATTTTGAGACATGATGGGGGAGGGGAGGGGATCCTATCATTTCTACTCTGTCATGCACATGACTACCCCTCTGAGGAGCCCTGAAGTTTTTGCTCTATGTATATTCCTCAGCCAGAGAGAGGCACTGAAGAGTTTCAGGGCCAGAGGCATAACAAGCAGGGTTTGAGACCTGGGCACACCCTGTGGGAGATGTTATCTGAGGGTGCCCTGGAACCCAGCTTGCTGGACTTACAAAGGACTTTTTCAATTCCCCACCCCACCCCACACACCTCATCTAACCAGAACTAAGGAGAAGAAAAGTTTAATAGACATCTCGGGCCGTATATTCTCCAGTCCCAGTATGGGAAGCCTATTTAAACTTGATTGACTACAACTCAGTTGCTGAGTTAGGGAATGCTGAGGCAAGAGACTGAATCAGAGAGGGTATGGGCGACATTTGAACAACGGTTAAGGATTCATCACAACATCCAGCCCTTTGGAGCCCTGGCCACAAATGCTGTCATACTTTTCCTGGGATGACTGGTGGAAGTCCTCCCCGCAAAGTTTATGAATACTGCAAGTAATCAATCCCCTTAAGTATGTTAAAAGACTACAGTAAGATCTGAAAGTTATGCTAAGATGAGGCTTATTCACAACAGGTAAAATACAAAATACTGATGCTGACTTCACAGTGCAAGTATAGCTAGGCCATCTGAGAAGCCTTTCTAGTATATCTTCTATATTCATAACGATTTCAAGCTGGGTCCTAGGTGTCTGGTTACTCCTTAAAACTTGATGTTTTTCCTGGTTGTTAATCAGTTTTTTGAGATGTTCCAAACCAGATAACCCCTTGTCACTGAAAAAGGTAATTAATTTAAATTGAAACTGTTTATATAACAGGATTTTCTCTGTCAGTTATGGCTTGGGCCCTCTTGATTTACATAATAAAAAGAATGCTTTGAAGACTCTAAGAGTATAAGAAAGCAGTAAAGCAGCAACCATTGTGCTTCAAGAGGGAAAAATCTCTCTGACCCCATCTGCTGTTGTTCTCGAGAATCTGGGACAAATAGATGGTCTCTTTTGGTCGCCTGTTTAACCTTCAGCTATTGTGCTAGGAACTTTACCTGTCAACAAACCACCCAAATGCCTTGGAACAGTAAAATCCCAGCTCTTGCTCTCTCTTTCTCCTTCTTTCTAGGCATAGCTTTCTGAACCTGAATTAGTTAAACTTGAGCTAGGTTTTCCCAAATACTCAATTAAACCAGGTCAGGCCAGCCATGGTCTGTCTGTCTGTCTGTCTGTCTGTCTAATTTGGTGGTTAGAGAAACCCAGCCCCACTGAAACTGAGTCCTGCAAGATAGCTCCATTGGAGGTAGGACTTACAGAAAGGAGAGATACAGCTCCATACAGAACATAACTAACACATTGATAAAATTACAAAGACACTAGAAATGGATTCTTAATAAATGAGCACACCCCAAAGTGATGGTAACAGAGAGCATGGGGAAGGTGAATGGGAAGGTGCTGTTGAGCAGGGAGTTCTGAGAGCAGAGGGGGGCAGGAGTCTTATAGCATGGTTGGTGGCCGTTATTCTTACAGCAGCAGCAGTATCTGCGCCTAGTACTGCTGCAAAAACAAGTCCCTGGGCCTATTTTTGTGGCCAGGGCATGGGCTCTTGTGGGGTGGAGATGATTCTAGCACTATTTTTAAGTTGGCACCCAGGGCTAGGGCTTGCTCACCCTCCCGAAGTCATGCTACTGCCCAAGGCCTAGAATGAGCTGATACTTTTTTATGGAACTCTGCTCACCAAGGGTGTGGTGGTCCAGCCAATTTCCTGGCTCTCTGTTTGTGGCTCCGAGTATTTCTTTGTTGGCTCCAAAGCTGCATGGTGAATGAGATTCAGAAACTTGGCTGATGGATAAAAACAAAAACAATAAATTAATACAGAGGCTAAGGGATAGTTTTAAATCAATCTAAAGAAACAAGAAAAACTATGTGCAGATTGTATATGACCCAATGGAAGAGTTTATGCTCTACTGGCATAAACAAGAGGCACTGGCTATATTCATTTATAACTGAAAGTCGGTCACTAATTGCTCTTTCAAAACAATTTTAGTTCTATTCTCTTAGAAGACTGGGGCCATCGATAGTCAACTGATACATGCAAGTGCTTGCAGGGGTTTCTAGTATGCTGTTAGCTACTGCCAGTTCCAGGCAGATGTGAGCCTGTCTTTAGGATGTTCATGTTCAAATGTTTTGGTAAGTTGCCAACATGTCCCAAGGAAATATAGCAATGGGAGCAGGGGATTTTTACCAGTTTATATCTTGGTATTAAGCTGGAGTGGGTTTTCCAGGGCAAAGAACAAGCAGTTGTGGAGTGCAAGGGATTATGTCAAAAGCCTGTGATAAACAAGGAAAGCTTCCCAGAGAAAAGATCACAAGAATACATAATGCTTTTCAGTACAGGGTAGCTTGAGTATAGGGCTTGCTGCTTCTGTATTGTTCAAGTCAATTAAAAAGACCTGTTAAACACGGCAGTCGTATAAGCAATTAGAACAGGAGACTACAGAGTTCAGGCCCCACGAGAACACCTGTACTCCGCTCCCGCGCGCGAGCTCGGACGCAGGAAGCCACGGCTTAATCAGAGCAACGGATTACATTCGGAGGAAGCTGCGCATGCGCTCAGGCGCCTGGCTCAGGCCGGGCGGGGAGTTGCATGGAGCAGCTGGCAGTGCCCCGCCGCAGAGACCTCCTCGGGCCCGGGCGCCCCGGTGCAGAGACCGGCCGCGGGGCCCTCACCGTCTACCGGCTCCTCCACGGCGTCGTGCCCAGACATCGGCTTCCTGGCGACGGCAGGAGCTGCGGAGCGCCGCGGGGGTGGCGGGTCCAGCCCCGCCTGTGCACAGGGCGGCAGCAGGCGCCGGGGAAGCCGCATCCTGCGGTCACCGGCCGGGGCCGGCCCCGCCCGGTCCCACCGCGGGGCGAGGCCGAAGCGCTCGTGCAGCTGCGCCATGGCCAGGCTGCGTCTCCCGGCAACCGAGAGCGTCTCCCTTCCCCCCGCGGACATGTCAGACTTTGCGGGCTCACAGATTAGCCCGGGTGGCTTCCGCTTGTTCTCCATTGGCTGCCGAGTTAAACATCCCGGCGTTGATTGGCTGAGCCCAACGCCGGCGTTTTTGAATCCGCGCGTGGGGCTGCTGCAGAGCCCCGGCCCCATGGAGCCCGATCCCGATGCGGATCCCGATCCCTGCTGCAGCCTCCGGTGCCGCGCTGCCGTGGAGCACGAGGCGGGCGCGGGGCGGCGCCGCACGATCCGGGACGCATGCGTGGCCCTGGCCCGCAATGAGCTGCGCGAGCTCGTGCTGGAGCTGCGCGGGGCCGTGGGCGCGGGCACGGCCGAGCGC
>NW_017728907.1:44264090-44272523 GCF_001723895.1 Crocodylus porosus | reverse complement strand
GTAATGCATATACCTTGGGATATCCCCCAGAGCAACAGCTGAGGAGTGAGAGGCAGGTCCATGGGGGGGAAGAGGCCACAGAAAGGGGTCACAGTGGGTGGGGTGGAGGCCCTCCACGCTCTTGCGGTTTCCCGGCAGTGCTCCTTGGCTCTGTGCCCCCCCGGTGTAAGCTGCCTGGAGGACCAGGTCACTAGAACCTGAGCCTGGGCCGGGGAAGAACGAACAAAGGTGTCCTGCCACAGGACCGGTGCCCTTTGGGAGTGGGGGGCTCCATCGCAGGACTCCTGGGGAAATGGCCTCTCTGCCATGCGTTTTGTTGTTTTCTGTATTATGTTTTATCGAGTTGCTAGTGTGACTTCATTGTCAGAAGCTTGGAAGTTAAAATGTCCTTCAAGCATCCCTATGTACACCTCTTCCACAGACAGCTTGTCTAGATGGTCGGGAAGAGCTCATCTGTTCCCCGGCACCTACCTGTACAGTCTTCCCATCCCCTTGTGATGGAGCTGTTATTACCTGTTCCTAAAGTTTCTGGCCATGTAGGCTCCCAAATGAATGGAGCTGAGGCTAGACTTGAGAGGAGTAGGGGGCTTCCAGGAGGTTCCAGGCTGTTGTTTTATTGGTGTCTGGGGAAAGCATCTCTGAAAGTGTTTCCATACTCTTTTTTAAAGGGACCGGGAAATCATACCTGTTGAAGAAAATCCTGGGTTCGCTTCCACCAAAGAGCACCTATGCTACAGCCAGCACAGGAGTGGCTGCTTGCCACATTGGGGGTACCACACTGCATGCCTTCGCAGGTAATGAGGAGAATTTTCTGCCTGGAAGCTTAATCGGGGGCTTTGCTTGGGGGGGTATGGGAGAAGGGGTTATCATAAGGGGCCACCCAAGCTAAATGGCTTCTTAAGGAACATTCAGGTTAGAAAGGGCCAGGGAGCTCTTAGACTCTGGTTTCAGAAGCCAGGATAATGCTCTGTCCTCTCTCTTATGCGACCAGGCATTGGTTCTGGGAAGGCACCACTGGAGCAGTGTATTCAGTTGGCCCGAAGGCTGGGAGTGCGTCAACACTGGCTGGACTGCCAGCACTTAATTATCGATGAGATCTCAATGGTGGATGGCGAGTTCTTTGATAAGCTGGAGGCTGTGGCCAGGTAAGTTCAAGACTTTCATAGCAGGTAAAATTCCCTGTGTGTTTGGATTACTGTGTCATATGGCTAAGGTTGCTTCCCCACCCCTTCCCTCCTCTTGGTAGCTATGTCATGGGAAGGTTACTGATATGGTGGAGTAGGTGGGAAGCCCTGGAAGAGGATTGGTGCATGCGTTGGCCCCACCCCCTGTTTCCCTCTGCAGGGCTTCTTGGAAGGCTGGGTGATTCATTCTGTGGGAGGGTGGAAGTTGAATTTTGTTTCTAAATGGAAAAGGGGTACTTAGGACCTGGTGCTATATCCACAATCCCTGCTGTCTGGCAGCATTTGCTTATCCACCCTAATTTTTCCCATCCCTGCTGCACAGGCACTGGGTGGCTACTCCGCAGTGAAATGTTCACCGATTTAAAACCTGCTTGTGCCAGAATGAGTTTTCCTTATGTTCTGCAGGTTGCTGGCTCCACTCCTGGGCCTTGGTTCAGACAACCCAGTTCAGAACCTGTTTCCCTCTCTCTGCTGGGAAAGGGACAGCTTGTAGCTAGCCTGCAGCAGCTCATTTCTATGATTTTTTGGACTGCTACTGCTGTGCTCTTCCTTAGGCTGTTTGGGTCACCAGGCCAAACTTGTGACCCCTTGTGCCCAGACCATGTCCTGCATTTGCACTCACATCTCCTTGTAATGCATATACCTTGGGATATCCCCCAGAGCAACAGCTGAGGAGTGAGAGGCAGGTCCATGGGGGGGAAGAGGCCACAGAAAGGGGTCACAGTAAAATAAGACTTCTCAGAGCAACTCCACACTGTTCTGGGCTAATGCTGCACCACAGCAATGTGTCATGGGGTCTGGTTTAGCTCTGCTGATGGAAGGCAGAGCTCCTGCAGGGATTTCAGTGCAGGCTTGCACTGGGTGGACGTTCACATTGACTTTTTCTCACGTCCCCTGCAGAGCAGTCAGGAAGCGGGATGACCCCTTTGGAGGCATACAGCTGATTATCTGTGGGGACTTCTTGCAGCTGCCCCCAGTCTGCAAGGGCAACAACCAAATCAAGTTCTGCTTCCAGGTATGATGTCCTAGCCCTTGCCTCCACCTCAGGCTGCAGTCTCAGTCAGCTTGTGGTGAGCAAGTGATTTCTTTGCAGGCCAAGAGCTGGAGGAAGTGTATCTGTGTGAACATGGAGCTGACTGAGGTGCGGAGACAGACTGACAAGACCTTCATCTCACTCCTGCGTGCAGTCCGTCTGGGCAGGTGAGGCAGGCTCAGGGCCTGTCCCCACCAGTGCTTCAGATCTGGCTGCTTATCCTTGCATCCCATGAGTGCTGTGGTGGACAGTGAGGACAGCGGGGCTTGAATGTGCAGGCTCTCTTAACTTTCCTCCCACCAGCTTGCTCTGCCCAGGAGCTTTGGGGGAGGTTGCTGTTCTGCATCCATCATGTCCAGCTGATGCCTTTGGGCTTTGCTCCCTGCTGGTTCCTATTACCAGTGCCTCCCTGACTCTTCACCAGGTGCCCAGACGAGGTCACTTGGCAGCTGACCCAGACGGCTGCCAACAGGGTTGAGAAGGATGGGATTCTGGCTACGCGGCTCTGCACACACAAGGATGATGTGGAGCTGACAAATGAGAGGCGACTGCAGCAGCTGCCAGGTGATTGCCCCATGAGCAGTTCTTCTATGCAGGAGTTACAGTTGGGGTGAGGGCGACTGTGGGATCAGCCCTGCCTAGGGAGTCCCTGAATGCCTCTGTGATGTGGCAGTCTGAACTATGCCATCAGTGTTGTAGAATCCCAGCCTCATGGGTCATTTCGTCCAGCCCCTGTACAGTGGCAAAGTTCCTCATGCCCAGACCATCCCAGATAGAGGCAGTTCAGCCTTTGTCTTCAAAGGCCTCAGCAGAGTGATTCCAGGAACGCCTTTTCCAGGGAGTTTCCATCAGTTATGTGATTGGTGGTCCCTTGGAGTTGAGGATAATGTCCTTGGGTGACTGACGAGCCTGATTCTGGATGCACACGTTATTTGGCAATGAGAGCATGTTTTTGCGTAGGGGAGTGGGACTTGCAGCCCTGGGTTGGTTTCCTCCTCCTTCCTCCACTGCTGCCATTCTGCCTAGGTATCAAGTCATTGGCCTCAAAGTGGGGTGTGCCTTGGGCCAGGTGGCACCATGCCAAATGGTCAGCAGCTTGCTCCTCCCAGATGTTGGTGTCAATGGCTCTGTGCTTGAGGGCAACCTTGAGCATGTCTTTGTACCGTTTCCTTTGGCTGCTCTTTGAATGTTGGCCAACGGAGAGCTGGGAGAAGAGAATCTGGCGACGGGGTGGTTCTTGGACATCTGGATGTAGTGGCCTGTCCATTGGAGTTGATTTCTCAAGAGTGCTGGTGGACGCAGCTTTATGGAGATGCTCACGCTGGTCTGGTGGTCCTCCCATTTGATCTCTTCCAGTTTTCCCACAAGGATATCGTGGGACACTAGATTAAAAGCCTTTTGGAAGTCTAGGTATATAATGTCTACCTTGTCTCCCATGTCCAGGTGGTGAGAGACCTGGTCGTAGAAGAAGATGAGATTGGTAAAAGGAGATCTACCCAGGACATAGCCATACTGGGTGTTGTTCAGGCTCTGTAGGTTGTCTTGGTAGCCCGGAAGAAGTTATACATGTTATGCTGGTTGGCATAGCCCTGGATCATGTGCGCCTTCTCCACCCACCAGTTGTTCTTCGTGTCACAGATGCGTTGCTGTACCTCAGCCTTCAGCTGGTGGTACACTGCTGTCTTTCGCTGGGTTCATGGATGGCTTTGCCAGGCGATGAAGGCTGCATGCTTCTGCTTGAGGAGATTGTGAGTGTCAGACCAGTCCTGGTTCCGGCATGATGTGAACCCAATAGTCTGGGTGCCTAGAGACTAATACAAGTGATTGTTGCTAGCAAGATGGGACTCGCCTACTGATGGCAATGGATAAGGAGGGGCTGGAGTATACTGGTCAATCGGAGGATAAGCATGAATGCCCAAAACTGGACACAGTGCTCCAAGTGAGACCTCCATCAGTGCTGAACAGAGTGGAAGAAGTGCTTTCCTTGATTTTGTAAGTGCCACTCCTGTTAGTGCAACTCAGCAGGTCTTTTCTGCAACAGGAGCACATTGTTGTCTCATATTTGGCTTCTAGTCTGCTGTAATCCACCTTCTCTGCAGTATGCAGCCTGGCTGGTCATGCCAGTCTGTATTTGGGCTTGTGATTATTTTGGCCCAAGTGCAGGACTTTGCACTTGTCCTTTGGTCACCAGGGTTCAAAGAAGATTAATTTAAACTGGAACAGGTAAAAAGGATGAAGCTCTGTTGTGACAGAAGACTAAAAGAGCTTGGCTTGTTTAGCAGAGTAAGATGAAGGCATAAGATTGCTCTTTATAAACATTCATGTGGCGAATATCGGGGAGGGAGAAGAGCTATTTAAACTAAGTACTGACACAATATTACAAATGGGTTATGAACAAATATAGGTTGAAAATAAAAATGTTTCTAGTTAGCTTAGGAGAACTGTTCTGTGAGCAAAGACCCTGAATCTCTTTAAGATTTAAACACAGCAAGCTTATGGGGAGAGATGATATGATGGCATATGGCAGGGGTTGTCAACTGGGGGGTACTTGAGAAGGCCCCAGGGGCTATTGTGTGGCAGCAACATGAAGAATCGGGGCGGGGCCACCAGCACATTGCTGCGCCATGTGCCATACGCTGCCAGTACTTTTGTTTGTGGTGCTGCCATGCGCTGGTGGCACTTTGGGTTTTGCTGCCATGTGTAGGTGACACCCTCCCCCGCCTCGTTCATTGACTGGCTGCTGGGGGTACACTGACCAAAAAAGGTTGAAAACCCCCGGCATGGGAAATTCACAAGTCAGTAATTAAGGCATGGGATGTATGTATCCAGCTGTTTGCAATTCCTGTTTTAGGGTTGAATGGGCACTTTCTCCATGTAAGTGCACTAGGTGATCTCATGTTGCAGGGTTTTTTCTGGTTACCTGCAGGAACCAGGATTTTTTTTCCCCTTGTGAATGCTACTGGCTTTAGGATTGAATGAATGAGTTTATTTTCCTCAGAAGCACTAGAAATTGGATATTGTGAAAAGTGGGAGTTTTCTCTGGAATGCACCGGTACTCCTGCCAACATGTAATGGTTTCTCAGGTACCTGGTTGGAATGTCTTGCTTCTCCACGCTGGTCAAACCAATTGCCAGACTTAGGATCTGAAGGGATCTTTCCTACAGCTTAAATTGGTGAGGACTGTGGTAGGGTTTGTCTTTCTGTTGTGTCCTCGGATTCTTGGAGCATATACAAACCACTCACTCCTCTGCCAGTGCAGTGGCGATACCTTAGCTGTATGCTTATCTCCCTGGCTTTCTACCTGTGACAAGCAGCAGGGCAAGTTTGGTTTTGGTTCTGATGTGCTTTGTGGCTGTGGCTGTGGCATGTGAGGGGTTGGATTGGGCAGTATTTGGGATCTTTGGGTAAAGGGTCACCTGCAGGCACGGGGAATGTGACTTTATGGTTCAGGAGTGCTGCTCTTTCCACCCACCCCCTGCACACACAAGCCCATGTTCCTATGATGTGTTGCCTTTCCCTTCCAGGAGAGAGACGCTCCTTTGAGGCTGTGGACAGCGACCCCATGCTGGCCAAATTAATTGATGCCCAGTGCCCAGTAGGTCACCGCATTGAGCTGAAGCCTGGAGCCCAAGTAAGTGTTTGCACATGCTGTGGGCACCCAGGGCAGATGGAACGGGTGATTGGGGCAACCTGGGCAGGGTGCAAGGCCTGGGGCGAATCAGCCCATGCAGGGCCCCACCCTGACTCTGATCCCACAGGCCCCGGACTCGAAGAAGCTGCCGCTGCCGTTGGTAGTGGCGGTGGCAGGAGGAGAGGGGGTAGTGAATGGCTGGGCGCGGAACCAGTGCTCTGCTTGGCTCTGCGGGGCCCCGAGCGGTTGTCCTGATTTGTTCCCCGCTAGGGACAGACCTGGTCCCAGTGCAGTTATGGGCTGGGTGTGGAGTGGGACAGAGCTCAGACAGCTGTTGCATGCATTCCTAGTGTCCTTCCTGCCCAGAATCTGATACAGACAGAAGAGATCCACTGGGCTCAGTCTGAAGATGCCAGCATCCTTTAAGCATTGGACTCGGGTGACTCTTCTCTATGGACCTGATTGTTTCCTGCTGGGCTGCAGGAAACCTGGCATGTGGGGTGGAGGCAAGCAGACTAGCTCTGTGCTAGTCAAAATCAGATCTGCTCAGCTCCCAGCTGAGATGAGCAGCCCATTCTGGCCTGTCTGTGGGTAGCAGGAAAGCTCAAACTCAAAGTGCTGTAGGCACCATGTGCTTCAGCTTTGCTCTTTCATTGCTGTTGGATAGGGTTTGTGGGGGCCCCACAGGGCAATGTGCAGTGGCCCTGTGCTGTACAAACCAGGAGGCTCCTTTCTTGGCCATTCCCAGGTGCTTCAAAGCCCCATAACTAAAGTAGTGTGGGAACAGGGCAAGAGTGGCAGTTGCATGATGGGGCTGCGGCCAGAACCTGCTCACAAACACCTGACAGCATCTTTCCAGGATTGGCTCTTGCAGCGACTGTGGCTGAGGATCTGGCAGTGAGGTGGGGGCTTCAGGATGGGTACCATCCAGTCCTGTTGAGCCCTGCAGCAGCCTTGGCCATCTGCCACACTGTGGTGCTTGTCTAGGATGAGGCGTGAGGGAGGCAGGGAGTTGAATGTTCCTGCAAGGCAGGACCATGAGTAGACTCCTCCAGGCATCTTCCTTCTCTACCACCAGGTGATGCTTACCAAGAATTTGGATGTGTCTCGGGGCCTGGTGAATGGGGCACGAGGGGTTGTTGTTGAATTTGAAGCTGGAGGGAAAGGTGAGTTGTTGTATGATGTGCTTATGGCTACTTTCACTGCTGCTGGGAGAGAGTGTGGAAGCAGCCTTTTTCACCGAGTGAGGCTCTCCCCACCCTGAGAGCCAGAGCTGGGCCCTGTCCCCAGCCAGGGTGGCTTGTCAGGGTAGCTGCGTGTCCTCGTCATTCTATGCATGGCTGTGTTCACTCACTCCAGCTGTGTGTGCTACTACTTTTTCCAGCAATGCAGCTTTTTGCAGGCAGAGTCCTGCAAAATCTCTGGCTTAAGGCCATCATCTTCTGTGTGCCTTTTTCAGGAGTGCGTTACTCCAGCAACAGCTAGTCTGAGAGTGGAGAGGAGCCCAGACTATGTGTGTCCATACAGCCCTGAAGCCTGGAAAGTGGGAGGGCAGGGATGGGGGACTGGATACAGGAATTCCTGCTCTGACTACCCTGTCCTTGTCCTTGCAGGGCTACCTAGGGTGAGATTTCTTTGTGGGGTCACAGAGGTCATCAAGCTGGAGCGATGGATCTTCAAAGGGCCTTCTGGAGTTCATCTGAGTCGCCAGCAGTTGCCCCTAAAATTGGCCTGGGCTATTTCCATCCACAAGAGCCAGGTTAGTGTACTTGCACTGGGATTCTCTGTCACAGGCTGGGTGAGAAGGAAGACCAGAGGTGCCTGTCTAGGCTGTAGGGAAAGGAAGCTCTGTCTCACATGGATGTCATAGAATCATAGAAGTGGGGTCGGAGGGGACCTTGTAGATCTTAAAGTCCGACCCCCTGCCTGGGCAGGAGAAAAACTGGGCTCAAATGACTCCAGCCAGGTAGGCATCAAGCCTCTTCTTAAAGACCCTCAGGGTAGGAGCCAGCACCAGTTCCCTTGGAAGTTGGTTCCAGATCCTAGCCGCCTTGACTGTGAAGTAGTTCTTACAGATGTCTAATCTAAACCTCCTCTCCAACAACTTGTGGCCGTTATTCCTTGTTATGCTGGGGGGCGCTTGGGAAAGAAGGTCTCTCCAAACCCTTCTGGTCCCCCTCAGTGAGTCTATAGACGGTCACCAGGTCCCCCTCAGCCGTCTCTTGTGAAGGCTGAACAGGTTCAGGTCCCGCAGTTTCTCATTGTAGGGTCTGCCCTGTTGTCCCCAGATCATATGAGTGGCCTCCTTTAGACCCTCTCACTGTTGTTCACATCCCTCCTAAAATGGGGCACACAGAACTGGACACAGTACTCCAGCTGCAGCCTGGCCAGTGTCACATAGAGGGGGAGGATCATTACCTTGGCCCTACTTGAGATGCACCCATGGGTGCATGACAAGGTCTGGTTAGCCTTGCCAACTGTGGCCTCGCATTGTTGGCCCATGTTCATCTTGGAGTCAGTAATGACTCCAAGATCCCTTTCTGCCTCCGTGCTCTCAAGAAGGGAGTTTCCCATCTTATAAGTGT
>NW_017728907.1:44258100-44261966 GCF_001723895.1 Crocodylus porosus | reverse complement strand
TGCAAGCTGGCCCGAAAATTCCCAGTCCAGCTCCTCCCCTTGGCTGGGGGGGGTCTGTAGTAGACTCCCACCATTAGATCCCTCTCCCCACGGCCCCCTTGTATCTTGACCCAGAGCACTTCAGCTTGCCCCTCCTCTGACCCATTCTGCTGGCAGGGGATGTGCTCCTTGACATAGAGCACCACACCCCCACCTTTCCTGCCTTCTCTATCCCGCCTGTAAAGTCTATAGCACCTAATGCTAACTGCCCAGTCATGGGATGAATCCCACCACGTCTCTGTAAGTCCTATTATGTCTGGGTCTGAAGTGGCTATTCTGAGAGCAAGTTCCTCCTGTTTATTCCCCATACTACGAGCATTGGTATATAGGCATTTTAAGGCCTTGCCTAGCTACATGTGTCACCCCCCCGATTTGGGAGACTGTCTGGACCCCTGTTTCTTACCTGGGCACTCCTTGCATTTGTTAGCCATCTTGCTCGGGTGGCGTCTCCTCATCTTCCTGCGGCCCCCTCCCCCGGCGAGGCTAGTTTAAAGCTCACTGTACGAGATCAGCCAACTTGGAAGAGAAGACACACTTGGCTTTAGGAGAGAGGTGAAACCCATCCCATCCCAGCAAGTCCCCCACCCGAAAGCATGGGTCATTATCTAGGAACTCAAGGCCTGCCTGGCAGCACCAACTGCATAAGCACCGGTTGACCTCGCCAATGCAGGCCTCGTGTTGCCGTCCCCGCCTACTCACCAGAAGAAGAGAGGAGAATACCACCTGCGCCCCTGTCTCCTTAAGCTTGTCCCCCAGAGCCTTGAAATCCTTCATAATGCGGTCAGGGTTGTCCCTGGCCATGTCATTCGTCCCCACATGGATGACAACCATTGGGTACTGGTCTGCAGGTCGGATGTAGGCTGGGATCCTCTCCTTGATGGTCCGTAACCCGAGCCCCAGGCATGAAGCAAACCTCTTGCATGATGGGGTCAGGCCAACAGATGGGACCTTCTAGTCTTCGTAGGATGGCGTTTCCAATGACGAGGACCCGGCGTTTCTTCCTGCTGGTGTTAGCTCTCTGCCCATTCCTTGTCATGTGGGTAGTGGCATCGCCCCCGCCAGAGCCAGTTTCTCTGTCTTTCTCTGTCACAGCTGCCAGGGTGTCAAGCCTGTTCCCCAGGTGAACCTGGGGAGCTTCCACCACTCTAGGTCTAGCAGTTCTGGATTTGGACACCTTCTGCCACTCGTGCATTGGATGCGTCTCCTCTGGGGGCTGTACAGTGAGCGACTGGGCCTGCAGAGAACAGAGATAGGCATCAATTTCATCCTCTGCATCCCTGATCCCCCTCAGCCTGCTCACCTCAGCCTGGAGCTCCCTCACCTGCTCCTCCAGGGCCCTAAGTGTGATGTGATGTGAAACTCCTTGACTTTCTCTCTCTGCCCTTTGTTGTGGTGTCAGTCATCAGAATGGTTGGGACATTGGCCCTGGAGGGTCTGAGCCAGAACCCCAGTGGCTAGAAAACACCTGCTGGGTATCCCTGTGGGAAACTCCTCTCAGTCCTCTGCAGGGGGTGCATTTTGGCCCAACCAAGGTTGAAGTTACTGGACCAAATCATAAAGAAGTTGGTTTGAAAGTGTCTGGAGGAGAAAAGGCTGATCACTTGCAGCCACCATGAACTTGCTAAGAACAGATTGTACTAAACCAACTTTATTTCCTCCTTTGAAGTAAGCAGTTGGGTGATGTGGAAATAATGTACTTGGACTTCAGTGAGGCTTTTGTTAAGGTTTTGCCTGACCTTCTCATAAGTTAACTGGAGGTATGTGGGCTAGATAAAATTACTATAAGGTGGATACATTGGCTCAGTAATCAAAAGCAAAGAGTAATTATAAATGCATCCATGTCAACATGGAGGAAGTTCCACAGGGGGCTGGCCTGGATCTGGTGGTTTTTAACAGGTTTTCATTTATTTGGATGCCAGGATAGAGAATCTCCAGATTAAGTTTGCAGATGATGAGAAAATGGGAAGGACTAAACCCTTGGGAGGATGGGAGTAGAATGTAGAAAGATCTTGATGGATTGAAAATCTGGGCTAGAGACAGTATGCCAGAACAGAGAATCTCCCAATCAAGCTTGAAGGTGACATAAAAATAGGAAGGACTGCGAACACTTGGAATGGACTGGGGAGCTAGACCAGACAACAGAATTACATTCATTGTGGACCAATGCAAGTTGCTACACTTAGAAGAATGACCAAAAGCACAAATGCAGAATGGAAGATAACTGCTGGCAGCAGAACTGCTGAGGAGTGTTTGTGGTTTGGGTAGGTCATAGATTCAACAGGAGACAGCAAAAAATCCCAAATATAATGTAGGTCTGCATGAACAGAACTTTTTAGTGTAAGACACAAGACATGATAGTGCCAGTTTACTTGGAATCAAAAGAAAGTTGGACTAGAAGGGACCTCACAAGGTCACATCTACTCCAGCCCCCTGACTAAACTATCCCAGCCATGTGTCTGTCCAGCCTGCTCTTGAACATTTCCAAGGATGGAGATTCCACCGCTTCTCCAGGCAGTTTTGTCCCGACCCAGTGAGAGACCGGTGGGTTGATAGCGATTGACATGCTCAAGCAGGCGGGTGGTAACGGCGACTAGGAGTCAGGCGGTCGTTACACTTGTGTGGTTACAGAAAAGTTGTTTATTTACTTACGCTACCAAAGATTGCAGTGTAGGCTGGAGTCTTGGTTACAGAGTTAGGCGTTGATTAGATCGATCGGGAGCTGCTAGCCTACCAAGGCTTCCAAGAGCTTAACGACGAGAAGACAGACATGCGGGGTCAGGTTACACCGGGAGGATATCAGTGGCGGGAGATGGTCTACATAGGTGGCCGGCCTACGTAGTTGCTTCTGGGTTGCGTAGCAGTGTCTCTACCCGAGGTGGAGACGGTCTCCCCGAACAAAGGACGGGGGAAAGTTTTTATAACTTTTCTTATCTGGTTTTACCCTGTGTCAGCCAATCATGACTACAAACGGATTCTTCTTTGTCGCTCAGGTTTCAACACAGGCTTTTCTCTCCTGTCAGCCCAGCCGTCAGGAAAGTGGGGGGCTTTCTTTTTGTTTGTGTGGTACTGAGCCTGTTTGGTCACAAGAGGGTGAGCACAGCACATTAATATGATCTTACGGTTTTAGATGAACTAATTACTTTGGGGCCTCATTTATCTCATTCCCATAGGCACCGATATCTTCTTTGACGTCATAGTAGTGGGGTCATATTCAGTTCAAGGTTAGTTTCTCCTGTGTGGGGGTCTCGAGTGAATTGGATGGGGTACAGGCAAGGGTGTGCATGCAGCACTGTTGTTAACTTGTACTTGACAAGTTTGTTCCAGTGTTTGACCACCCTCAGAGTCAGAAAGTTCCTCCAAATCTCTGACCCAGATTTCCCCTACTGAAGCTTGAGGGTAGTGCTCTTGGTCCTGTCCCCTACAGCCACAGATAAAACCCCATCTCCACCCTCTCTGTAATTGTGCTTCAGGTATTTGAAGACTATCAAATCCCCCCATAGAGTTCTCCAGACTGAATAACCCTAGCTCTTTCAGTCTTCGTAGTTTCATGGTTTCTAGGGTCGGAAGGGACCTGAGCAGATCATCTAGTCCGACCACCTGCCATGGCAGGAAAGAATACTGGGGTCAAACAACCCCAGCAAGATGTTCATTTAACCTCCTCTTAAAAACCCCCAGTGTAGGAGCCTGCGCCACTTCTCTTGGAAGTTGGTTCCAGACCCTAGCCGCCCTGACCGTGAAGTAGCGCCTCCTAATATCTAACCTAAACCTACCCTCTGCCAGCTTGTGACCGTTATTCCTGGTCACTCCTGGCGGTGCTCGGGGGAACA
>NW_017728907.1:44256590-44258089 GCF_001723895.1 Crocodylus porosus | reverse complement strand
GACTAGTTTATAACAGGCCACAAGATCCCCCCTCAGCCTTCTCTTTTGGAGGCTGAACAGGTCTTTCTGCATTAAGTCTCGATTGTCAGATCCCTAATCATTTTTTGTTGCTCTGCACTGTACTCTTCCCTGACTGTCCACATCCTTCTTGAATTGTGGGGCCCAAAAGTGGACACAGTACTCCAGGTGAGGCCTTACCAGTGCTGAATAAAGCAGAAGAATCAGTTCCCTTGATTTGCAAGTGACACTCCTGTCAATACAACCCAAGATTCTGTTGGCTTTTTTTGCAAAAAGAGCATACTGTTGGTTCATATTCAGCTTTCTCTACAGTGCTACAGCCCAGTTAGTCATTCCCCAGTCCGTATTCGTATTTGGTACTGGTTAAGCCTCATTAGAGCAGTGGTTCTCAACCTTTTTTGTACCAGGACCCCAATGTAAACATCAATGGCTAGCCCTGACCCAGTGCCCCTCATTCCTGGTCTGCTGCCCTTTGCCCTCAGCCCTGCAGTGTGTGGGGGTGGGGTTGTGTGGAGCATGATGGGGAGGAGGCAAGCAGGGAAAAACCATGCAAGGGACACACCATGCCTTTCCACATTTTTCTCCTTTTAAAGGAGAATCCGTTTTTAAAGTTTGTTCATGACCCTTTCATATATTCTCATGATCCACGGGTTGAGAAATGCTGATTTAGAGCAATTGGATTCGCTCTGAGCTCCATGTTTTTATGGAAGAAGTTGGAGTGGGTCCAGAGGTGGGCAATGAAAATTGTAAAGGGGTTGGTAGGCAGCCAAATGAGTGGTTAAGAAAACTAGCTGTGTTTAGCTTGGAAAAAAGGAGATTAAGGGGGATGTGATGGCTGTTTTCAGCTCTGAAAAGCTTATGTAAAGAAGAGGGAGAACAACTATTCTCTTCCTTAGTTCTGAAAGCAGGACATGAAGCAGTGGCTTTAAATTGCAGCAAAGGAGATTAGGATTAGATCTCAGGAAAAACTTCCTTGCTGTTAGGAGAGCACAGCAGTGGCACAGCGTGCCCAGGGAAGTGGGGTAACTTCCTTTGCTGGAGACTTCCAACAGAAGGCTGGATAAGCATTCGACAGGGATGACGGTGGCATAGCATTAATGTGTATGGGCAGAGGGTTGGCCCAGAAAACCCTCAAGGCCCTTTCTGGTAATTCTGTGAGTGCTTAAATTTGTGGACATGCATTCTCCATACAGCATGGCTTCTGCAACAAGTCATACATGGTGGAGTTTGGGCTCAGCGTTGTGAAAGTCAGCCCCCAGGTGTGGCAGCCCACGGATAGTGACACAGAGGGATGCAGGGTCATTGCACTGGGCGTGCTGGTTATTGTGAGACGTGAGTGTCTTCTGTGCTGTTACCTCATTGCAAGTCCCCTGGCACAACTTTACGAGTGCTCGTGGTGCTCTGGTGAGGTACCGGAGGACTGGAAGAGGGCCAACGTGGTCCCCATCTTCAAAAAAGGCAGGAAGGAGGACCCGGGAAAC
>NW_017728907.1:44250778-44256579 GCF_001723895.1 Crocodylus porosus | reverse complement strand
TAGATGAACATCTTGCTGGGGTCATTTGACCCCAGTATTCTTTCCTGCCATGGCAGGTGGTCGGACTAGATGATCTGCTCAGGTCCCTTCTGACCCTAGAAACTATGAAACCTCTCCAGCCCAAAGCAGTCGGTGATCATACAAGATCTATGCATTACTACTGGGTGTCCTGTGGATGTGTACACAGAGCTGCATCCTTGCTGTCACAAGAAGCACCCAAGTTTAGAGAGAGGGCTGGGAGTGAGGAGTGCCCTGCCCAAAAGAGGATAGGATGCAGTGTCCAGGAGGCCCAGCTATGTGGCTGTGCTAGCTCAGCTCTGTGGCTGGGGAGGTGTGGCTCTCAGCTGGAGTGTCCACTCCTGGCATTCCTTGTTAGAATCCAGGTTTAGTAGGTCCTGGGGCCAGGCCCTGGGGGTGCTGGGTGGCTCTCATGGTGCAAGCCCATTTGCTTTGTAACTAGCTTTGCTGCATACCTCCTGCACTAGGGCATGTCGCTGGACTGTGTGGAGATCTCCCTGTCTCGTGTCTTTGAAAGTGGCCAGGCTTATGTGGCCCTTTCCCGAGCTCGAAGCCTCAAGGGCCTCCGTGTCCTGGACTTTGATCCCAAGGTTGTGAAAGCCAACCCGCAAGTGCTGGAGTTCTACAGTCAGCTGCGAAGGGACCAAATTCTCATGCAGGTAACTTGGCACAAGCAGATGTCTTCTTGAGCCTGTTGCAGCCAGAGGCAGAGGTGCTCAGATGAGCACAGGTTGAAATGGTCTCCTTTGGGAAGTGGAGAAGCAAGTGGTAGTGACTAAAAGGACAGAACTGCTGGAGGGGAGGGGTCAAGGGAGAGAAGTAGACCAGGGCATCATGAAGGGTATGTCCAATGCTGTGAGTTGGGTTTAGATTGCACCCCACTGCCTGACCCACTGTATAGAAAGGCATGGGGGAGACTGGGCATAATCCTCTCTCTCCCTCCTCCCCCACTTCTGCAGGACGTAAAAGAAAATGATTTACTGGGCGTCTCATGGCTTGTTCTCTCCTCCCCCAGGCACCTCTACACGGGTATGCTGACACCAATGAGAAGGAGAATTGGGAATCCAGCTGAGGACGGATAGGCTACCTCGGGCACAGCAAGGTCTGCTCTGTTGTCAACAATCTCTTACTGCAGGTGGAATCTCATAGTTCATGGAATGTGTTTGCTTCCTCGTGGTCATGTGTGGATTTGGAAGCCACAGTGTGAAACATTCAGATGTTTTGGCTGATACCATTTTCTCTGGAGAAAACTCGTCTTGCATGGGAGCAGTGTCGCTCTATACCCTTTCTTCCCTATTATGTGCAGTTGTGAGCCATGGGACTTTGAAGAGGCCAAGTTGGTATCATGGAGGACTTCCTCCTCTTAAGATCTGCTAGCTTAGGGAGGGGAGGGGGTGTTGTTGCACAGAAGAGGTGCTGTTGAACAGCTGGAGCTGGCTTCTCTGCTGCAAGCAGGCTAGCTCTAGCTCTGCACGAGCCACCCTCTGGCTATCACTCTGTAGGCCACTGAGTGCAGCATCATGCTGGTTGCAGTACTTTGTATGCCCTGCCTTTCTCCTCTGGCTATAGGCAGGGCTCAGCACTTGCATTATTTGGTGAAATTAGGTGAAATCATAGTTGTTCTCTTAATTTTGAAAAACTTTGATTCAATAAAAAGGGCCCATGATATTTATTTATTTATTTATTTTTAGCTGATGTTGTCATTGTAGTCTGTTGCGGTTAGAGGTGGGAACAAACTTGTGGGCAGGGGTGGGGGATGCCTGTCATGACAACAGGGCTACATGCAAGGGAAGATGAGGTTCAAGGCACAGCAGTTGCCTCTGCTCCTGCAATGACTGCACTCGGTCTGGTGCCAGCAGAGCAGGTCTCAGGTCCAGTTGCACCCTAGTGAGGTAAAAGGGCAGCACTACGTTGGGTGCATGTATTGTGCCAATGTGGTACTCTTGAGAGTCCTCTCTTGAAGTACCATCCACCCTCCTTTCCTGTCCCCGCCCTTCTTATACACACTCACTCCTGCTCCTCATGTGCACTTCTAGACAACCTGCTTTCTTTTAGGAAGATGTAATACCATCTCACAGGACAAGGGTTCACAGAACACAGGCGCACCTATGCTTCCTTCCAGACATGTGCAGGAGCCTTCTCACCCCTTTGCCTTTTTTGCATGTGAATGCTCTTTGCATCCGGGATGGCTGTGAATTTTTATGGAAGCTTTTGTGCAACTCATCTGGCAACTGAACACTTTTCTGCAGGGTTCTTCTTTCACTTGAGGGCTGAATGTCTATCTGCTGGAATCCACCCCAAATTGCTGTCCAGAATTGCTGCAGCAAAGGAGGCAAAACGCCTCCTAGGGTTTCTCATTGTTCAGCAAAAGGAAAGGCTTCCGCTACTGCAGAGCAGTGCATCTTAGGGGGGGGAAAGTCAGACTTGAAACATTTTCTTTTAATTAACTCTCGTAAGAAGTGCCAGACTGTGCAAGACCAGTGTTCCATCTAGCCTAGTACTCCAGCTTTCCTGGTGGCAGAAGTAGATGCTATACAGAGATTACTGAACTGGATATCTTAAGTGATCTGTCCCCTGTTCAATACCCTTTGTTGGATCCACCACTTATTGGGTTAGTGATGCCTGTGGAAGTGTCTACAGCCATAATGTTCAATAGCCATTAATAGATCAATCAGCCAAGAATTTATGCAGTTCCTTTGTGAACCTGTCCACACCCTTCATTATTTTATATACCTTTATGCTATCCCTCATGTGGTGGACGGTGAACGGGTTGTACTCAGCCTGGCGAGAGGTGAGCAGTGGGGTACCCCAGGGCTCTGGCCTTGGGCCTGCACTGTTTAACATCTTCATCAGTGACTTGGACAAGGGGGCGGAAAGCACACTGTCCAAGTTTCCTGGTGACACTAAGATGTGGGGTGAGGTGGACACACTTGAAGGGAGAGAGAGGCTGCAACTAGATTTAGACAGACTACAAAAGTGGGCAGATGAGAATAGGATTGGGTTCAATGTAGACAAATGCAGGGTGCTGCACCTTGGGAGAAGGAATCCACAGCGTACATAAAAGCTGGGGAGTTCCCCTCTTGAAAGCACAGAGGCGGAACAGGATCTTGGAGTCATTATTGACTCCAAGATGAACATGAGCCACCAATGCCAGACCGCAGCCAGGAAGACCAGACATACCTTGTCATGCATCCAAAGATGCATCTCAAGCTGGTCCAAAGAGGTGATACTCCCCCTTTATGCGACACTGGTCAGGCTGCAGCTGGAGTACTGCGTCCAGTTCTGGGCGCTGCACTTCAAAAGGGATGTGGCCAGCCTGGACAGGGTTCAGAGGAGGGCCACCCGCTTAGTAAGAAAGCAGCAGGACAGGCCCAATGAGGAGAGACTGAGGGACCTGAACGTGTTCAGCCTCAGCAAAAGGAGGCTGAGGGGGCACCTGATGGCTGCCTACAAACTCGTTAGGGGAGATCAACAGCAAACAGGTAGAGAGAGTCCTTTTCTCCCCAGCACCGCCTGGGGTGATGAGGAACAATGGTAATAAGCTGATGGAGAACAGGTTTAGGTTGGAGATCAGGAGGCAATATTGTACAGTTAGGGTGGCCAAAATCTGGAACCAGCTTCCCAGGGAAGTGGTCCTCACCCCTACCTTGGGCAAATTCAAGAGGAGGTTGGATGATCACCTGTCTGGGGTCTTGTGAACCCAGCATTCATTCCTGCCTGTGGCAGGGGATCAGGATAGATGATCTGTTCGGGTCCCTCCTGACCCTAGCTACTAAAAAACTATGAAGAATTCTTGTGACATCTTGTGTGGCACCAACAGCATGGTTAGGATGGACAGAAGCAGTTTTAGGCATCACTGTCCCTTTCTTCAGTCCTACAGTTGGGTCAAGGACAGGCTTTGGTAAAACTGAGGCTCAGCAAGGCCTCGGCTTCTAGCAGGCTTCCCCACCCATCTACTCGCTTTCTTAGTGTAACAATGCTGTTTTGGCTTCTAAGTTCCCTCACTCCCTGTTCTTACCAACAGCTCAGTACCGTCCGGCCTCCACCAAGACAGGACTGCAGCCAGTCTGTGATCGAAATCTTGCAGGCAAGCATGGGTGCAGAAATAACATGCAGCTACGGTTTCCTTGATTAGCCCTGAAATGCAAAAGGCAGGTACCATTACAATGCCTGTAATTATGGCCACCCAGTCAGCTAAGAGGCAGGAAACCAAGCTGTGGCCTGAGCTTGCCTGTCCTACCCCAGAGGTCCCCCACGCAGTAACATAGCACCATGCAGGTCTCCCCAGCTGGGGTGGGAGATGGTGGGACTGACTGGCAGCAGGTCTGGAACTGGTGCAGTTTCTCTCACTTTTGCCTGCTGACCCACCCCCTCATGCAGACACCTGATGCAAAGGTCTGTGGTAGGAGTGATATGCAGACACCTGGGGGCTGGGCTGAAGGCCTTGTTCTGTGTAATTTGGTCTAGTTCAGGCACTCTTCTTCTTTGGCTGAGTGGGTTACATATCACATCGGTAGAGGTTTTGGGGGTTATGGCATTAGCGCCAAGCCTGGGCCGGGGTGCGCGGTGCGGGCGGCTGGCAGGAGCTGGGTGCTGCGGCGGGCGGCCCGGGAGCTCTTCCTGGGGGGGCCTGGGCGGGATCCGCCGGGCCGCCCTCAGGCCTCGGCGCGGCAGCGGGAAACCGTAGGTGCGGCTGGCTCTGCCAGGACTGGGCGGGCCTGGGCCCAAGGGAGGCGCCGCACCCCGGTCTGTGCCGCGGAGCCCCAGCGGCCCCTACCAAGTCTCCCTCCCCACAGTCTCGGGGCTCCTGTTCAGTTGACCAGCGCATCATGTGACCGGAAGGGGCAGGGCTCGACGGGCCGGTCTTGGGGTGCTGGAGGCAGGAGCTGTGGCCGAATCAGGGGAAGGCTCGGCGCTCCGGGGAGCGACGGGCTCCTGGCGCGGGGTCCTCTGCGGGCTGGTCGTGCTTGGTCCTCCTGTGCTGGGGGCGCTCCTTCCCCGTTTTCATTTTGTTAAATCGCTGTTTTCCCTCCCCTCCTCCCAGCCGGGGCGGGCGCGGTGGCGCTGCCCCGTGGGCTCCTCTCCCTCCAGGGCCTGGAGGCTCCTGCTTTGGGAGCCGTTGGCTGAGACCTGCCCTCGGTCTGAGTCCTAGCCTGAGAGTGGTGTTAATCACCCGAGTTAATGGCCTTGAATGTGGGGGGGTCTCTCTGCCGCGGTGTCTGAGGAGAAAGGGGGTCCACAGGGCCCAGGTGCGGGGACTCTGGGCCCCCTGCGTGTGCTGGGCCTTGGCCCGAGGTGCCCCCAGCTGCACCTGTCCTGTGCTGTCCTGCCGGGGAGCGGGGCAGGCAGGCTTGACTGGGTGCCGGGAGCCAGCTGTGGCCAGCTGGTCTCAGGGCCTGACAGAAACGTGTATCTTGTGTGGGGCTGGGGGGTGAGCAGTCCCAGGGTGGGATGGTGTCCTGAGCATCACGCTTGCAGGCTGTGGTTTTCCAACAGGGGCCTGCAGTGCCCGGGGCTGTTTCTGCCTGTGGCACCAGAGAGAGTCTGCCCTTGTGTGTCAGTCACACCTAAACTTCCTGAGTAGGGGCTGGCCCTGGCTTTCAGGTGCCCAGCTTTTCTCTCTCGACTGTCAGGGCAGAAGCTTGATCATGCGTCTGCTGGCAGTTGCTGTTGCCCAGGCCTGCTGTCATGGGCACTGCTTAGAATCACAGAATCAGCGATTCGGGAAGGACCTAGACAGATCATCTAGTCTGACCCCCTGCCACGGGCAGGAAGGAGCACTG
>NW_017728907.1:44242019-44249208 GCF_001723895.1 Crocodylus porosus | reverse complement strand
AGCAATATCTTAGAAATCCTAAAGACCAAACAGTGTGGCTGAGGTAGCCTTTTGATTACGCATCTGTGTTACTGCCAGCTAAATATCTAATCAGATTGAGTAGCTTACTCACAAGCATCTTCCAAAGGCAGGTGAAGTTTCCTTTTGGAGGCAGGCAGTTCCTTACTCATGAGTTTTGGGGTGAGAGAGAGAGCTAGTTTCAGATGGTAAAGCTCCTCTGTGTCCCCTGCATGGCTACTGCTTCACCTCATGACCCAAGAGAGAGACTGCCTCCTTCCCCCTCTAATTTATATAGCCCCTGTGACCTCATTCACCTGGTCCAGTGGAGGTCAGCCCCAGTTGGCTGTCAGCCAACCAATTTGAAATACATCACCTGTTACGAGGCAGATTCCAGCTCCCCAGGTAGAAACCTCTTACCCAGGTAACTGATGCAAGTCACATAGGTATAGGGAGCAGGTTTCCCCTTCCCTCAGGAATGCAGCCAGCTCAAGTTACCTAAATAGACAGGCTGAGGGTGCGGTCCCCTGTGTGCAGGGTCCCCCCTAATCAAATGGTTGCAGCTCAGAGATTTTAGTCACAGTGTCACAGGGCAGAGATTTTGGGGAGAAACCAAGGTGGCTTTCTGCCACAATGCCAATGTTTGGACCGTGAGCTGAGGTAGAGGTGAAGCGACCTAAAGCCACAACGATTTAGGAGGTGGAGGATGCTGGCGACTGCGCACCCATGGTGACTTCTGGGTCAGCTGGAAGGAGGCCTCTGCCCTTTTGCTGGAGTTGTGGGCATAAGCAGTGAGTAAGATGTTACTTGGAGTGGTGTGGGATTGTGTCCCAGTGGGGCGATTGTTTGTGCTTTGCCTTTGTGTTTGGTAGCAAATTTGCCTGTGTGCCCTCAGGAGGTGCCTGTGTACCCCATGCAAAGAGGAAGGCCGTTGGGGATGAGGGTGGGCTGGAGAAGGAGCAGAATTATGCCAGGTTGGGTGAGTGTTGTCTCTAAGGGCTGAGGCTTTTGTCATGGTTGAAGGTGTGTGCCCTGGCCAGGCACTCTTTGGGGAATTTGAGCTGGGTGGGTGGGGTGGCAATTGTACCTGACGGTCCCTTCTTCTGTTTGCTTGTGCCCTTTGGGGTGAACTGCCTGTTCTGTCACTTGTAGGATCCTGCCCTGTGTGGAGGGAAATGAATGCTGGTTCAGGGAGTGGAGCTGAGCGGTGCTATTGGAGGCTGAAGCAGGAGGAATCAGATGCTGTGAGGTGTGTTGGTGCTGGATGGGCAGATCCAGTAGTTGGTAAGAGCTTCCTTGGAGTAATCTGGGGTTGTTTGAGTCTGGTAGTTATTTCTGCTTTGCCCTTTGTAGTTTTTTGCACTGAGGTTTTTCCTTTGTGTCTGCAGCAGGTGCCTGTCTCTGGAATTGGGAGGGGATGGTGGTGCAGTGGGGATGTCAGCTGTGGTACGTGCTGGCTTTTGGGGCTGAGGCCTTCCCCCTGCTGTCTGTGTACCCTGTGCAGTGTGTTGAGGTGCTCCCTTGGCTGCCTGTGTGGGGTGGGAATTTCCCAGGTGGTTCCCTTGTCCCATGTTTTGTTCTTCCCCTTCGGGTGAACGCTTCTTCTCTGTTCTCTCTAGAGTCCTGGTGTGTATGGAGGGAAAGGTTGAGGGCAAAGGGACTGGAGCAGAGAAGTGCTAACGGAGCCAGAGGATCGGGATGCCAGAAGGTGTTTTGTGTTTGGGAAGGGAGGGAGGGGCTGCCTGGGTGTGGTGGGAAGGCTGAGGCAGGGTGTTGTGGGGTTTCAGGTTCCCTTCCTTCTTTGTGGTGGCATGCTGTGGCCAGGGGTCCCTCATCTGGCTCTGCATGAGGCTTATGCATCCCTGCCAGCCCCTGCCACTAGCTGTTTGGGGACCCTCAGCTGGGTTAGCTCCAATATTTTCATGCTGGTGTGGTGTCTAGCCCTCTCCAGGTTTTGCTGAGCCACAAGTTTTTGTCTGAGTTACTGCCAGCTGTCCATCTTGCCACAGGCTCTGCCACCAGTGCTGGGAATGGCCTGTCTTGTGTCTGTGTGCCTTTCTGTTTGTCTTGTTGTCTTCAAAGTTGCTGCAGCCTTTCTCTGCTGTTCCCAGAACTGGCAGGAGACCTGTGTTTGCACATCTAAATCGCTTCCCTTGCTATTGAAGGGAAAGGCCTGAGAGGGGTGTGGCTGTCCTGTTACAGCTATGGGTTGGGGATTAGGGGGATAAGCTGTGTGTGCAGTCTTGGCAGGTTGCAGCCATTGTCCCCAGTGCTGTGAGGCCTCTGAGTTGTTGATAGTGGCAATTGCCTTTTCTTTTTTGTGTGTGGAAGAGCCATCTTGTGAAGGCTTCTGGCCTATGAAGTACACGCTGAGAAGATGAGGTGAAGAGCCCCAGAGATGGTGGAGGAGGAAGTGGGCAGCCCTGTTGCAACTTCCTGATTTGGCATGGTACAAGGCCTCTACCTTGATGGTATCTCCTGGCTGGAGCGTGTGGTGCCTCTGAGCTCCCTTGGAGCAGTGTGATGTGTTTGTCTTCCTGCCTCACCACTTGTCCCACACTTGTTCTTTCATGTTTCCAGGAGGTTTTGTGTCTGTACCTTTGCAGGTGGTGTGGTCCCATTACTTCTTCTGGCTGTGAGGACAACTGGATAAGGAGTGGCATGATTGTGGCTGTGGTGAGCAGTGGCTGTTGGAGATGAGGGTTCTCCTGTGGTGGCTGTGCCCCGTGTAGGCTAGGTGACTTCTTGATTGTCTGTGACTATCCAGCTCAGGCTGGCCAGAGGCAAGTGTTTGAGAGCTCAGGTAGTGGGTAGAGGTGCTGGGTATATGTGCTGGAGGTTTGGAGAGGAGCTTCCCTTGGGTTTGACTTGGTTCCCTTGTGTCCCCTGTTTGGGGTGACGAGGGTTTTGTTCTTTTTCCAGTGGTCTTGGTCTTGTGGGGGTGAAGGATGCAAGGGCATGTTGTGATGGAAGATGGAGGAACCAGGGTGCTGAAAAGTGGGTTTGGTTAGAGTGGGGGGGTGGAGTGGCTGGTTTGCTCCGGTGATAGTTGGTGGGGAGTGGGGGCGGGAACCCCTGGTGTCGGATAGTGTCTGGAGCTCCAGGGTTCCCAGGCGATGGTGCAGAAGAGAAGATTGTGGCCCTCAGGCTTGCCCTGAATTGGGCAGTGTAAGCCTGGGTTGCGTTTAGCCTGGCTGCGAGTCCTGAGTCTTTGTAAAGGCTGAAAATAGCCTCTGAGTATTTTGGGGGTTTCAGGTTTTGCTTCTTGTATGTGGGTACAGATGTTGCCCTTGGATGTGCTGGGGTGGAGGAGTTGGTGCCAGTCTCTGCCTGGGTGCTGCTGCTGCCACTGGCCTCCCTTCATTGTCTCTTGGGGTGTCACTAGTAGTTCTTTCTATTTTGATGTTGAAAAGAGCAAAGTGCTTGTTTGTTTTGTTTGGTGCTGTTTGTGTGTGTGTTTGTGGCATCTGTTTTCTGCCTGTTTGTTGTGACACTGACAATGTTTTCTTCCTGGTGGTTTGTTTTGTATGTGGCTGTTCCCTCCTCAGGTCTGCTGAGCCTTTTGTGTGTGTAACACATAGAGGAAGTTGTGGGCCAGGGTGGAAAAATAAAGCAGATATGGTTCTGGTACCTGCTGGATTGAGTTTATTAATTAATAACTTTTTTCCCGGGGGGCAGGGCTGGGTGCTCGTGGCCTGTGCGGTGCCAGGAGTGTCGCACGGGTATGGGCAGGGGCACTCCCTGTGGCTGGGCCCTGGGTCCTCATGTCAGGGAGGGGACTGTGGGCTGAAGCAGTCCCAGGCTGAGGGCAGGGTGCGGCAGGGCTGTCCCCTCCTGCCCGGTGTGGCCCGTGGGGGTGGCGCTGAGCTCTTTCCCAGTGGTCGCCCCGGCTGCTCCCCGCGGTCCGGGTTTTTTGGGTGCTGCAAGAAGAGCGAGATTCCTGCGCATGGCTCCATGGGGTGGGGGGGGGAGGGGCTGAGTTGCGGGGTATCACGTGACTGGGCCATGGGCGGCAGTGGGGAGTGGCCCCGGGCGGTAGGTGGCGCTTGGGGAGGGGAGGGGAGTCTCCTCCATGGGGAGTGGGGTGGCTTGGCAGTGGGGCCTGAGAGCTATGTGGCGTGTGTGTGGGGAGAGCCCTGGGGGTGGGGCGGGAAGAGATTGCAGCTTCGCGTGCTGCCCCCCCCACCCCTCAGCCGTCCGTTGTGGGGTGGGGGGAGACCCAGGGTGGGGGGTTGCTGCTGCTGGGGAAAAGGGTTGACCAGCTACTATGTAGCACCCATACACTGAAGGGTGTGCCCATACACTGAAGAGCACTGGCCACGTCCTGTCTTTGGGCTCGTTCCTAGCCGCGATCAATTCAGCATAGAACGAGGGACTGTCAGCATGTGAATTTATTGCTCTGCAGAGGGGCCACCCAGTGTCACAAGGACAGAGCATTCCCCTGAACTGAGTTTACAGCTTGGTATTTATGCATTACACATTACATTGTTGCATTCCAGTTTTTCCACTTGCCATTAGAAAGTTACAAAATACTTAGGCTGGTTGAGACCGGTTCTGTGGTTTACACATTTCGCTTACTGTCAGCAAGAGGCGGATCTTCAGTCTTGGGTTATCTGCCTCTCATGATTATATAGCCATTTTTCTCTTACAGTTCCCCCCTTTCAGCTTTGAGCTCTAGCTCAGTGGTTGACATCAGGGGTTGCCATTTTTGAGAGTGCATGACGTACTTGTTCTGCATTGTACTTGCATGCAGCCTTCTTACGTAAGCGATAATACAAGATGCAAACATACACACTATAATGAATATAGCAAGTAAAGAAAGCAGGGGGGTTAAGAAAGAACTTAGCCATCCAAATGAGCTAGCCAAACTGCTAAACCAGTTATTACTGGCTAAGGCTACTCTGTTAACGTTAGTGGCTATAGTTTTAATTTTTTTAATCTGTTCCTCAAGTGGAATGGAGACATTGGGGATAGCTTGCATGACAGGTATCCGCAATTTAAGAGGTGTCTAATGGGTTTTTAACATGCCATGTGTCTCCTACAGTCCTTGAAAGTCTTAAGGTTGGAACAGCTTGCTTATCTGGTGGTGCTGGTGATGCTGGCTCTTTACCGGGCTACAAGTGGCTATGGTGGACCCAGGATTCTCTTTTGGCGACTTTGACTGCAGTGTGAGTCGTCACAGGACTTGAAAGGGTCCGTCCCAATGTGCTGCTAAGCAGTTCTGTCGTTGATGTTTCTTGATTCACACCCAATTGCCGGGTTGGTATGGATGAAGGTTGGTGTCAAGGGGTACTGGTTGTACCAATGCTGCGGACCTGTGAAGAGAACTGAGAGAATGCTGTGATGATAAGACATAATCAGTTAATTTTTCATCTCCCCCAAACAGGCTTACATGCAGACTTTGCCAGTCTTTGTACAAAGGTGGGGGATGACCAAACAACAGCTCTTAGGATGATAGATTTAGGGGTTTGCATGGCTTGGTTCTAAGGGCAAATAACACAATGGGCAAAGCTTCAGGCCATTTTAATTTGGTTTTGGCACAGATCTTTCCTAAAAGGGTTTTCAGGGATAGGTTAAACCTTTCTACTTGACCTGAGGATTGCGGGTGGTAAGGGGTGTGAAACTGTGCTTGAATTCCTAAAGCTTTGTATACTTCTTGCAATATTTTTTCAGTAAAGTGTGAGCCTGGATCTGATTTAATAACTTCAGGGAGTCTGAATCTTGGTACAATGTCTCTGAGGAGGGCTTTGACTACAGTTGAGGCATCCGTCGACGAGTCCAATCATTGAATGGTCTGTACACGGCCGGCCGGCAATCCCTGACTGGAAGCGCCCTCACTCTGGAGCTGTACGCGTCAAAATCTGCCTGCCATGACTTTGATGGTTCCTTGGTTCAGTGTTTTTCTTTTTTCTGATGTGCGCATGTCCAAAAATGAGACTTCCAGTCACCCAAAGTGCGAGATCCTTGAGGGCTCCTTCCTCCCCTACACCCTCGCCCGGACCTCCATGAACAAGTCCTGGTTGTCCCCCAAGTCCCCCCCGGTGCGTGGGAGGGGCAATGTCTTGAATACAAAAGAAAAAATTAGCAACCGCAAGCCAAACAGATGGTTCCACCCCCGGGACTCTGGTTCCGTGTTCCTGTGGTTGTCAGCTTCAATAAAGTCACAAGTCTCCTATCTAAGGAGTCCTCTCCTCCCCCTTACCGGGGAGGGCTGTCCGCCCCCTTAGGGTCTTTTCCCTCCTGGGGTGGTTCTGTCTCTCGCCACAAGCGAACTGTGGCCGGGGCCAGTCGTCCTATCCTCCGGACTACCCACCGAGTAGTCCCAGTTGGGGTTAGGTGCCTCCGGCCGTCACAGTTCCCGCAATTAACTTCGGGGCGTATCGCCCCTGGTGTCTCGCCCCTCCGGGACCTTACCCCTGCCCCAGAACGTTGGGCACGTGTCGGCGTGCCTCCGCCACACTGGACTCCTGCCGGTGATCCGCTCCCATCCTGGCTCTTCCAGTCCGTCTCCTCTCTGTTCCGGCGTCCTCTAAGCCAGCCGGTTCTGCCACACACCTGAAATGAGTAACCGCCCCGCCCTCCGGGGCTAGGGGCGAGTTGTTGCTGCAGAGGCTCCCGACCCGCGGGTCTCGGGGCTTGTCAGCTCCACTGCTCTTGCACAGCATCTGTTTATGAAGTGGGGGAAGCCTCTGGCCATCCGGTGAGCTGGTCGATTACTACTAGACAATGTTTATAGTGGAGGGCTTTTGGTAGGTCTGTATAATCAACCTGGAGCCTTTGGAATGGCAAATAGGCCCATGGCCTTCCCCCTTTGTGAGGGCTTTTTTTGGTTATGTGATTATGTGCTTGATATGTGGGGCAGGAGTTGGTAATCCTGGCAGCTTCTACATAAATACCGGGCATGAACCAGTTGCAGAGAACACTGCGTGCTAGGTTTTCTTTACCAGAGTGGTTTAAGCGATGGGCTCCTCGGGCAGGTGTGTGGAGAATAGCTCTGGGGGCAATAGGATGCCCGTCAGGTACCCGCCAGATGCCATCTGCCCCTTTATAGATTCATAGATTCATAGATGCTAGGGTCGGAAGGGACCTCAATAGATCATTGAGTCCGACCCCCTGCATAAGCAGGAAAGAGTGCTGGGCCTACATTACCCCAGCTAGATACACATCCAACCTTCTCTTGAATACCCCCAGG
>NW_017728907.1:43771974-43797352 GCF_001723895.1 Crocodylus porosus | reverse complement strand
ATAAAGTGCCACACCCCCACCCCTCTTTCCTATCCTGTCCCTCCTGTACAGCCTATAGCCCTTGACATTGACCGCCCAATCATGCATTTCATCCCACCACGTTTCCGTAATCCCCACTATGTCCGGGCTGGTGTCAGCCAGCAGGAGGGTGAGTTCCTCCTGCTTGTTGCCCATACTACGAGTATTTGTGTAGAGGCATTTGAGGCCTTTAGAATATAACTTGGTATTTTTCTGGTTCTGAGATGGCAAGCCCCCTTGCTAAAAGGAGTACTTCCAGGTGCAAGGGGAGGTACTTTTGGTGTCAGAGGTCAGTGGCTAGGGGGCGTGACTTCTGGTCCCAAGATGGTGACCAGGAGTTGGGGCACCTGTGTAGGGGTAACGCCACCATGGTGGCCCTCGACAGCTCAAGAAAACTCTTGAAGCGGCCCTCTAGCTAAAATAATTGCCCACCCCTGTCTTAAATGCATGGTTACCATTTTCTTTTCTAGTCAAATTGAAAACATGTTTTGAGATTTCAGTTATTCCTTTTAGGAGATGTCGGTAGGGTCATAGATTTCACTTAGCAGTTTTCCTGATGCTTAGTCATACTTGCGTTCATTCAGTTCATTGACCTTGCTACATTCAGCAGAAAATATTACTTCATTTTAAAAACAAAGGGCTACTTAAAGCAAAAAAAAAAACTAACTGAATTTAAACTGTAATCGAAGCTTTGTTCAGTATCTTGCTGAATTCGCATCCTTATTAATATAAGCATTAAGTAAATATATAGATCTCATTGCTGAGTTTAATTTGTTAGCAACTTAGTGGCAGTTTTGCTAATCTTTCCTTTTAAGATTTAGCTTTTAGTGAGAAATATGTAAGTGAATTCCAGAAACCACCTTAAAAATATATTTTATCTTGTTTTGCATAATTGTGGTATATTATGTGTAATCACTTAAGTTACAATTTTTTCTTTCCTGATTCCTAACTTAGGCGTTTACACTATTTGCTACACATTTTCTGGAACTGTGTCAGCTAGATACTTTATATCCCAATGTGGAAAACAACCATTTTGAGGTGCAGCATTTGAGGAGCAGTACCGGAAATAAAGAAAAAATTGCTTATACTTACATACTTTCAAAAGGACATACAGAAGAAAAAAACTATGGTAATTCACTACATTATTAATTTAACTTATGAAACATTACTTTAGATATAATGTTAAACTATCAGGAAGTCTAAACATTCTTCTCTCCACTGATAGATCTCAAAATGATTCGTATACAGGAACTCTCATAGCTTTAAAATACTGTTTCAGTTGGAGTAATAACATAACTATTATTTTTCACTCACAAGTTTTATCTGGAGTCTCTAGCTGTTTGAGAACATAATGATTTGCTACTTCAGTGAGATGAACCACTGTGGGTACGTAGTAGTTGTAGTGAGTGGTCTGAACTACTTTCCTGTTTCCTTGTGGAAGTAATTGAAGGTGCTAGTGATCATCTTTAAAAATTTAAGTGGACAGGTATCTGGTTACAAAAGCAGTCTTCCTTGTATTTGCTCATAAATTGTGATTTTTTATAATTAACTAATGTCTGCGTTCATCTTAAAGAAGTAGAGTTTAAACAAAAATGTCATTGTAGTGTCCATATATGTATATTATTATGTCTGTTATTTACTAGGGCTGTGCAAAGCTTCAGATCATGATTTGGAGATGATTCAGGTGATTCGGAAGCAGAATCTATGAATCTGGATTGAATCTCTGGAAGCTTTAGGCTTTCTGAATTGATTCAGAGCTTCCAAATCACTTTGAGAAAGATTCGGAGGCAATTCAGCCATAGAGTATAATGGGGAATCAATGAAATATCTATAGCTTTGTTGTTTTTTGTCTGATTTGGATGAAACCTTTAGGAGTGGTAGCCTCTGCTGAGAGCATAAAGCCTACCAGTTTCAAGAAGATTGGTGCAGGGATTCGGGGGGGGGAATGCACCCCAAATTCTTGAAAGCAAAACTCATGTCTCGTCTATGTGTTACACCACAGGGGAGTGAAAACTGCAGGGTTGGTGGCCCCTTCAAGTTTCAAGAAGATCAGTGGAGGGGTTTGGGGGGAACTGCACCTCAAGCTGCTGACAGGCAGAACTTGTGACAGATGACCCTGTGTGTGCTAAGGCACAGCAGGCTCAAAACTGCAGGAGTGGTAGCCCCGAAGCCTGCCAGCTGTTGAGAAGATAGGTGCAGGGGGGTTCTGGGGCCCTGCACTCCTAGCTACTGACAGGCAAAACTCATGACATGGGTACTTGTGCAACTGACTGTCTCTGTCTTGGGGCAGTTGATTGTCTGTATCGATTATTTCCTCTCCTTAGCCTCTGGTTTTGTAGGTGTTAATTGTTGCAAATTAACTGGCTATATTAGCTGGCTATTGTGTATTGAGCTGGTCCCTGATTAAACCATGATTGATTGGTATCTGGTAACACAGTAGCTTAGCAGCCAGGCCTGCAGTAGTTCCCACCCCCACTGTCCCAAGACAGTCACAGTTGCATAAGCACCCATGACATGAGTTTTGCCTGTCAGCAGCTAGAGATGGAGGGCCCCAGAAGCCCTGCACCGATCTCCTCAACAGCTGGTAGGCTTTGTGGCTGCAGCGGGGGCTACCATCCCTGCAGCTTTCATCCTGCTGCGCCTTAACACACATGGTCATCTATGTCCCGAGTTTGCCTGTCAGCAGCTTGAGGTGCAGTTCCCCCCAAACCTCTGCACTGATCTTCTTGAAACTTGGCAGGCTCTGTGGCCTCACCAGGGGCTACCACCCCTGTGGTTTTCACCCCCCTGTGGTGTAACACATAGACGTGACATGAGTTTTGCTTTCAGGAATTTGGGGTGCAGTTCCCCCTGAACCTCTGCACCAATCTTCTTGAAACTTGGTAGGCCTCATGCTACCAAAAACAACAAAGTTATTGATTTTATTGATTCCCCATTGTACCCTATGGTTGGATCTCCAAGGTGGCTCTAAAGCTTCAGAGCCGCTTCAACCAGATCGAAGTGGAAACCCAGTCTGGAGCTCCAGATCAGATCACTGGCATACAAAACGGCTGGATCTGAAGCCAGATTGAATAGCTGCTGACTCATACAAGCTTATTATTTACTAACAAATTGCCAGTCAAGAATGATGGGTGGGAAGCGGAAACAGAGCTTCCAGGAAGCAGGGGGGGTTGGGGCAGCAGCACTGGCCACGCCTCCTTCCCTCCATCCACTCCATCTTCGTGGCCTGCTGGGAGCATGGGGGAGCATGGCCAGAGCCACTCCCTGGCCACCACTCCATCCCCTGTGTCCCTGCCTTCATGCACCAGAGCGCTGCCACCTCTTGTCTAGAATGTTTTTTGGAGCACTCTGATTGGTTGGTTCAGACAGACTAAGGCTTTTATGTATATAGAATGTTAAGAGGTGCTTTTTATCCTTGGAAGTTTTAAAGTAGTGTCCTTCAGAAAGTGGGTTCAATTATTCTTTAAATTAGATATAAAATATATTGAACCAAAACTGCATCAGAATTAAAACATTTTATTTATATCTCATTGTCATCCATTCATAACTGTAGAAAACCACAATCCTTTGAGGAGTGACACAAATCCACATAATTTAGAGTGCTAGATTTTGTAGCAGCTTCCTGCTTTAGCTGACATTTAATCAATAGGGTATTGTCTGATTTTTGCAAGCCTGACTGCACTGAAGACTGCATAATATTCCATTTTAGGTTGGAATTAATTTGAGATGAATGTTTTTTCTACATCTGGCTGAATTTCCTGTTAGTTCTTCTCACCTTTGGAAATACAAGGTCAATTTCAAAGATTTGACAAGACAAATGTAGGGCAGTGTATCTAGGCAGTCATCTCTCTTGTAGAAATATCTAGTTTCATAACTGTTGCTATCTCTCTTTACAGATCATGAATAAAGTTATATTTTAAAGATATGTGTAAAGTAAATCTAAAGGCAGCATTTTACATTTTTAGATTTTTTTTAGTCAAAAACAGTAGTTTTTTAGCTACTGTGACACTAGTGCTTATGCCTTTATTGAGATTGATTATCTTGATGTTCTGCTGGCAAAGTTCTTTGGGAAGATGTGATATCTGAAAGGGACCGGGGGGATAGGAGAGATAATCAACCCAAGGATGGATATGAGCCATCAGTGTGATGAAGTTGCCAGTAAGTCAGATAGAACTCTGGTGTGCATCAGCAAGTGCACTGCCAGTAGAACCAGAGAGGTGCTCCTCCCCCTCTATTCGGCACTGGTAAGGCCACAGCTGGAGTACTGTGTCCAATTCTGAGCACGGCACTTCAAGAAGGATGTGGATAAGCTCCAAAGGCCATCCGTATGATCAGGGGCCTGGAGGATAAGCCCTTTGAGTCGAGACTCCAGGAACTGGGTTTGTTCAGACTGAGTAAGAGAAGACTGAGAGGTGACTTGATAGCCACCTACAAATATATAAGGGGTGAACACCAAGGTGTAGGGGAGCAGCTCTTCCAAAGGCATTCCTTGGGAAGATGAGGTCCAATGGGCACAAGCTAGTTGAGGAAAAATTTAGGCTAAACATAAGGAAAAACATAAGGGTATCTAGAATCTGGAACAAACTCCCAGCAGAGGTAGTGCAGTCACCATCCCTGGAAGTGTTCAAGAGGAGGCTGGACAAGTACCTCATTGAGCTCATTTGAGCCCAACTACTTCCTGCCCATGGCAGGGGACCAAGCTTGATGATCTTATGGGTCCCTTCTGGTCCTACTATTCTATCATTCTATTTTTTTTTATTAGACCAACTAAATAGTTGGGAAAAAGTTCTATGCAAGCTTTCATGCGCAAACACCCATCTTCAGGCATTGGGAGACTCTGCTGTTGTTCTGAGTTCTGCAAGGTAGAAAAGAAGCTAAAAGTCTGACACATCTATGAAAATGTAAATGAGTGGAATTTTGGAAGACAATGGATAGAGATAGGAGGGGAAAGGCAGCGGGGTGGGGATGTATGAGCGAATGCAAATAATAAGCTTCAGGCAGATACCTGGTAAATCAGATGTCATAATTTAATAGGTTTCATAGTTGTTAGGGTCAGAAGGGACCTCAGTAGATCATCAAGTCCTACCCCCTGCCCTGGGCAGGAAAGAGCGCTGAGGTCATGTGACCCCAGCCAGGTGCTTGTCCAGTCTCCTTTTAAAGATCCCTGTAGCAGGGCACTAGGGTGCCTGCTACTGAATGGTAGTGAATGGGCTCAGCTGCCACTCAGCAGGGCAGCAGGTGAGAGTTACCATGGTAACAGAGTAAGTCAGTAAACCACCAGGGGGCAGGGCCTGGCCTTTATAAACAGAGAAGGCTAAGGCCAGAGGCAGTTCCATCCTGGCAGCCGCAGGAGCAGGAGCTCGGCGGGAGAGCTGATCAGAGAGAGTCCAGGGCTACAGCCTGGCTACCCTGACTGGCCACATGATGAGATGGGGTCTGGTGAAGAGCTGAATGAGTGCGGACTTTGGGTTACAAGCCAGGAGGCTTCCTGTGTTTGTGTTATAGCCGTTTGGCTCATGGTTTAGTTATGGTTATACCGGAGGACTGGGTGAGGCTGTAGGGGTGTGAGGAGGCATCACGGGGGCTCCGCAGTAGTTTGGGGGTTCCTGGTGCCCATTAGCGGCACAGCGAGCGGTGTCAGGGTGGCACGGCATTTGGTGCCACAGTGGGCATGGCGGGAGAGCGCCAGAGAAGCGCTCGGTGTGGGGGGTTGGGACCCCAGCCCGCAAGGGTGGTTGCCCAGTAGGGCGCACGACCCGAAGGAAAGGTCAGGGGGCCAGGCACAGCTACGGGCCACCTGAGCCCTGAGTGCGAGAGGTGTGGCGCAGCGCGGGAAGTGCGGCATAGGCCCCAAGAGGGCGAGGGAGCGTGGGATGCGCGGCACAAGCGCGAGAAGCTCGACACAGGCCTCAGAGGGGGTGAGAAGTGCGGGAAGCATGGTACAGGCCCAGAGGGCGCGTGGCACAAGCGTGAGAAGTGCGACACAGGCCTCAGAGAGGGCAAGTAGCCCAGAGGGGGCGAGAGGCCCCAGAGAGGGCAAGGAGTGTGGGAAGGGAAAGGCAGGGCCCAGTGGGGGGTGTTGCCAGGTGCATGACCAGCCCAGAGGCGCCGGTAAAGGGGCGCAGGTTGTGTGGCAAGCCCCGAGGCACCGGAAAGGGGCACCAGCGAGGAGCCCTGGAGCCAGGGGGCAGTAAGGAGCCCCGGAGTTAGGGGGGCAGTGAGCTCAGGGTGAGGAGGGGTGACGAGGAGCCCCAAGAGGGAGAAGGGGTGGCAAGAGGCCCGAAGGCAGACAATAGGCAGTGGCATAATAACATGGCCCTGGATAGATTACACCAGCACCATCGGCGAGGCTTGGGCTGCGGTGCAGGGGAGGAAAAGGAGCCACAGACAGTGCCCCCCATCATCGGGGTGCACACAAATGGGCAGCTTCCTGCTAATCCCAATTATCCATTGTTTATAAATAAGATCAAGGCGTGGCAGGCGAGAGTAGGCGGGCAATTGGCCCATTACAGGGGGGCGGAGCTGTGTGTCTGGAGAGGCTCCGAAAGTGGCACCCCTATCACAATCCCCAAGGTAGGGGAGAGCATCACCTCCCTTGGGATCCCATTCCAGATTCTGGCAACCCTTACTGTAAAGAGGTTCTTCCTGATATCCAACCTAATCTGCTCTCCGTCAGTTTGTTGCCCTTGTTCCTAGTTATTCCAAGGCGTGCCCTGGTATACAGAGCATCTCCTATTTCTTGCTGCCCCCCTCCATGAATTTGTAAATGACCACAAGATTCCCTCTCAGCCTTCTCTTGCAGAGGCTGAAGAGATCCAGGTCCCTCGGTCTCTCCTCATAGGGGCTTGCCTGGAGGCCCCTAACCATACGAGTGGCCCTTCTCTGAGCCCTCTCAAGGTTATCCACATCCTTCTTGAAGTGTGGCGCCGAGAACCGGATGCAGTACTCCAACTGTGGCCTGACCAATGTCGCATTGAGGGAAAGTATCACCTCCCTGGACCTGTTCGTGATGCACTTGCTAATGTATGATAGAGTGCGATTAGCTTTACTGATTACTTTATCACATTGACGAGTCAACTATGACTCCAAGATCCCTTTCTGCTGCTGTGCTGCTGAGAGGGTCCTCCCCTAGCCTATAGGTGTGTTGGTGATTCCTTCTCCCTAAACGCAGCACTTTGCACTTGTTTTTGTTGAACTGCATCCTATTCTTTTCTGCCCACTTTTCCAACCTGTCCAGGTCTGTCTGGATTCGATCCCTTCCCACTAGTGTGTTTACTTTACCCCATAATTTTGTGTCATCCGTGAATTTGGACAGAGTGCTCTCCACACCCTCATCCCAGTCGCTGATGAAGACATTGAATAGCACAGGTCCAAGGACCAAACCTTGGGGGACCCCACTGCCCACATCTTCCCAGGTCAATACCAACCCATCCACCACCACTCTCTGGGTATGACTCTTCAGCCAATTTGCCACCCACCTGACCATGTAATCATCTATGTCACAGTCACTCAGTTTGTTTATGAGAATAGGATGAGATACCATATCAAAGTCCTTCTTAAAATGTAAGTAGATGACATCTACCTTAACTCCTGCATCTAAACATCTTGTGACTTGGTCATAAAAAGAATCAAGGTTTGTCAGGCAGGATCTACCTGCTATGAACCTTTGCTGGTTGCCCTTCAGCATTATTTTTCCTGCTGGGCTCCCACAAATGTGATCCTTGATAATTTTTTCAAAGGTCTGCCCAAGGATAGAGGTGATACTAGCTGGCCTATAATTACCCAGATCCTCCTTCCTCCCTATCTTGAAAATAGGGACCGCACTGCCCCTTTTCCAGTCCTCTGGGACCTGACCTGAGCACCATGAGTGCTCAAGCAGCTGCACCAGTTGCTCTGCTATGACACTGGCCAATTCCTTCAGCATTCTTGGATGAAGATCATCTGGGCCTGCTGACTTGAACACATCCAGCCCCTCCAAGTGGTCAGTGCTGACCACTGGTGGGCTGGTGTTCTGCCCACTTTTCCAACCTGTCCAGGTCTGCCTGGATTTGATCCCTTCCCACTAGTGTGTTTACTTTACCCCATAATTTCTTGACCTCTGCATTCCCATCCCCCAGTGAACCTAGTTTAAAGCCCTATGTGGCAGGTTGTAATGTGTCATAAATCCAGTGTATATATTAAGTCCATGATTTTTTGTATCCAGTAGATTTATGAAGTGACATTTGTAGCCTCATCTGTGAAAGGTTTGTTTTTTTAAGTTCCCTTTGAGAATTAGAACAGAGAGATTGGAGAGGGAGTGATTGTCTTGTGAGAAGCAGGCACCCGCAGTTAATTGGATATTTTTATCTTTGATGGATTTTTGGTATGCGTTCATTCTGGTACACAGTTGTTGTTTGGTTTCTCCTACATATTTTCCATCAGGGAATTCGGTGCACTGGATGAGAGGTGTTACAAATCTGGAGGTGCAGGTGTAAGATCCAAGAATGGTGATGGTTCTGTTGTGGGGTGTGTAGTTATTGTGAGACTGGTGGAGATGTGTTGACAGGCTTTACATTTCTTGTCCTGGCATGGTCTGGATCTATATGGTGTGGTTTGGGTCATAGGGAGTTTGCTTCTGGTGATGAGGTTAGTGAGGTCTGGTTCTTGTTTGAAAGCTAGTATGGGTGGTTCTGGAAAGAACTCTTTAAGAATTGGGTCTTCTTCTAGTATGGGTTGCAATTGTTTGAGGATTTTCTGTGTAGATTCCAGGGAAGGATGATCTGTCATAACTAATGGTGTGTGATTCGTGGGGATTTTCTTTTTGTACTGTAGCAATTTTTCACATGGCATCTGGGTGGCTCTTTCAAAAGTGTGAACTAGCTCTCTGGAGGAGTGTCCTTCTTGGGTGAAAGCCCTTTTGAGAGCTGAGGTGACGATTGCAGGTATCCTCCTCCATGCAAATCCAGTGATACCAGAGGGCTTGGCTATATTTACTGCTTTCTTGGTATGCTTAGGGAGATTGCTGGTTCTGTATAGATATGTATGATTGGCTGTGGGTTTCTTGTATATGGTAGTTTGTATTTTACCATTTTAGATATTGATCATAGTGTCTAGAAAGGAAACATCAGTGCTGGAGTATTCAAGAGATAGTCTGATGGAGGGGTGATTGTTGAATTTCTGATGGAAATCAATTGGAGTCTAGGTTTTTGGTCCAAATGATGAACATGTCATCTATATAACTCAGGTATAGCATGGGTTTGATGGTGCAGTTCTTGAGGAATTCTTCCAAGTGGGCCATAAAAAGTTTGGCATATTGTGGGGCCATTCTGGTGCTGATAGCTGTGCGCATGGTCTGGAGGAATTGCTAGCTGTTGAAACTGAAGTTGGTGTGTGTGAGGATGAAGTGTATAAGTTTAGTAATATCTTGAGGTCTGTACTCTGAGCTGTCTTGCTCTTGTAGATATGTGAGGCAGGCCTGGATCCCATCCTGGTGTGAGATGTTGGTATATAAGCTGGTAACACCCATGGTGGCTAGGAGGGTATTGCTGGGAAGGTGGTCTGTGTTTTCGAATTTTCACAGAAAGCATGGGCGACTGGTGTCACCTTAGTCATGTACCACCCCCAGTGACCAGTCAGCAACTGGGGGGGAGCTCACAGCCAGTCCTGCCAACCGGGGGAGAAGGGGCTTCTCCGCGGCCGATCACAAGACAGCTGATCACTGTGGCCGATTCCAGAAGTGGCTGCGGCTGCTTCTGGGAGTGCCACAGAACACCATTCCCCAGCAGGCACTTGTGTGTGTGTGGGGGGGGGGGAAGGGCACTGGTGCTCCCGCCTGCCCCTCCCTGTGTGTCATATAATCGGTGAGCACGTCTGGTCAGGGGGTGCACCAGCACTCTCAGGGAGTGCACGTGCCCCCTTGTGCGCTCCCTATGCATCGCCACTGACAGGAAGTCTGTTGTGTCTTGGATAAAACTTGGTCTTTGGGTGACAAGAGGTTTTAGGATGGATTTAAAAACAGTTAGGGTTCCATGGTAGGGTATGATAGGTCTGCCCAGGTTCCCTTGTTTCTGGATTTTAGGGAGCATGTAAATTGTCCCTGGATTGGGTAGTGTAGGGAACTGGGGCTAGTTTTTCTTCTAGTTCAGATGGAAATAATGTGATGGTGGTTTTGAGGTGAAAAGGGGAGTTGTATCTTCCTCTAGTTTTTTGTAATAGGTGGTGTCAGAGAGTTGTTTGTTGGCTTCTTTTATGTAGTTTTCACAGTTTAGGATAACTACAGCTTTCCCGTTACCTGCTGGTTTTGTTACTATTTGGTGGTTGGATCTTAGAGATTCTATGGCCCTTCTTTCTGAGAGGGAGAGTTTGCTATAGTGGTGTTTGTTGTTGAGTATTTCACTATTCATTCTTTCTCCAAAGCAGTTAATATAGCAGTTGAGGTTTGAATTTCATCCACTGTAAGGTGTCCAATCTGAGGGTTTTTTGCATTTTTTGGCATTAATATTTTTATTGATGTCACAGATCAAAGTAGTGTTGAAAGTGGATTTGTTTTGGTTGTGGAAATATTCCTTCAGAGAAAGGCATTCAAAAATTTCTTCTAGTTATCCACATTGTAGTATCTTATTTAGGTATTTTTCTGAACAGAAATTATGGCCTTTGTAGGGGACAGATTTTTCAGCTTTGGTAAGAGATTGATAATATTAGAGGGTTGAATGGTTCCTTCCACTGTCATCAAGTATGAGGTTGGAATGCTGTAAGGTATTCCTGGTGTTTTTCTGAGGGTTGTTTGTCTGGCTGGAAAACTTGTTCCTGTAGTAATTGGTTCCATTGCTTCTTTTTGTATTGGATGAACGTTATAACAATGTTTGGTTGTCTTTTTGTATACATTGTATAATGTATGGGAAGATATCCAGTTTAATTTCTTTTGAGGTTGTTGTAGCATGTGTTGGTTTTCTTCTTGAGTTGATTTCTTTTGGAGTAGGTTATATGAAGGAGATGATTTCTAGTTTTTTTCTGAAATTCTCCTGCATAGTTGTGAAGTATCTTTGGAGCTGTGTGGGGTAGTCAAAGGATTGTAGATGTTCAGTCTTCTGGGAATGAAGTTTGGTTCTTGCATAGGCTTAGAAACTTATATCTCTCTGTTTAAGTTAGCTTCTTTTTTCTTCATGTTGTGAAGTTTCCACTTCAAACAGCAAAATTCAGTATCTTCCATGTTGCAGGGTTGTTAGTTGGTGTTCTGCTATCACTCATCCATTTTCATGTTTACTGTGATTTTAAGCTTTTATTGGAGCGACAGGATAATTAAATAATACTTTGGGGACACTGCTTTAGCAGTGGTATTTTGTACACAAAGATGTGGATTTGCTCCCCACTGGCCATGTCTACATGTGTAACAACTGGTACTGTGCAGTACCTACCATGCCACACGTTTTTTTCCTGATGCTACTGTACCATAGCTCATTAGTACTGCACTGTATTGTCACTGCATGGTTAGTGCCGGGCGATGCTACTGTGGGCTGTAGCAACAAGCTATGGCCCACTGGCTTGTTGCTACTGTTCCATTGCGTCTTGTGTAGACATGCCCACTTTCTCCGAACTTGGTTTTACGTCATGTTTACTTTGTTTTTGGGATGTCTTTTGCCATTTTAATTTAAATTTGAAAATAATCTTGAACCATGCACACAATCTCTAAAAATATCAAGAACTTGAATTCAAAGACAGGTTTGGCTGAATCTTCTGTTTTTCCTTCTATTTTAAACAAAAGTTGGGTCATAGATACAACCTTTAACAGGGCTATCTAAATAAATCACATTGAACAACTTTGGGGAGATTTGGGGACTCCTGGAAGTCTCACTGTTAACTATTAGTTTCCAAAGCAGGCAGCTCACCTACAGAAAAGAAAATCTTTTCAGCAGCCATAACCATCCAGGATTAGAAGAAGGATCAAGCGCTAGAGTTTTGTAGCAGGACTGCTATTGGCAATATTCTGGCACGCACTGTCTTCGAGGCCTCAGAGGTGCCTTTTGAGTTTCTGGGGATTGAAAAAATTGAAGGATGGAAAGCACTGGCTATTTGCACCACCCCTGAATACTGGCTATCCAGATTGATCTCTCTCCCTTATGCTGCCTATTTTTACTTTGCCCACTACTGGTTCTTTCTTTGTGGCCAGAACAGCCTGTCAAATTGAAAGGAAACGGAAGTTGAAGGCTGCTGATCTTATTCTTCAATCTTTGCCTTTTATTCTTCACAGTGAGGGCTTCTTTCTCTCCATTCTAACAGAGGGGGTGGAGACTGTCCATACTCCAAACTAACATCACAGCTGATAAGATTCTGACAATGTCTTTAGTGGTGAGGTGTCATAATGCGTACTCTGAATATACGTATGTCAGAGAGATATTGCCGTGGATTGTGAGTAGACATGAATTAGCTTTTGTTCTTCATAAGTTTCTATTAGTTTTTTCCTCAATTATGAGAATTACTGAATTCATAAACAAAGAAGAGGGCACATGGAAGAAGGAAATAAATCTTCAGGGGGGGCATTCAAAACACTTCATTTAAGACAATGATGCTTTGATTATCCTAACAATTTGTTCTGGCACAGTCAGTAAAGAACTTCTGTCTGTTTTGTTTAGGTTTAAAAGCTGCAGAAGTTTCCTCTCTACCTCCATCAATAATTTTGGATGCAAAGAATATCACAAATCATATTACTCAACAAATTCTGGTAGGTAGGAAGTTTATAATACTGGAATTTGTAGTCTTAGATGACACACATTTCCAACATGTTATTATAGCTAGTGAAGAGGTTTAGGTCTAGTGCACTGTCTACGTTTTTTAACTGTTTATATTTTCTTAAATGTGTTACAGAACTACATCTGTATGGCACATGTAAGAAATAAGATCTTCATGGGGAAGTTATAGTATTATCACTGGGAATTTTTCAAGAAGGTCAATGTTACTTGTAACTAACATGTCAATAAAAGTCATTATGGGAACGGTAGAGATAATCAGTGGCATAACTAGAGGTGGGCAAGCAGAGCATGCGCTTAGGAGGGAATTGCCCCAAAACCCTGTCTACACCCTGGCAGGAAAAGCAGCCCTATGGCTTTGCAGCAGCCAGATGCACAGCTTCTGTCCTGCTACTGTAAGAGCAGCAGCTGGGGGTGGCTGTTTATGCATCCCCGGCATGGGTAAGACTCCTGTGCCCAACACCCCACATTCCTCCAGTGCTCTCCCCATCCTGTCTCCTTTCTCCCCGACCTCTGTAGGGTTTGCCCAAGACACCACCTCTGGGGATGACTTCTTATACTTTCAGGAAGTTAATCTTCATTCCATGAAGTGTTGAAAAAAAATCTGTAATTAAATAACATTTATAACTTCTTATCAGAGACTTGTATATTAAGAAACTGTTCATAGTATGGATTCCAAATTGATTTCTCATGTAATTCTTGTGTTAGTTTCATAACCTAGATTTTGTATTTTTGGAAGCAGATCCAAGGGGTTTATAGAGCACCATCAGGTACAAAATCAAAACTCATTATGGTTTGGAGGTACTAGTTACTACCACAGATTTAAATTCAAATGGTAGATCAGCCCACTAGAAATGGAACAAACAAAAAGAGCTAACATTACTATTTTAATAAGTGAATGTTGAAATTCACGTTTTAAAGGCCGTGTGTATTTTCAAGAACAGCAAAGACAAAGAAGCACTCCCGAGACATTAAGACAGAGGGCTGTTTATCATCTGGCAACAGGGCTTATTCAGACTGCCAGGAACTCTCGATTGGATCCAGACAGCTTGCGAATATACTTGAAAGGCCTGAAGAAAAAGTATGAAACTGCCTGTCCGGTGTTTGGGCAAACTGAAGAGCAACTGTAGTGTATGAATTATGCTAACGGACTAATTGTTATGGTAAAAACAAGGCTTATTGTCTATCGGTAAAAACAAGGCTTATTGTCTATCGCACCATATTGTTAGCAATAGTTTTCCATTTAAAAAAAACAACTTTAATATAAATTATACTCATTACTGTCGTACTCATACATGGTCTCCACATCTGATTATATGCCAAGTTATTCTTCTGAAGCAAATTTGAAACAGAAGCATCTGCTTTATATAATGGAAATCAGTATTATAATAATAATAATATTCCCCTTTATTTATTTTGAGAGAGACAAATGCAAATAGTATTTTAACTACTCAAGACTCGATAGTTCAGCATTAGTATTATACAGTATACAGATCTTATACAGATGTATTAGAGATCTTGGCCAGCAAAAAACTGGCACTGTGACTTGGGCAGAAAAGCTATACTTTTCTCCCTTGCTGTGCAGCCACGGAGTCTGCTCATTCTTCAGGGGGAATTCCACCTATAATGTTTAATTCAGCATTTGGCTAACAACTCAAGGCTGCTTCCTCCCCAGATTTGGAGTTCTGATCCAACTCATTTGTTGCTCATTTGCTAGCACAAATATGATAGTCTCATTCAAGAGGATGATATTACAGGATGAACTTTTTCCCTTGTGTCCCTCCAGCTTTCTTACAGTCGTCCAGTGCTGGCTAACAGATCTACTCTGGAATGTATTTGGGAAAAGAAGAATGGGCCTATTAGCTTGAAGTCCACATGTCCATTGAGAAAATGGCCATGAGATGGACAATGCTTGATATGTTAATGATGAAAGACTCGGAGTAGAGGCCCCATTTTCAGACTCTGGGTATTGTGGGGGCTCCACTTGATGATTTCTGTAGCAGTAGAGGAAAATAAATATGTATGTTTCAAAATAGAAAATTAAATGTTATGCGGAGTGTGTCATACATTTTTTTCCATCCCATGGAGCTGGGTTAAATCCTTTAAGATGCATGGCTCCTGTGGGAAAGAGGAATGGACAAACGCATTAATAGGGAGTTGTGCGAAGCCAACTACTTCTTTAGTCTTTGTGGGTAACTCCCTGATAAAAATGGGATGTGTTTTGGCTTTCTACTTCAGCATTACTGATGGCTGATTGTTTTTTGAAAAAGGCATTGGCCTGGAACTCTTTGTCAAAACGTATTTACACCTAGTTACAAGTAACATCCAAGATTATTACCTTAAGACTGGAAGAGACCAGAGGAAGAATTATTTCAGTTCTGTTGTTCTATTTTTTTTTCTTTGTGAATTTGACAATAATTTGTTATAGTAACTTTCACTCTTATGTTAATGTCTAGTTTCACAAATTGAAAGGTAAGGCAGGACATTTACAACTCAGGAGTTCACTTTTGCTGAAAATTTATTCAGGTGCAATTTAGCCAATGAGGCCTGAGGTGTACTCTTGGAGTTAATGAGTGCTTCTCTACCTCATATGGGAGATTCAAAAGGAGTAGGTTCTGCCTACTTCCTCCTCAAGGACCTATGTGGAAGTTCAGTCTAGCTAAAAAAGTAAGATGTTTCTTTTGAAACAATATAAATTTATAATTTAAGTATTTGTTTAACATTTAATAAATGGCCTATTCTGAATTATAGTAGTTTACTCTTTTCTCAAACACATTTTATTATTTACTTCCTACATCTTAATGACAGCTGTAAAAACAACTTTTAAAGCCTGAATTTTCTGCAGTTTGATTAATTTCAGCACTTTTGTTTCAGCCCAAACTCTTTGATTTCTTGTTGACAAGGTTGAGATTACATGTGGTCCTGACACAAATCAAAAGCTTTAAAAAATAAAATGATTTTTTTTTCTGCAGAGAGAATATTTTAGCTTTAATTCTTTGAACTTGTGCAAATTAAAACAAAACAAAACATTGTTTTATTTTCAAGATTAAAATATCCCTCTCCCCATTCTCTTTCCAGGCTGTGTCAGTAACCAAAAAGAAAAAAGAGTGTTTTGGTAGAATGCAAAATGTCAATAAACAATAGATAAAATTAGCAACTGTCTGTTTCCCAGGAGTTTCCAGAGTTTGTATTGATTATAAATCAATTTAAAAGAACACAGCCATCCCATTGAATAAAAATGTTTTTCCTCTCTATTTTAGTTTATAATTTATATAGGGAACAAAACATGATAGGGTATTTTGTATACATAGGACAAGTCTCTGCTTCACAGAATTTAGATTCTAAACAAAAGATGTAAACAAGCTGGAATAAGGAAGTTACAAAATAAACTCACTTTTGCCAATTTTCCATGTAATACTTCTATTCAAATCTTATCTGTCTGATTAGTTTTTAATCTCTTACTGTGGGTGGAGATGGTAGGAGCACCTAAAGGTAAGATTTTGGGTGTCTATACATGTGCTTCGGGGTGGGAAGGGGACATTTTAATGAGATTGGCTCCTGGAGAGCCACTCTAATTATTCTCTGGATCAGCCAGTCTTGGGCATTTATACACATACTTTTCTATCCTGCACGCTGGAGATCAACCACTACTGAGCAGACTTGATTGACTGAGTCTGCTCTGTATACAAGCTGAGGTAAACCGTGCTGTGCCACATGCAGTTGTATAAGTGTTCAAATGCACATCAGCGCACAGAAAATGGCAGCGGTGTGCTTTTGAACTAAACTACTTCCAATATATTTTCATTCAAAAGCGTGCTGCCACCATTTTCTCATTGCTGATGCATATTTTGCTGCTTATACAACTGCAAGCATCGCAGCACCAGGAGTTTTTCAAAGCTCCCAGTCCTGCGGCTCTTGCATGCGTAAAAATGCCCTGAGGTTCCACCTTGCTTTACCTTATGTCAGTTCTTTCACTGTGGAGCTTTAGTGCCTGTAAGGTGTGGAGCAAGGACTTAAAATTTAGTTGGAAGGGATATGTTGCTCTGAACATATTCAAGCCTGGCTAGAAAGGGAAAGCAACATCACCAAACAGCAGGTAAAACCAGGAAGGTGATCAGAACTTCTTTTAGAATTCCCCCATTGTGCTTTTCAGTGGTTGATTCATAGCTTATAAAATCATCAAAAAGTAGAGCTGGATTAGGATCATCTTAGTCCAACCCCTTACAGGCACCAAGTATGCAGGTAGTATTAATCTACTGAGCATTTTATAACTTTTTAGTTATAACTAACAATTTGTACATCAGTCTTAACACAATGAAATTAATGGCGATTGTGGTATAAGATGTTCATGGATGATCAGTTCCCAAGGAAAATAAAATGAGAAAAACAGGCAGGCAATAGCTGCTGATCATTCCTTTATATGCATTTTTTTTTAAGATAAGTTGGCTTCTTATGGGGTGCATGAAGAGTGGTTGTTGCTGAAGGATACAATCCTCAAAGCACAAAAGAAAACTGTTCCTGCAAAGAGGAAAGGCAGCAGAAGGGCTGGCAAGCCCTCCTGGCTTAGTAGGGGCATTGCAGTCCTCTTAAAAAAGAAAAAAGGTGTATGCACAGTGGAAGTGAGGGATGGTCCTCAAGGAGGACTACACAACAGTGGCCAGCACTTGTAGGGAAATGATCAGGAAAGCCAAGGCAACAACGGAGTTTAGGTTAGGTACAGGAGTCAAGGACAGTAAGAAGTCCTTCTTTAGGTATGTAGACAGTTGAAGGAAAACAAATGGAAGTGTGGGACCCCTGCTTAACACCTCGGGACAGCTGGTAACTGACAAGGGAAGTGGTGCCGGCTCCTACCCTGGGGGTCTTTAAGAGGAGGCTTGATAATTACCTAGCTGGTAATTATAAGCCCAGTATTCGCTCCTGCCCAGGGCAGGGGGTCAGACTTGAAGATCTACTTAGGTCCCTTCTGACCCTACATCTGTGAATATATGAATATTTTCCATTTCCAGAAAGAAAATCTCTTCAAACAGGTTTGTTTTGTTCTCACAGCTTGCCCAGCAGAACAGCTCTCCTGTGCTCATGATATTTCCATTTATGGGTTGTTTTGAATTTATTTCTAAAACGTTGCTTTGGCATTAGACACAGAATATTCCCAGGAGAACATTTTCCAGGACTTGGATTTAAATCTGTAAAAATGCATAGATGAGGAAACTTATAGAAATTATTTTACCCCTTTTTTCTCTCTCCTGCCAGGTAAAATAACACTTGCATTGGGGTTCTTTGTTTTTGGTTTGGCTTAATTAGATACAGAAAAATAGCTTTAAACCCTTGAATTTCCTGGAGGTTTATACCTGGCCATTTTGTACTGTTTCCTAGCAACCCGATTCAAAGTGGATGAAGTGTTGAGAAATGATGTTTTTGTTTCTTCCCTGGCTACAGACCTAGTAGTATAGTAGGTTAGTGCTATGAAACATGGAGGAAGGAAAAGACTATTTTAAAATCAAATGCACATATGGGAAAATGAGGAATGGTGAACAACACTGTGAATTTGTGCTCTCCTACTGGGCCTGCTTGGTGTCAGGCTGATCTCCAGTACCTATAAACACATGGATTTTTCTAATCACTTTGGCCATGTACAGACCTACAGTTTCTCCTGGGAGAGTTACTTCTGTAAGTATACAGATGTTCAGGAATTTTCTCCCACAGCAAAACTGGCTGCTACAGGAGAAAAATAACCCAGGAACAACCAGGGTTAAATCACTCCCAAGAGAATTTCTCTTGAGAGAGTGAATATACATTTTTTTATTTCTAATGGCTCCAAAGAGTTGTTAGACAGCCCAGAATAGCCAGGACTATTGTGGGGTGACAGAAAGAGTCCCAGAGTGCCTGTACTCCACTCATTAATTTATTTTTGCTGATGGAATTTCCCTACTGCCAAGGCAGGCAGCTTTAGTATAGCTTTGCACTGACAGAGCTGCACCAAGAGTGAGTGGGATCTCAGGCCATGGTATACTGCACATGCAGATTAATTTACATGATTAACAGCAGGAATTTAAGTACAAAGGCACCAGAAAAAGAAACGTTTGTCCTGATGAAAAATGACATGTAAATTACCCTTTATTTAATGACTCCTTTGGCTCTTGAGCAGTGGGTGTAATTTATCAAGACTATTCATTTCCCAATTTAATGCTAACGACAGCTGTTCTATATGCACTATGTAAATTTCAACCATAATTTGACCTGTTACTTTTTTCAATTTCTTATAATTTAAAATAGAAGATGCATCTGGGAATCTTAACATGGGGATAGTGAAATATATACAGAACTAACTGTATAAAATATAATACACAGGGTTTTTGGATACAGAGTAAACACTTTGGGTTTGGAACTCCAAAACACTGATTTGTTGGTACCATCCAGTCGATCGTGTTACTGAAATTTGTGTCAGAGAAAATGTGTCATAGAAGCAATAATAAAAATGCAGTAAATGTTCAGGGCTTTTCTGGATATTTTAGAAAGTGTCATAGCAAGGACTGACACACACAATTTATTTTACAATGATGCTTACATTTTTTAAGCCAACCATAACTAGACTTTTTTGACACTTTCCTAACGTGTTTCCATTATTAGAATCATTTAGGTTTGGTATTTATCGTGAATAATGTCATTGCTGAAATTTCATTCACAGTGTTCTGGTATTTAATAGACTCTCCAGTCACATACAGGAAAACATTACTGATTATGGTATGAGTAACATTTTGCAGTGATGTATGACTCTTAATCATGTCAACCAAATTTCCTGTTCTCTGCCAGTGTTGGCTGTCTGTTTGTTTACACCTCCCAGCATCATCTCTGTATACTTCTTTACATAGGCAAAGCAGCTATCTTCTTCTCTTTCAAATACTTCCTCAAGGTCATCCACTTATGTCATGCCTACAAGAAAGTAGGCAACTGCAGTTAGGAATATGTATATAAAGGTAGTTCTAAATCTCTTTCCCTATTGTTTGTAGCTTACCTCCTAAAGTCCCAACTCTTTAGGTAAGGGAGTCTGCATACCTTTAGGAAAGAAGTATTACCTGTCCTATCACCATGCAAATAAGACATAAGAAACTGATATCCTATTATTACAATATACGATGCAGCCATGTCTTTAGGAAATAAAAAAGCTGTGTAGCCCAAACAAACTCCTACCTCCAGGGCCATCCCTAGGGAGGGGCAAATTGAGGTGACTGCCCTGGGCCCCACACTTTGGGGGGGCCTCGCAGAGGCTGGCTGAGTAGCTGCAGTGACTCCATGCTGCTGCTGGCTTCACATCCAGCCACTCAGCACCCTTTGCCACCAAGTCTGCCACCGGCTTCCTTGCATTTAGGGGAAGGGCCCCATCAGGCTGAGTTGCCCCAGGCCCCGCACCCTGCTCAGGTTGTCTCTGCCTACCTCACAAGTAGTGGTGATTAAAGTGGGGTACCTTTACATAGAAGGCTTTATGATAATGAACCCACATCCAAAACACAATAGGCTACAACTGCTGTGTAGATGTTCTTTTGTATTCCAAGGACTGGGTTGAGTGAACAGGGTCCTCCATTCTAGGTTCATTATTTTAAACATTGACCAGAATGGGAATCTTTTAGTTGGAAGGCAGGGTAGATATGCATTTTGATAGACTAACTAAATAAGAGATATAATATATAGAAAGAACAAGTTTTCATGAACCCAAGTTTTGTCTCATGCTGTGAAAGGACATGCAGAAAACAGAGTATAAGAAGGAATGAGACATTAGAATGAAAAAGACAAATGAGGGTTTGGGAAGAGAGGGCAATGCTAGGAAAGAAAAGCAAACAAGCAGTAAATCCTTAGGAACAGAGGGGCTCACAAAAACTAATCCACATAATGAGATAAGAATCCATAGCCCTTGTTTAAATCATCAGAACAGTTCAGTTTATGAATGACTTCTTGTTCCACTGTTCCCTGTTCAAACTGGTTTTTATTTTTTCCTGAGAACACTAATCCTGCGGTCAGCAATGGAGTATCCAGGAAGGTTGAAGTGTTCTGCTACAGGCTTGTCGTATCAATTCACCTCTGAATTACCATTCATGTGTGTAACAGGGAACCCTAGCCCTGTTACCAGAAGGCAGGTTTGCCCCTTTAAAACCAGAACTTTCTGGGCACAGCATGCTGGCAAGGTGGGGGTTAAAAGCTGAGCCAGGCCAGCTGATCAGGTGACTGGAAGGGTGCAGGCCAGAACTATACAAAACCCTGGCCTGGGCAGCAGTAAGACCATCAGCCAAAGGGGAAGGAGTGCATATAAGAGCTTCATGGAGAGGCTTGGTGAGCGGTCGAAGGGCTGGAGGAGGGGAACTACGGAGGACCCTGGAGAAGCGGCAGTAACCCCAAAAGAAGGACTGTAGCCGATGGTGGGGAGCAAAAGCACGACCCCCTGAGTAAATGTAAGCTGGCATGCTGCCGCCTTTAATCATATTTTTTTGTGGTGGCGGTTATAACCCACAGACAGACTGTTTATATTTGTTTGTTATAGAATAACACTGGTGGTTTGGGTGAGGCTATTGGGGCCCCACTATAGCGTGGGGACCCCAGTGCCAGTGTGGGCGCAGTAAGCAGGGTGCACTGGCCCCAGCACCAGAGAGGGTGCACAGACCCCAGTGCCAGACAGTACAATTCTAAAAGGCCAGGACAGCCTGTGTGTTTTTTGTTGGACTAAGATAATAGAGGTTCAAGGCCATTGCCCGGCTTTGAACTTGTGATCCCTTGGCTGTGGCGGCCAGTGGACAGGCTGCTGGGCCAGGGAGGCTGGGCTCCAGATTGAAGCAAAAAGGAGGGCCCTGAGACTAAAAAGCTAGAGCCTCAAAGTCAAACCCTATCTGGTGGGTTTAGACAAGGAGGCCTAGCTAGAGAAAGACAGGGGTCTTGGCCCGTGGTGGCGGAGGACCCCAACACAGAAAAAACAATAGGCAGTCTCCCCCTTACAATAACATCAGTATAATATTTCCATCAAGACATGGCAGGTAAGTAGAAAGCACAGGACACAAGAAACCTTAAGGGAAGTCCAAGGGTGCCCCACATAGGTCGCAGATAATGCAAAAGATGTCACTGGAGAGGGTGACCTATTACAATGCCCCCCCTCCACCCTGTCCCAATCTCTTTCCAAAAAAATTTCATCCTTATCTTGCAACCCTTTTCACCTTATGCTAAGTCTTACTACTATTACTTGTATAGCCATATTAAGCATCAGTTAAGTGAAGAATAGAGAAAAGCCAGAACCATTGGTAGATATCCAGTTTAGTGGTTGCAGCTGACTGCACCCTTTCCTGCAGAACCAGTAACATTGACAACAGTGACTTTAAATTCAAAGTTAAGCTTTCACAGTTTAGGGGTACATCTGGAAAACGTGTGCTGTGGGAAGTTGGTTTGCGCCCTGGAGGTTCTGATGTTGTATGGTGAGCCCTGATGGTACAGAGAAGAGATCAGTGGGCACGTCTACATGTGGCTCTTTTAAATGGACTTAGCAGAATATCACCATTTAAAAGGCGCAGTAATGGTGCGTGTCTAAACCTGCAAACCCTAAACCCTTAACGCTCCTTAAAATGACTATTTAAGGCTACGTGAGTCTAAATTTCATATTTGTATAAAGCAGACTTCAAATTTAGGGACAAATAACTAAGTTGCATTATCGCACATGTAGATGGGCTAATGCACATTAATGCAGTGTGCATCAATGGGCACACACCATGTTAATGCACATTAGCATGTCTACACGTGTGCTAACGCAGCTTAGTTATTCACGGCTACATGTAATGTGCCTTGGTGTGCATTAATACATCTCCATGTAGATGCAAACCTAAATCGTTTTAATATGCCTTAAGCAAAGGCACATTAAGCTTAGACGCATGTAAATACATGTGTAGACACACCCAGTTTAGAGGGAATTTGATATCCCTGCCATTATATGTTATAGGCCACCAAATCTGGAAGAGGAGGTGGATTAGGTACTCTTCAAGGAGGTGACAAATATATCCAAAAGCTATGGAATGGTACTGATGAGTGACTTCAATTTTCTGGACAGCTGGTGGAAGAACAATAGAGCCAAACCTAAAATGTCAAGCTAATTTCTTAATTTGTGTGGAGGACAATTTTCTCTTCCAGAAGGTTGAAGATACAACTAGGAGATCATCTATATTGGATCTTGTACAATCCAATAGGGAAGAACTGGTGGAAGATGTAAAGGTGATGGGCAACTTGGGAGGATCACCGTATGATAGAATTCCAGATCCTGAAACAGGGGAAGCATGAAGTCAGGAAAACAAGCTTGCTAGATTTTTAAAAAGTGGATTTCACTTGACTCAAGGAGCTAATAGGCATGGTGCCATGTGAAGACTAAAGGATAAAGGTGCCTAGGAGGACTGGCAGCTTCTAAGGGAAACACCTTTGGAAGCCCAACAAAAAACTATTCTGACATGATGGAAGCACAAGAAGAATGACAAGAGACCAATGTGGCTGCACAAGGAGCTTCTAGGATGACTTAAATGTATAAGGAAAGCATAAAAATGGGCAGGTCACTAAGGAAGGTTACCAGGAGATAGTAAGAACCTTCAGGGACAAAATCAGGAAGGCAAAGATGAAGAATGAGCTGTATTTGGCAAGGGAGGTTAAAAACTAGAAGAGTAGATTCTGTACGTATGGTAGCCAGAAAAGAAAGATGAAGAAAGCTCTGGGCCTACTGTTAACTAGCCTGGGGAACTCCTAACAGAAAGTGCAAGGAAGGCAAAGCTATTCAACAGCTACTCTGCCTCAGCTTTCACAGAAAAATTAAGTTCAGCCAGACACCTAATAAGAATTATTTGGATAAGGAAGTGGGCAATATCCTTATCTATTTTATCTCTATTTTAGAGAGAAAATAATGAGAGAGATGATCAGAGAGCTTTTGATGGGTCTGAATGAATTCAAGTCAGCAGTCCTTGATGAACTTCATCCCAAAGTACTGGGAGAATTGGCAGAGGAGATCTAGAAACCCTTGGCAATGGTATTCATGAAGGCGTGCAAGATGGGTGAGGTAAGAGAGGACTGAAAAAGAGCCAATGTAGGGTCCCTGAAAAAAAAAAAAAAGCAAAAAGGAGGACCCAATTGAGATGAGTATTGGCCTCACCTCAGTGCCCAAGAGGTTACTGAAGCATATCCTAAGGAAGTGCATTTGCAAGCCTCTGGAAGAGGAAAGGCTTATCACAAGCAGCCAGCATGAATTTACTAAAAACAAATCATGTCAAACAAACTTAATCTTCTTTGACAAACTAACTGCTTGATGCTATGGATTTAGTGTATTTGGACTTAAGCGAGGCTTTTGACAAGGTCCCACATAACCTTCTCATAAACAAATTGGGAAAATTGTACTGGGCAAAACTACTACAAGGTGGATAGACAACTGGCTCAATAACCACAAGCAAAAGGTAATTATAAATGGATCTATGTCAGAATGGTAGGAGGTTTCAAGTGGAGTCCCACATGGGTTCATCCTAAGTTCAGTGCTGTTCATGTTTATTAATGATTTAGAGGCTGGCATAGGAAGCTTCTTAAGCAAGTTTGCAGATGACACAAAACTGGGAAGGACTGTGAAAATGTTGGCAGATGGATACACAATTCAAAACAATCTCAAGAAATTGGAAAGCTGGGCTGAAGATAACAGGATGAAGTTCAATGTTTACAAATTCAAGATGCCACACTGCAGGAAGAATAGTTATAAATACAAAATGGGTGACACCTGGCTGGATAGTAGCAGGCTCTGGGAGTCTTGGTAGATCACAGACTCAATATGAATCTTCAGTGTCCTGCAGCGGCACAAAAGGCAAATGTGGTTTTGGCATGCATCTGTGTCCTGCATTAGGTGCAGGACACATGAGGGGATAGTGCCTCTCCTCTCAGCACTGGTTAGTAGGGCTGTGTGAAACAGCTACATTTTGTTTCCATTTTGGATTTGGCTGTGTTGGGATATCACGAGATACAAACACAGGCCCATGTGTCCCGATGACATCCACATGCCTTGTTTGTACCAGGGTGGGTGTCAGTCAGCAAAATTGGGTCAGAATTCTTCTCCGCTATCTCTCCTGCCACGACTTTGATGATTTGATTAAATTTGGGAGGATGGTGATTCCCCTGACCCAAATCCGACTGCCACTCATCAAGATGGAAGGTGCGACCAGAAAAAGAAAAAGGAAAACACAAAAATCCTGACTCTGTCTTCTTTCTCTCTGCCTGCAGGTCATGATCCCTGGGGCTTCCCTCTTTCCTCGTTTACCTTTTGGGCACTCTTGATTCTGGTTCCAGCGATCAAGCGTGATTTTTTTTCTCGGGACAGTGATTAGTTTCGGTGTTTTGGATCACTTCCATTTCGATTCGGAAATACCTGTTTCAGAGTTTTGACACTGATTCAGAGATTTGGATTGGTTGGGGAGAGGAAGGCACAGCCAGGCAGCTGCAAGTTTTCCTGCAGCTCCTCTGTCTGTGCCTGCCTCTCCCTGGCCGGGGGAGCCATAGGAGAAGCTCCCATGGCTGCCCAGCCCTATCCCCTGTCTGGCCCCAGCCTTCCAGCCCCACACTCACCAGCTGTAGCAGCAGTGATCTGGGGCTCATGGCAG
>NW_017728907.1:43744569-43771874 GCF_001723895.1 Crocodylus porosus | reverse complement strand
CCCAGCACAGTGGGGGGGCAGCAGGGATCACCTATGCCCTTGCTTGGTAGTCCCAGCTCCCAGACAGTACAGCACGCTGCCAAGCCACACTGCACCCTCATTATGTTGATGTGGAGAAATTAAGGTGCAGAAGGCAGGTGACAAAAATGATGAATGCCTTGGAAGACAAATCACACAAGGAGGTTGAAGGAGCTCAGCATGTTCAGCTTGCAGAAAAGGCTCTTAATAGGGGCTATGATAGCAGCCTTCAAGTGGTTGAATGGCTGGCATAAGAGGGAAAGCACCTTTTTTCTCTTGTTGCAGAGGAGGAGGCAGACCAATGGCTTGGTGTTGCAGCAAGGTAGGTTTAGATTGGATACCAGGAAAACTTCTTTACTCTTAGAGCAGTGAAATAGATTGCCTAGAGAAGTTGTAGACTCTCCATCACTGGAGGCATTCCAAAAGATTTTGGACAGCCACTAGTCAGGAATGATCTGGGTGTAGCTATGCCTGTGTTTCATTATGGGTACTTCCCATGCTTCTGGGCTTTGCTGGTTGCCACATGGAGCCAGGAAGGAATTCCTCCACCCACCCTGCTGCTACGTGTCAGGATTTTCTGTGGTTTTGTTTTGTTTTAATCTTCCTCAGAGGCATTGGGTGTCAGCTGCATCCAGGTTGGGGATTTTGACTGGTGTGCGCCAATGATCCTATGGGGACTTAAAACCTGGAGGTTCCTTGCTAGAGGATCTTGCCTGTCTGCTCAGGGTCACACCAACCACCACATTGGGCCAGAAAGGCATTTTACCTCTTAGTCAGATTGGTATAGACTGTGGGGGATTTTGCCTTCCTCTCTAGTGGGGAGTATGGCCCTCTTTAGGGTATCTCTTGAGCTTATATTGAGGAGGACAGGTTTGCAGCCTTGTGCTGCTGCTATGGGGGGGATGTAGAACTGAAAAGAACCTCCCAGACCTCTGACTCCACTCCTCTGCATTTGCAGGCTACCATTTGCCAAAATAGTCCAGAGAAATGTCCTTTCCACACACACCAGAAGCACTTAAGACCAAACTCCATAACAGAGCCCATCACAAGTATTGGGCAGGACAGACAAGGGAATCTGTCTTGCCAGTGCAGTGGCAAGAAGTTAGGAAAGAATAGAAAAAGAATCTTATGGATTTATGATGCCAAGAGTTCCCTCTCTAGCAGTGTATGGTCACGATCTCATGATTTCACCTAGGCAAAAAATAATACTGTATCTTTTCTTTCAAAAACTAGAAGAGACAATATTTAAGCATGACTTTGGCTATTAGTAACTTCAGTGGTAAATAAATCAATTAAAACTACAGTTTTGTTTTATACTTGGTATTTCTGATAGCACAATATTCAGCAGTGTTATTTTCAAACATGATAAACCATAAGAAAGTGTTTCATAACAGATAAAGTTTCAAAATACAGTTATATGTTATTGGAAGCATAATTTACAATTTAGAATGGTATTAAAATGTTCCCAGACTCCCAGTTTAAATCTTTTATGCAGCACTTTAAGTCATTTCTAGGGGGGCTTTATATGGCATTCTTATAGTAATTAAACAGAAATATGTTCATAGCATTTGTGCCATCCCAGAAGTGTTGTGCAGAATAGAAGAAGGGAACAATTTCCACGTTGGTCTCAAATTTGTCATGAAATTGTGTCTATGAATCATAGCCTCCTCTCCACAACTGCACTGAATATATCAAACAAATGCCAGTTTTAAGTAATGCCAATATGGTATATTATGGGCTAAAAGCTATGAATGCTAATAATATAATCTTTCCTACAGACATTAGAAGTTTCTCATTTTGTATTATAGTACAGCATGACATGGAATTGTTTTGTGCTGCTAAATCTAAATGATTGTACGATTAGCATGAGAAAAGATGTAAATTACAGGAGATTGTATTTAGGGGCTTAAAGTATCTGTCTGTTCATTTTGTCTGATTATTTCGTAGTTTCTTCTGTTGTAAATTGCAACCAAGCTGGGTACAATTTTTTTAGCTAAATTATTAACCACTATTTATTTTGTTTGTATAACAAAACTTCCATAAATTAATTTGCCTGGTAGCAAGACTAATGGTAAATAGGCATCTTAAACTTGGTTTTTAATTGTTGACTGTAGATAACTGTAATTTGAATTTACTGATCTATTATAGTATTGGTTTTAATGCTCCAGTTTATCTTTTAACTATGTTTAATAGTTAGCACACTTCTTTACACACTGCTTTAACTCTGTTTCTGTTTTCAAGATGTAGATCCAGGATAAAATGGCTTCTGATTGAAACTTGACAAATATTTTTACCACATTATTTTTTTTTTACCTAAATTCTAAAAACATGTACATTGCTTTTAGTTGAGATGCTTATGAATATGAATCAAATATTCCATCACCTATGCTCAGACCCATGATGCATTATCAAATTTTCTTTAAATATTTCCATAATTAGAAATGTGCGTGCTAATATGAGGACTTAAAAGCAGATACCAGCTGCTCAATTAAATGGTTGACCAAACACAAGGCTTGCATGATGGTGACAGTATATTGTATTATATATAATACTATATGTTTTATATATAGTCACCACTGTGCAACTCATATATTTGCACAGGGAAACCTGCCTTGCTTGTTGAGCCCTTGTCCCTTTACTATTAAAATTTTACTGTAAACAATAGTAAGCAATAAAACTCAAACTAGGATCAAATCAAGAAAACATAACTAAAGCCAGCTATTAATAATACCAAACAGTAAAACCCTAATTATCAAACTGAATTTGGATAAAGTAAAATAATTTAATCTCTGTATTAGACTGAAGTTAAATCATTGAGTTAGTACTAAAAATATAATCAGCATGAGAACAGAAGAGATGCCATACCGAGTCAGACCACTGGTGCACTTATACAGGGCCTTTCCAAACTAATCTGCCCCTGCTCCTTCTATAGCTTCTAACAAGTCCTAATTTGGAGCTTTCAACTATAACTATTATCTTGAATGCCCACTGATGGAACTGTCTTACTTGAATTTGCCCAGCCCTCTTGTTTGATTTTAAAGGGAGTTTAAGCAGACAAAGTTCCTGGACTACTGAAAAGTACCGTTTGAAGGTTTCAGAGCACAGATTATTCAGCACAACAGGTTCATTTTAGTGTCTTACTTAAAGACCTGACCAGATAGGCATAACCCTGCAAAGGTACTAAATACCCTGTCTCCAATCCACCCATAACCCTTTGGCATCTGTTTAGTCTGAAGCATATGGATAGTTTCAAATTCACTGAGACTATTCATATGCTTAAAAATTAAGCATGTAATCAAATGTTTTCAAGCTGTAGATCCAGGATAAAATGGGCTCAGTATGTTCATGGAGGGTTTTTTTTATAAGGGAGGGAGATCTGCTATTTCTTTCTTTCTTTTTTTCTTTTCTTTCTTTCACTTTGGACGAACCAGATCAGGCTCGCTTGGAGCTGCGTGGGGTGATCCTGAGCGTAAGACTCCCCGGCTTCCTATCTCTTTTCTTTTCTCACTCCCACCTGTCTAAAGGTCTCTAGCCTCTGTTTATCTCACTTTCTCTTTCTTTTCTTGCTGTTTTGTAGCTCCCCCCCACCTTTTCTCTCCTCTTTGTCCCATCCCCCCATACTTCCGGTCTCTTTGTCTTCACAGCCTTCTTTTTTACTGTCTCTTTCTCGCTCTTTCTCTCTCTTCTTTCTTTTCTGCTTGCTTGTAGCGGGGAGTTATCTTCCATTAGCTTGCCTTCCGTGGGGTGCTCTAATTTACCCCTTTTCCCCCCTCTTTTTTTTATTTTGCTTGTTTGCGGGGGGTTTTTTTCCACTTTTTCACACCCCAGCTGTTTTTTTTTCTCCACCCCTTTTTCCCCTCCCGTCTAGAGTTTTGTGGCCGCTTTCCTGGACACTTATCTTTTTTAGTTACTATAAACTTTTGTTGTTGTTGCTTTGCTTAGCTAGAGTTGGGAATTAACTCTGTCCTATCAGGAATGGCTGCTCCTACACCCAGCAGTTGGCAGGAGGATGCCTCCCAGAACCTCCCCATTACCTATGGGTTGAGGGTGCACGCCCCTCCCTTCGTTGGGGTTGAGGTCCGTGTGGATGCTCTGGCTAGTCTCTTGGGACAGCAGACCATCCGTTACACAGGTCGTGTCAACACGGTCCTGATGATCTACCTGAGCAACCCCACCCTAGTCCACAGGGTGTGCATAGAAGGCCTGGACATTGTGGGCGCACATTACTTTGTCACCCCCCTAGACACCCTAGCGGTGAGGGTGGTGATTTCTAATGTGCCCCTGCATGTGACCGATCGAAACCTGGCCGGGGTACTCGAGCCCTATGGGGTGCTTACGAGTCCCATTCGCTGGTTGACCATAGGGAGTAAAAACCCCAAACTGAGGCATGTCCTGTCTTTTCGAAGGCAGGTTTTCATGCTCTTTAGGGAGGGCTCATGGTCTCTGCCTCAGTCCTTGAGCCTCTTGTCCAACGGGCGGAGGTATGTGATTTATTTTTCTTGTGGGGAGACCACGTGTTTTCAGTGTGGGAGCTCTTCCCACCTAGCAGCTCAGTGCCCACGGGGGGGATCGGCCAAAACGGCGACTACAGCAATGCCGACGGAGGGCCCATCCACTTCCGGGATGCAGGCCCCACCCAGTGAGGCTGGGAGCCTTTCCCGACCTCCTCCTGCCCCTGTTCCATCTGAGAGGGCTGAAGTCTCTGGCGTGGGAGTGTCGTCCGGTGGAGGGGCTGGGGCTAGGCCCCAACCCTCCCCCCCACTCATTCCACCTACGGTGCCCACCCCCACCAGTGCAGAGACACCACTGGGGGGAGAGGCGGATGCTTCCGCCCTGCCTGCTCTGACCTCCCCGATTGAGGCTGGGGTGGTCAGCGATTGTGGCACTGAGGACCCGTCGGATGACGGGGCTCAGGCCTCCTGCAAGTTGCTCTCCGCCACGGCTTTGGCTGAGGTGGCTGGCTCTGGGGAGACAGGCCAGACACAGTCTGGCCCATCCTCTGTAAAGGATGGGTCATGTGCCACAAAGCAGAAGAAGAAGAACAACAACAAGGAGAAGAAAGTGAAAGGGACCCCTCAGGACTCCCCATTCCCACTGAGGCCTTCCTCAGCTGGTGCTGGGGAGGCCCCTACTGGAGAGCCCAGCCCTGTTCCGGCTGTCACATCAGCGACCCTGCTGACCGGGGATGAGGGCAGTTTGGAGGTGGGGGAGGCGGAGACAGGGGTCATTAACACCTCACCCATCTCCCAGCTCTCGGAGACGGGGGGCAAGAAGACATATACACAATGTGTCGCTTCTGGAGGTCTGACTCAGGGAGCAGCAGATGAGTCTGCTGACCTCTTGGTCACATCCCAGGCCACTGAATTAGATGAGGAGGCTTGTGAGATGGAAACCCAGCTTTCTGAGTGTCGCAAGCGACCTCGAGAGCAGGATGACCTCTCCCCCCCCCCCCAAAGGTGGGGCTTGCTCTTCAAGAGCCAGACCTCAACCTAGACGATCAGAGGAGGTTGATGGGCTTGGATATTGAGGGTGTGGATGCAGCGCTCCCAGCCAGTATGTAGCCTCACCGTTCCTCTGTGGGAAATGTGCAGCCCATGTTGGCAGACCCCCCCGGGTCGGTCCTGACTATAGGGGGCTCTTGACCTTTCTAAAGCAAACGAAGAGACAAAAGAACATAGCGGCGTGCATCACCCAATGGTGCACAGACCCTAAAGTGTTCACCAAGGCTGCCAGGGCTGCGGCCAAGCTCATGCAGCAAGATCTGGGCACTAGGCAGATGACCTATCGTCTGGAGAAGCTCACCCAGTGGGTGAGAGATGAGTGGGGCCTGGCGGGGTCCCTGGACTAGAGTAGGGCACGATAGGCCTTTTCTTTTCAACCTGTCTCTGCCTTTGCTGGGCTCTTGGGGGCTTGCTTTTTTTATCTATGCCTTACCTCACTCTTCCTCTCCCATACTCACACCCATGGCAGCCACAACTATTGGCACTTTCAACATCAATGCCTGTCGAGATCCAGTGAAGTGAGAGGCCATCCTGGAGCTCCTGCACCAGAAGCGGCTGGCTGTCGCCTTCCTCCAGGAGACGCACTCCGACAGGCACAACCAGTTGGCCTGGCACGCTGCCTGGAAGGCCAGGTGTTCTTGAGTCACAGCACCAACCTTAGCACCGGGGTCACAACTCTCCTATCGTCACAACTACAGCATGACACGGCAGTGGCATGAGAGGTTGTCCCTGGCCACCTGTTGACGGTCCGCGTCACCCTAGCGCAACACCATCTGCTGCTCGTCAACATCTATGCACCTTCTGATGGCCAGGAGAGGGTCACTTTCTTTGAGACCTTGGCCGGCCTTTTGTGCAACGTTGGTGAGGGTGATGACCTGCTTCTTGTAGGTGGGGACTTTAATTGTACCACCGATACCCTGCTCGACCATACGGGGCCTGAGCCTCACCTGCCCTCAGCCTGCAAGCTGCAGTCCATCTTGGAGACTGCAGGCCTCATCGATGTCTGGCGAGCCCTGCACCCCGACGTGCGCCAGTACACCTGGGCCAGGATGAGTGCTGGGGGTCTCACTATGGCCCGCCTTGGCCGCATTTATGTCACCAGGCACCACCTGCCACTCCTACGCAGCGGCCGCATCGTTCCGTTGGGCCTGTCAGACCACGGCCTGGCTTTTTGTGAACTCAGCCTGCCAGGGAGAACCTGTGCACGAGCGCCTTATTGGTGCTTCAACATCAGCCTGCTTCAAGACTCTTACTTCCGGGACTGCTTTGCCAACTTTTGGCAAAGCTGGGAGGCCACAAGACCGAATTACTCCTCTTGGAAGCTATGCTGGGATGGGAACAAGGTACAGATCCGGGCCTTTTGCCAGCAGTACACTCAGCTGGCCACAAATGAGCTGCGCCGCCGTATCAGAGAGCTGGAGGAGGACGTGGTAAAGCTTGAGGCTGCCCTGCTGGCAGCCAGCAGTGATGTGGTGCTGTGCGAGAGCCTCTGGTTCCGGAAGAAGTGCCTGCATGACTTGGCGGAGAGTGCAGCCCGTGGAGCGAGGATCCGCGCCTGCTACCAAGAGCTGGCCGAAACGGATGCCCTGACCCACTTCTTTTTCAACTTGGAGCGACGGCGGGCAGTGAGCAAAGTCTTAGATCACCTCAAGACCTCCGACGGTCAGGTCATCACTGACCCAGGTGAAGTATGTGAGCATGCTGTTGCTTTCTATCGTGACCTGTTTGCGGCTCAGCCGTCCTGCCCTGACGCCGCGTGGGAACTCCATGCGGGCCTGCTGCACCTTGGTGCCCTGGAGGCCAGTGAGCTTGAGCAGGAGTTGTCTCTGGCAGAGCTGGCGGCGGCTGCAGCTGGCCTCGCCTCCGGCAAAGCCCCAGGCCTCAACGGGCTACCTGCGGAGTTCTACAAGGCTTTCTGGCCTCTTCTCAGCCCCTGCCTCCTGTGCGTTTTCCAGGAGAGTCTTGCTGACAAGGTCTTGCCTATCAGTTGCTACCGTGCAGTACTCACGCTGCTGCCCAAGAAAGGAGAACTTGGCTGCTCAAAGAACTGGTGGCCGGTCTCCCTGCTGTGCGCGGATTACAAGATCCTGGCCAAGGCGCTGGCCACCCGCCTCCGCACTGTCATGGCCTCCGTCACTGGGCCTGAGCAGAGCTACTGCGTGCCGAGTAGAACCATCCAAGACAACCTGTTTCTGCTGCCCGAGTTCTGCAGCGAACTCTTTGCCCTGGACGTTGGCCTTATCTCTCTGGACCAGGAGAAAGCCTTTGACCGGGTGGACCACGCCTACCTCTTTCGGACCCTGGAGGCCTTTGGCTTTGGGCCCCTTTTCACCGGCGCCCTCCGGGTCTTGTATCGAGACACTTCCAGCCTGCCCAAGGTGAACGGCGTGCTCTGTGCCCCGTTCCCCGCACACAGAGGCATCCGTCAGGGCTGCCCCCTGTCGGGCATGCTCTATGCCCTGGCCATTGAGTCACTGCTGCATGCGCTGAAGCACCGCCTGAGCGGTGTGGCCTTGCCACCAGCCATAGGCCCATCCATTGCCCCTCCGCTGCAGCTCTCAGCATACGCAGACGACGTGACCATCTTCCTTAACACCCAGGAAGACGTGGAGGCCCTGACAGCCTGCCAGCGAGCCTACGAACACGCCTCTTCAGCCCGTATCAACTGGGCCAAAAGCGATACCCTGCTGCTTGGAGAGTGGATTGCCACGACCCCCCCGGCCTTGCCCGGGGGCCTCACCTGGCGCCGCGAGGGCCTTAAGATCCTGGGCATGTTCATGGGACCACCAACCTTCATGGCGCGCAACTGGGATGGCCTCAAGGAAGGAGTGAAGGTCCGCCTACAAAGGTGGCACTGGTGCCTACCCAGCCTCTTCTACCGTGGATGATCTGGCCGGTGGCCCTGGCACCCTGCTGATGCTCCCTGTGCCTCCTGACAGTGACACGGGTTGTCCTTTTGCTTCTCTGTCACGTAGAGGTTTATACACCTGGGTGATTCACGTCCGCCATGCCCAAGTGCTGGTGGGCCACCCTGAAACACTGTGGCGACGGCACCTGGGGCTGCCAGGTTCCCCACCGGCCCACCTGGCATGGCACACATTGTATAAGCCGCCAATCGCCAAGAAGACTGGCAACCTGCAGTGGCAGTTGCTGCATGGCATTCTAGCCACTGGCACGTTTGCATCCCACTTGGACCCAGCCACCTTGACGGCCTGTCCCTTCTGCCCGGGGGGTGTTGAGGAGACCCTCTTTCACATTTTCCTGGACTGCCCCTGCCTGCAGCAGCTCTTTGTCATCCTCGGCCCGCTGCTGCAGGCTGTGGGCAGGAGCTTTTCGGAGACCACCTACGTGTGCTTCTGCCTGTACTGGGCGGCTGAGAAGGGCCCCGTCTGCCTGGCCAACTTTGTACTGGGTCAGGCCAAGTTGACCGTCCTCAAGAGCCGCTGGAACCGGCTTGCCGGGACCGGCTCAGATGATGCCCTGCGGCTTTTCCGCCTCCTGGTGCAGGCGCGCCTCTCGCTGGAGTTTGAGCACGCTGTGCTCCGGCGGGCGGTGCCCGCCTTTGAGACGCGCTGGGCCCTTGAGGGAGCACTGTGCCAGGTGAAGGACGGCCGTCTCAAATACGCACTCTGATGTCATGACCAGTCTGGGCGACCGGGCTGGCTCGGTGTTGAACTGTGACTTCCAGCTCGTGCCATGTCCTGGGCCCTCACCAGGCTGCTTTTTTGCTTTCTTTTTGTGTGGAAGTTGAAGGTTTTGTTACGTGTATGATGGGATGGAGCAGGGTCTGAATTGTTTATGACTGTGTGGCCGGCACGCTGACCGCGTAATTAGCATGTAAGACACGACGTGAAATGCAGTGAAAGTGTCTGTCATGGTGTGATGTGTTGGTTGGTTTGGTTTGGTTTGGTTTGGTAATAAGTTGTTTGTGTTTTCGCTTTGTAAGCGGCCACCATTGTTGTATACCTGAACCCCTGAATAAAGTAATTAAAAGTCTTTCTTTCTTTGTTTCAAGATGGCCACCAACAGGTGAAGCCCTTCTGAGCTCCTCCAGTTCAGGTCCCTTCTGTGCATTCTCCCCATTCCTCTCCCCAACTCCCCAAACCATTTCCTCTCCCCAGCCTGTGCTTGGGGACCGCCTCTCTGCCCCCTTCCCCGCTTTCTGAGTATTTTCCCCTGGGCTCTGGCAGCCTCGTTTGTCTCTGCCCCTCCCCCACCCCCGCCTGTGCTCTCCCTTTGATTCCTGCTGCCTCCCCCCTCCTGAGCCCCTTACCCTGGTCTGCCATCTCCTCCTGCCTTAGGGCTTGCCTACAGCCCTTGCAGGATTGCTCTGCCCCCCCGGGCCAATTTTGGGGCTGTTTCAGCCCCCTTCCAGTCCCCAGCTTCACTTTGAGGCTTTTTTTTCCTCCCTCTGTGGGAGAGTTAACCCTCCCCTGCCCGGGATGGCTGCCAGCAGCCAGGGCAAGTGGCACGGGGATATCTCTGTGGACCTTCCCCTCAGCCATGGCCTGTGGGTGCACACCCCTCTCCACATCAGGGTGAAGGACTGCACTGGAGCTCTGGCGGACCTGCTGGGATGCCAGAGCATCTGGTACGCCTCCCGGGTAAACTCAGTGCCCATGGTATATTAGAGCTCTCCCAGCCTGGTGAGGGAGGTGTGTATGGCAGGGCTGTAAATCTCGGGGGTCCACCACTTGGTTATGCCCCTGGAGACCCTGGCAGTGTGGGTGGTGGCTTCCAACATCCCCCCACACCTGCTAGACCAAGACCTTACCAAGGCGCTTGAGCGCTATGGTGTCCTCACCAGCCCCTGGCATAGGCTGACCATGGGGAACCTTTCGGCAAGGGTTCATGCTCTTTGCAGGTGGCACCCACAAACTGCTTCTCCATGACCTCTGTGTTGGATGGGAGGCTCTACATGGTGTACCTCTCCCAGGGCAGGAATTCATGCCACCGCTGCGGCAGCAGCTCCCATCTGGCTGCCCAGTACCCACTGGGGCAGTCAGCCAGGGCACCAGCTGCTGCACCCGCACGGGGGGGGGGTGCATCCACTTCTGGTGTGGGGACCTCATCAAAGGGTAGGGATGGGAGATTCTCCAAGCCCCCCTCCATTCCTACTCCATCCAGGGGAATCAACCCCTCTGGTGCTGGCATGCCAGCCGGGGGGAGCCTGGGATGTCCTCCCAGGGTTCTCCTGCCCCTGTGGTGACTGATGCCCTGCTCAGTGGAGGGGCTGGGGAGTCCTCCCAGTCCCTCCTTGTCCCAGTTCCACCTGGGGTGGCTAGCGTCTCAAGTGCTGGGGCCCTGTCAGGTGGAGCAACCAAGACCTCCCCTCCACCTCCCTCCCCCCCACCTCAGTCAAGGCGGTGGACTCGGAGGTGGTGAACCCCAAGCAGCCTGGCCAGTCCCCTTCGGGGGAGGTGCCGGCTGCTCCTAAGACAGCTAAAAGCGAGAAGAAAAAGGAGCTTCAAAAGGAGCACCTGCCCCTTTTGGGGCCTGCCTCTGACAGCACTGGGGAAAATGTATCCAGGAAATCTGACCCCACGCTGCCTGCCCCCCAGAAACCCCACCACCTCAGGCCAGGACTGAGGTTGTCCCAGCACTTCACCCCCATCTCAGCTCAAGCGGGCTTGTGGGCGGCAAGGTAGAGAGTGCCTGCCTCCCCAGCATTAGGCACAGGAGACAGCAGAGGGTCCTGCCACCCCACCGTCCGCTCCCCTCCCACTGAGGCCGATGAGGAGGAGATGGAGTGCCTGCCCTCTGAGCGCCGCAAGCGGCCCCTGGAGCGGGATGACATTTGCCCCCCAAAGCAGATGGGGATCGATCTCCCGGAGACGGTCCACGATCCAGATGCTGAGGGAGTCCTGCTAGGGAGCCTGTCCATTGAAGGCACCTTCACCAGTCTCACCGGGAGGTCCCCTCCCAGAATACAGTCCTGCTGGTTCTTGGTCAGCAACATTCAGCTTCTGTTGGAGAACCCACCCTGGGTGGCCCCCAACTATGGAGGCCTCCTCAACCTCTTAGACCATACCAAGGGCCACAGGAACATGGCAGAGAGTATCCAGCAATGGTGCCTGGACCCTGCGCAGATTGTCTGTGCTGCTAGTGACCCGGCAAGGTTCATGCGCCGGGACCCGGGGACGAGTCAACATGCCTTCCAGCTGGAGAAGCTGGTGACCCGGGTGAGGGAAGTGTGGGGCTGAGGCAGGCCCATGGAATAGGGTTGGGCAAGAATAGGCAATCCCCTGTCTCTGTGGTTTTTGCCAGGCTCTGTCACCTTCTCTCCCATCGGCACCCTGCCTACCCTTCCTCTCTATTCTCCTGCTCATGGCGGTTACCACCATTGCCTCACTAAACACCAATGGCTGCAGAGACCCAGTAAAGCAGGCAGCCATCCTGGAGGGCTTGCAGCAAAAGCGGCTGGTGATCGCCTTCCTCCAGGAGACACACAGCAACGTGTATGTCCAAGCTGACTGGCACGCTGCCCTGCCTGGAGAGGCCGCTTATTTTTGAGCCATGGCACCAACCTCAGTGCAGGAGTGATGACCCTCCTCTCACCGCAGCTGCAGTACGACTCGGTGGTGGCACAAGAGGTTGTCCCCGGCTGGCTGCTGACTGTCCACGTCACCCTGGCACACCAGAGCTTGCTCCTTATCAACATCTATGTGCCCACCAACGGCAGAGAGAGGGTAGCCTTCCTCGAGACCCTGGGCAACCTCCTGTGTGACGCCAGCGAGAACAATGACCTGCTCCTCGTGGGCAGGGATTTCAATTGAACCGTTGATGCACTGCTAGACCGGACGGGGCTGGAGCCACACCTGCCTTCAGCCCACAAGCTGCAGGCTGTGCTGGAGGTGGCGGACCTCGTCAATGCCTGGCAGGTCCTCCACGCTGATGCGTGCCAATACACCTGGGCAAAGATGAGTGCCAGTGGGATTGCCATGGCTCGCCTCGACCACCTCTACATTGCCTAGCACCACCTGCCATTACTACACAGCAGCCACAGGTCTGGTGGACCTTTTGGACCACTCCCTGGTCTGCTGTGAACTGAGCCTGCCTGGCAGAGCACGCACACAGGCCCCTTACTGGTGCTTCAACATCAGCCTGCTCCAGGACACCCACTTCAGGGACTGCTTTACCCACCTCTGGAGGAGCTGGGAGGTTGCATGAGCAGAGCCTCCTGGCAGCTGTGGTGGGACATTGGGAAGACCCAGATTTGGGCATTCTGCCAGCAGTATTCCCAGCTGGCAGCAAGCGAGATCCACTGTTGCACCCAGGAGCTGGAGAAGGACATGGTGGAGCTTGCGGCAGCCCTGCTCCGTGCAGACAACAACATGGCGCTCCTTGAGCCTCCAGTCCGACAAGAAATGCCTGCGGAAGCTGGCGGAGGATGCAGCCCGTGGTGCGTGGGTTCATGCCCGATGCCAGAAGCTGGCAGAGGCTGACGCCCCGATTGGCTGCTTCTTCGGCCTGGAGAGATGGCGGGCTGCGGCAAAGACGCTGGACCATTTCCAGACCCCAGAGGGATGGCTGCTCACGGACCCAGGCAAAGTGTGGGGGCATGCCATTGCCTTCTATCGGGACTTGTTTGTGGCTGACCCTATCTGTCCAGAGGCTGCTTGCAGGTTGAGGCCCTGGAGCATGAACTCTCCCTGGCTGAACTCGAGGCTGCTGTGGGGGGACTTGCCTCCAGCAGGGCCCTGGGCCTGGATGGACTGCCCGTGGATTTTTACAAAGCCTTCTGGCCCCTCCTTGGGCCCTGTCTCCTTCGTGTCTTCCATGAGAGCCTTGCTGAAGGGACCCTGCTGACCAGATGCCACCAGGCAGTGCTTACCTTGCTGCCCAAGAAGGAGTACCTGGGCTGCTTTAAGAAGTGGTGGCCCGTCTCCCTTCTGTGCGTTGACTATAAGATCCTGGCGAAGGCGCTGGCGAACCATCTCTGCACCATCATGGCCTCCGTCATCAGGCCAGAGCAGAGCTACTGTGTCCCAGTCAGGACCATCCAGGACAACCTGTTTCTGCTGCGTGACCTGCTCACAGCCATGGAGCTTTTTGGCCTGGATCTCGGCTAGGTCTCCCTGGCCCAGGAGAAGGCCTTCAATCGCGTCGACCACCAGTACCTACTCCGCACCCTTCCGGCTTTTGGCTTCGGGCCTCTTTTCATCATGGCCCTCCAGGTCCTGTACCATGATACCTCCAGTCTGCTGAAGGTGAACGGCATGCTGTGGTCCCCGTTCCCGGTGCATCGCAGCATACTCCAGGGCTGCCTCCTCTCGGGCATGCTGTACGCACTGGCCATTGCACCGCTGCTGCACACTCTGTGACGTCGCTTGACCGGCTTAGCTCTGCCACTGGCCCCCCGATCCGGCTGACAGCGTATGCGGATGACGTGACAGTCTTCCTGGGCAGCTAGAAGAATGTGCAGGCCCTGGTGGACTGCCAACGCACCTACGAGCTCACTGCATCGGCCCACATCAACTGGCCCAAGAGTGACACGCTGCTGCTTGGGACACGGACCAGCAGGCCACCTCCGGACCTGCCGGGGGGCCTTGCCTGGCACCAGAAGGGCCTCAAAGCCCTGGCAGTGTTCCTGGGAATGCCGGCCTTTGCAGCCTGCAACTGGGAGGGCCTGGCGGAGGAAGTGGAGACCCGCCTGCAGCGCTGGCACTGGGGCTTGCCCACCCTTTCCTACTACGGCCAGGTCCTCATCACCAACAACCTGGCAGCAGCGACCCTGTGGCACCACTGTGCCATGCTGGACCCTCCGCTGGAGCTCCTCGAGAGACTCTTAGTAGACTTAGTAGCAGTGGCTCTTAGTAGACTTCCTCTGAGACAGACGCCACTGGCTCCTGCGAGCTGCCCTTTACCTGCCCACCGCCGAGGGGGGCCAGGGCCTGATCAACCTGGCCAGAAAAGTGGCTGCCTACCGCCTGCAAGTCCTCCAGCAGCTCCTGTATGCAGAGGGCCACCTCCCATGGTGGCAGCTGGTGTGCCGGTTCCTGCACCGAGTGGGGGGCCTTGGCTTTGACCGGGAGCTCTTTATGCTGGACCTCACCTTTCTGAGTGGGGCGGTCCTTCCCCCATTCTACTGCAGCATGGTGCGGGCCTGGCAGGCTGCCTTCCATCTCTGTCCCCAAGCCAGGTGCCTGCGTTTCCTGCAGCTGCTTCAGGAGCCCCTGGTCCACAACCCAGACCTGCAGCATGTTGCGCCGAGTCTGGCCTCCACCAGCCTCATGGCTGCTCTAATCGAGGCGTGCACCACCTGCCTGGGGCACCTCCTGGACCCTGCTCAGTCAGGCTGGCTGTCACCTAAAGCCCTGGCTGCCCAGATGGCACTGCGCTCTGTCTGCACCACAGGCCGGCTTCTGCGTGCCGTTACGGACGCCCTCCCGATGGAAGTGGCAACCACCCTGGAAGACTACCTCCAGGTTCACTAGGTCCTCCACACTGCAGACACCGTAGGTGATGCCTTCCCACTGCTGCTGGTCATCACAGCAGTGGCCAGTGAGCTGGCTGACTGGCCCAACACACTGCTCAGGCTCCCCATGCCCCCCAGCAGCAATACGGGCTGCCCCTTTGGCACGCTACCCTGGAAGGGACTCTACACATGGGTGGTATGCACCTGGCATGCCCAGGTGCTGGCCGGCCGCCCTGACACCGCGTGGCGGTGGTGCCTGGCATGGCCCGGGACCCCAGTGTGGCACATGATCTACAAGGTGCCCACCACCAAGAAGACCAGCGACCTCCAGCGAGATTGGTGCACGGCATCCTGGCCACTGGCACCTTTGTGTGCCACCTGGACCTGGTGGCCTTGGCGGCCTGCCCCTTCTGCCCAGGGGTGCTGGAAGAGGACATTTTCCATGCTTTTCTCGACTACCCCAGACTGCAGCCACTCCTTGCCGCCCTCAGAGCTGCTTCGGGCACTGGGCCAGGACTTCTCCGAGGAAACCTACATCCACTCCTTCCCGTATCGGGCGGCTGAGAGGGCCGCAGTCAGCCTGGCCAACTTACTGGCCAACTTATTGGTGGGCCAGGCCAAGATGGCCACCCTGAAGAGCAAAACCAGCTCACCAGGACCGGGATGCACAACACCCTGCAGCTTTTCCGCTTGCTGGTGTGGGCCCGCCTCTTGAATTCAAGCATGCGGTCCTCCAGCGGACGGTGTCCACCTTTGACGAATGCTGGGCAGTCAACGGAGCACTGTGCTGAGTCGAGGCGGGACGCCTGCTCCTTGCCCTGTGACACCACCAGCTCCTCAAGGTGCAGAGGTGCACCTAGCGAGCTGAGACCTTAGGCTTTGTCCAGGCGGGCCGACCCCTGATGTCCTGAGGCCCCCCTGGGTGTCCCCACTGGCAAGAACTGTATATATGTATACATATAAATACTACTTTCGTTCTTTGTGTTTTGTTTTTATTTTGTCTAAAGTGTGCAGGCCATGAGCCCAGGCCTTGTCCCTGAGGCCCAGATCCTCAGACCGAACTGTACATAATTTCTACTGCCCACCATTTGTCATCCTTCTCAGAATAAAAGTCTCTTAAAAGTCAAGAAAAACTCTTATTTATTTTAGTTGTATGGACTGAATATGTACTGTGTTCTGGATATGTACAAGCCAAAAAAATTCAACATTTTATATGACCCAAACAAGTCATAATGGAGATTCCATAAACTTTTGTACCCTTTGGCCATGTCCACATGAGCCATAAGCATTTAGTTCCCTGGGGACAAGTAGCCGCTGCTACTTGTCCCCAGGGAATGCCTGTGCCATATGCCCTCTGGCATGTGGCAGGTTATCCCAGGTGGGGTAGGGGAGGTTGGGGCCAGCACTGGGATCCTGGAGGCCTCCTGGGGCTGCAGCAGTGGTGCTACAGCTTGTAGCCTGGCCCATAGCTGGAATGTGACTCTGGCTCGCCAGGCTCTCGTTTTGAGCATCATGTGCTGCCCCCACCTATGCTGCTTCACTTATTTTTGCACTGGTTTTTTGAACCCTGGATATCCTTTGCAGTGTGGAGAACAGCTGAATGTGCAGTATGTAGCATTGCAGACGTGTCTGTGGTGCCACATACTGTACAGCCATGCTCACCTGGATGCGGTCTTTGTATCCTTTTTAGTTAACTTCATGGCTATCAGTTAAAACTGATTTGATAGATATTGTTTATGTCCTTTCTTTGTTTTTATGATCACAAATATAAAAATTATCCGTTGAACAAACCATTGCAAAATCCTGTTACAAACGGAATGCTACTTTTGACAGAGAATCATTTAATATACCTTGTGACTGCTGAGGTCATCAAAAATTGCAAGGTTAACAAACAATGAAAAATTGACTCTCTCTTTTGTCTTGTAGGTTTTAATAACGGGATTGTCAAAAGATATGATAATCAAATTTTAACATCCCTGTCCTTGGAGCACCTTCAAGGCCTACCTTCAAATGTAATACAAGATCAAAAGCAATCAGGCAAGAGGCGGCAAAAATGTAGCTTTTGTTTAAAACTTCTGTAAGATGCTGATTGATTGGTTTTTATGGTGCAATATTTTGAAACCTACCAGAACACTAATATAAAAAAAGGAAGCGTCAGCTGGACTTGAAGGAAGACACTTTCTTATGACTGCAAGTTTCTTAAGAAACTTGTTCTCTTAGAGTCATTTTAAGAAGTAGCACAGAAAACTTTTCTTCTTTTGTTTCCTATAGCTTTATTTATTTATTTTTTAATGTTGTGGCATGGTCTGTCTCAGGCACTATAAGGTTGTCTGTAGCACAGCTAACCCCATATAAGGATCTAAACCAGTGTATTCAACCTCAAAAAGAGGAAGAAACCTTTCATCATCAAGTAGAGTAAACCAAGGGTTAATCTTCATTTTTTTGCTGAGCATTCGCAGTGTTGTATATGTGGATTCACTTAATATTTCTCTCTCCTTACAAATGTGCTTGCTCTATCAACATAATTTCCTTGAAACTACTAATAAAGAGCATTAGAAGTTGCAGTCTCTCACTGTATCAGACTAAAAATATGTAAGGAGACCTGAGGCTAGCCATGTTCACACTGGAAGACAGGAGAAACTCCCCCTGTGTTTGAAAACCGGTAAACCAGACATTTATGCTAAAAAACAAAACAAAACAACACAACTATTGTGATGCATGCTAACCTGCCTATGGTGAGCAAACCTATGCTGCATCTGGGATATAGTTATTAAAAAAACAACCCCAATGCTGCAGGTGCCAGTTGTATATACTGTTAGATGTATCAGGAAACTCTGTAGATATAAAGATACATGTCAGAACCAACCTTGTAAAAACTATAACACCTAGAGTAAAATCCTAGATCTGTATTCCCCAAGGCAGCTAGACTAAGGCAACATTCAGCAAGTCTAAGACTTTGTATCAGGTGACTGCAAGAAGCTGGAGATGTGGAAGTTTCCTTATAGCCATGGGCTACAGCCACACATCTGTACAGGTTGCAAGAAGATACAGGTGGAATGAAATATCAAGGTAGTTGGCCTGGATGGAAAGCTGGGTGCAGCTGCAGCATCTCAATAAATAGTTATTTTAATGAAGAGCCAGTTTAGTTCACTAAATAGAGTCCTTTGGTAATAAATTATTTAGCAAGGGAGAGGAGAAATATGGTGACAGGGTGGGATTCATACCCCTAAGCGGACTAACACTCATTACTGGGCAGCATGGAAGGCATGGAGATGACTGCAGTACAATATCTCCTGAGTCAGAAGAAAGAGAACTCATTATGGGCTCTAATCAGCACTCTCACAATATAAAGACATGTTTCAAGGAGATAAATATCTAGAGCAGTGCTTCTCAAACTATCTGATGTGGTGGACCGGCAATTTTTTTTCCAGCGGGCCAGGGACCGTGCCTGGTTCAGCCAGTGGCAGCAATTGCATGTAACAGCACTACACAAATGCGCGACCGGCTGTTTCTTTCTCTTTCTTCACCTCGCACGACGTGACATCACCTGGAGTGTTGGAACGTACGAACTGTGGTGCTACGATATATCAGTGTTATGCTTCTGAAAATATATTTCTTTCCTGGCAACTCGCTGCGGACCGGCGACCAGCGGCTCGCAGACTGGCACCGGTCCGTGGACCACCACTTTGAGAAGCACTGATTTAGAGCACAGGCTGGGAAAGTGAGAAAATGCCAAGCAAAAGACACAACAAATATTGTAAAAGGAAAGTTTTAGCAATCTTCTTGGAGTGAGGAGAACAGGTTGCAGAATAGTTTGTAGGAGGCATGAGGAAGTCAGTCCAGCTAGAACTCTAGCTGCAGTTGCAGTGCTTCTGCAAATAGTTCTCATAATAAAGCGCCAAGTCCCTTTGGCAAGGTTAGAGATTCGTTTTATTACCCTACACATTGTACATAAAAACAGGGTCATTCCCACCCCACACTCATATATGCCTGATCTTGCTCCTGTTTAAATCAGTGGTGAAAATTAATAATAAATTATTTTACTAATATTCTGACAGGAAAGACTTCTATCTCTTTTTTTGTTTCCTTCCCTTCCCTGGGGCAACCCTGACTTTTCTGTAAGAAGATAGGACTGTACAGAAAATTCTTATTTAGGACATTTTTCAGGGGGAAAAATGAGACTTTTTTTTTGGGGGGGGCAAATATCTCTTCCGTGTTTCAATCAGATGGAGGAGGAGGAGAGAGGAAGGACACAGGACATGGGCAGGAGACCTATCTTTCGGAGGAAGATAAAAGTTGATCTAGTTACACTATGGAACTGCTTAAAGAAAACAGCTCCTGCTTTGTTCACTTTGTAAAATACCCATTCTCTTTAAGGCGCTTTAGAGACAAGAGATTCTGAGGGGGAAGGTCATATTTCCGTCTTGGGTGTCATGCAAGTGGCAAACCCTGTTACGTAAGAACTGTATTACCTACTTCACCTGGCTGTGTAAAGTTTGATGGCAAATATAAATTCTTCTGACAAAGGTGTCTCGGAGCTTGAAATTATCATCAGTTTTTATGGACTTTGTATATAAATTAACTGGTTAGTGCCATGGGAATGATCATCCTGCATCATACCGTTGATTTGGAGATCTTTGCCCTTAGCAATGCATAACTCCTGATAATCAAGTTATTCAGAAAAGAGGAGCTACCTTCCTGGTAATGCCACCTGGCTAATACATTGAAGGAGAAGTGATGCTGTCGAGGAAGGAAAGTGGATTCCTACCTGATCCCTGCTGGCAACTAGGCTTGTATTTGCTTCGGATTTGGCCAATTCAGGGGACAGTGATATGATTCGGTGATTCACTGTCCTGAATTTTTATTGGTCTCCTGATTCAATTCCAATTTGGAGATTTGGCTTCCGAATCGGGCCAAATCTCCCCCGAATCAAATTAGCACCCAAAGCTTCACACAGCCCTACAGGCAATCACGTGGTTCCCTGATGCATGCTGCTAGATTATCTGTGTTAGAGCATCCCAGCTTGCACAGATGCACCTAACAGCAGCTGTAAAATGATCTTGTCCTTTGAAAGATCTATCCAAACTATCAGTGCTATATCTGTAGCTGCAGCAAACTCCCAGACTCTCTTCTTGAGGTATAAAGAGGTCTGCTATAAATTTACCGAACTTCAGTTTCACCAGGAGTTTCCTCTGCTCTTATATTCTCTGCCAACACAAGGAGGACAAGATTCTGATTTTCCTACTACTTCCCAAATGCGTATACCTCAGTCTAATCCTTTCTTTGCATTTGCTAAACAGAACTAGTCTTTAAAAAGTGTCCATGTACTTCTTACATTTGGCTGGTGTTTTCAGTTGCTGGAGTTGGGCAGTAGTAAACAAGTTTGTACTTCCTACAGCTGGCAACAAACTTTGTACAGTGTATTCTGTAGTATATTTCAGTCTGCTTTCACTTAGCTAGTATTTATCCAGAACTGCTTCTAGGGTTATCTTTAATTTAAAACAATGTAATTTCATCACACAATGTACCAACACATTGCTCGGCTCTTCAGTAAGCTGTGAACAAATATAGAACCATATTTTGACTAAATGTTGCAAGAACATTTGTGTAGCTTTCAGTAGTAGTTGTTCATAAGTATTTGAGTGCAGTTTTATGGTTTATAACTAGAGGTGCACTGATACATCAGTCCCATATCGGATTGGTACCAATATCAGGAAAATTGACAGTATCGGCACTTGGATGTTTTTGGCTGATGCGGCCGATAACGTTGCCAATAAATGGCCTGTGCATGTGCGCAGCACACAGATAGCCAAGAGCACAGCCCAGCAGCATGGAGAGTAGCCAGGTTAGGCTGGTAAATCTGTGGTGAAGGAAGGGGGGTGGCAGGGGATGCAGATGGAGGGCCCCACAATGAGGGAGTGGGGCTGGGGCTGGGCAGAGGCAGGCACTGCACAGCCGGGGCTGGGTGCAGGACGGAGCCAAGAGCAGCTTGTCTGGGGGACACTGGGGAAGGGGCAGCCCCCACCACTGCATGCACCCCAGTAGGGCATGGAGGGGTGTTTGCCCATGGGGCGAGCACAAGCTGCCACTATTGGGTGGTCTGGGGCAGCACCAGGCTCTTCCCAGTGGGGGGCTGGGGCTGGCTGCACTCAGGGAAGCCATCAACAGCACTGGGAGGGGGGGACTGCAGCCACCGCAAAATTCACCATAGCCCTCATTGCAGTGCCATCGCCGCCTGCCCTGGCCCCAGCCTGCAGCAGCAGCCCTCACCCCATATGCAGATCTGGGGGCACATGCCCCCATGCCCTCCTGGGGTGCATGCAGCAGCAGGAGTCACTCCCCTCCCACACACCTTCGGACGAGCCACCGCAGGTCCACCATGTGCCCTGCCGGCAATGCAGCACTCTCCACTCCCTCCCTCACTGTTGGGACCTTGATCTATCTATCTATCTTCCCCCCACACACCCCTTTCCTTCCCCCTTCCCCCACAACAGGCTTACCAGCTGGACACTACTCTCAAGGCTGCCCTGCTGCATATTGGCAATCAGATTAGTATTGGCCAATATGGATCATTAAAAATTAACCATCAGTATCAGCCCAAAAAATTTCTATTGCTGCACCTCTATTTATAACCAATCTTGAACCCACACAAATGGTGGCTCTATAGTGAGCTCTCCATTCTGGTGACAGCTGCTCATTATGAGCATTTCCTCCTCACTTACCTAGGACAGAGCCCCTTGCTTCTTCATTATTAATCTTTCTTTATCTCTTAGAAGAGACATTAAAACAAGTAATGCACAATTCCTTTAATCCTCAAAGCACTGTAGAAGCTACAAAACTCACATCATCCAGATAAGGCGCTGTCTTGGCTCCAGTCCAGCAGCTCTTTGTGGATATCAGGAACCAGAAGGATGAACACAGACACTTCAAATTTTTGGCCAAGTGACCACAATTTTATTAAACCCTAACAAGATTACATCTGAAAGCTGCCTGCCCAAGGGAAAAGGCATGAAAACTCCCTCTCACCATTTTTCATGCTCAAACAAAAGTATCCCATTCTTTAAGGCTCAATATCATATGACTTACATTATGATCTTGTCTATCTCAGGCAGCAAACTCAGAACAGGCTGAGCAACAGTCAGGCTTTATAAACTGCACAGGTTTTCCTACAAAACCAACCCCCTTTTAAAAGGAAATCTGTATTGCTTTACTCAAAGCCCTGTGCCCTTGAGACAGTCATCTCTAGTAACTGCCCTGAGAAAAAGGGGTTCTCACCCCTACTGCCAGAACCTACCAGGGCAGATGGCACAAGCCTAGAGATTAGCTGGCACCTTTCTCCACTCCCCCAACACATGCATGTGCCCTATTTCTCAACTCTGGTCACAATAATTTGGGTGAAAACACCCACTCCACCCCACTAGGGACATGCTAACTCAAGGAAAAAGAATGAAAGGAGCCTTTATGTCTCAAGTGTTTTGCTTCCAGCTCAATAACAAACAAACAATCTCTTTTTCTTGTTGACCAGGCAGTTGCCACAAGAGCTCAAGCTCCTCCATATTAGCAGGTAGCTTGGGAGATGAGATGAGCTTGACACTAGCTAGGCCTTGAAGTGAATAGACTTGGTTAGCTCCAGGGGGAAGAAGAATCCACACTAGATGGCCTCCTGCTAAGAAAACATTGCTTACAATACAATCCTGAGACTTCCATGCATGGGGAACAGTAGAAAAAACACACAGCAGCAAGAGAGGCACGAGGTCCCAAACCACTTAGTGCTGAAACCGCAATTCAAGTTTATGCTACTTTAGGCAGAGGAAACCCTCATGAGCCAACTTCAGAGCTTCTTGGACCTTTTTCTAATGCAGCTGGAATTGGCCACCTTTGTAGACAAGTGACTGGACTAGAGTCTGCTGGTTTGATCAGGCATTTATTTCTTTTGAAGAAGGGCACAGAAGGATTATTTTATTTCCTCCAACTGATTTTTCCAGAATGCCTGACTAATACAAACTCATCGTTTTCCTTTATTTTACCCCTTTGCTAGACTCAGGTAAGCCTTTAAATCAAAGATCCTGCTTTTCAGAAGTGCTGAGCCCCTATAACTGCAATTGGCTACAGCTGGGGTCATGCATGCTCAGCCTTTCTGAAAATCAGACTTAAAAAATTTAAGTGATAGCACATGTTTTTTGTTAGCACTGGCTCTGGCCCACCTGAGCTCTAAGGGTCCTGCACTCAGCCTTACCCAACCTAATGCATCATAGGTAATAGTCTATTGAGACTTGCATTAGTACAGAAGAGATCTGCCTGGAAGGAGAGAAAAGGTAACACTTACAATGTTTTTCATAGCTAGACGCTCTCCACCTTCTAAATTAGAGAGCTGAGAAAATAAGGGAAACATTTGCCAATAAAGAAACATTTTCTTTTCTTTCTTTCTTCTTATGAAAGCCCAACTTGCACAAATGTAGTGGGCTGCTTGTACTTAGTGTCTCTGCAGGCTCATTTCATTTGGGCTCTTAATTTCATTATAGCTCTCTGAGCTAAAAGTTTTGCTCCTGTTGAACATCTGCATCATCTCTAATTACTAATGTAACCTATGAGCAGTTATGGGTTATGTCAGGTAACATAGCACTTGTCTGGTAAACTCCTTCCCAGGTCTTAAGATCTGTTCAAAGACATACAGGCCTGCACTATCTGTGCGAGAACTTAATAGTGCTGCAGAGTGCAGTACTGGACTGTATCAAACGTGGTAAGTTCCACTGACCGTAGCATCTCATTACTCTGCCTGTGAATCTGGCAAGGGTAGCTAAGACAGGATGCCTGGATACAAGTCCAGCTAAGGTAGACATTTTCTGATTCAGTAAGAAGCTAGCTGCCCGATAGTGCATGCCATAGTCCCAGCGAACTGGGAACTGTTTGAATATCTTATGGTGGAATCTGTTTAATGAGACTTCTAGCACTGTTACATTGCTTCAGCTGCCAACCGGGGACATAAAGCCATGTGTGTAGCATTGCACTGCTGCCTGTCCTTTGGTAAATGGATCAACATATATTCCTCCTAGTCCAGCTACACCTCTTTCTGGAACAGAAGATGGTTCCTATGGCATGTTCTACCCCACAGCATTCACACAGCAGACAGCAGATAAAATAATAGGATCTGACCCTCTGTAGATGAGATATTACTGAAATTGAAACGCCACAGCAAAATGGGACTGGAGTGACTTGTAACAGTACAAGAGATATGGCAAAGGTGCGTAACAGCTGTCTTGATAGCCTGCTTGGGACAATGCAAATCAAATTAGTCTTCCCCTCAACATTTCCCTGTAGAACAGCAGGTTTATATTGCAAGCATTACTGTGGTGGGGAAACACTACAGTCCTCTACCTGCAAATACCAGGAAGGTTGTACTGTCTGTGGAGAGGCTGGGGAGAAGAAAAAAGAAAACAACCATTTAATTACTATTTTATCCTTTGTGCTTATCTGTTTTGGCTGAAAGCAAGTGCTTCCAACTGAACCAAGATGATTTCAGAAAGGAATAAAAGCAGCATTGATTCAACTGAATACAGAAAAAGTAGACACAGATTTCAACAGTGCAGGAACGTGTTGGGAAGAAATATCGTGGTTTGTTGTTTTTTAAAATCCCAACTCATTCTTTATCTGCACCAGATGGGCTTTTGATTGTGTGGCTGGTGATTATTAATAGAAAAATCTATAGAACGCACAAGCCCCAATAATGTGAAGTCAGTACATCAGGCTGATCTGGGGACTTCCTGCTCTCCTTGCTAGCATGATTTTTGTTTGTGGTGGCAGTTATAATAAACTTGGCAGTTTACAGCATTTCACCTCTTCAGAGCACTGTCAAAGCAAATAATTAAGCTTCTCATTGCCCCTTCGAGAAATGCATTTATGTCCACTGCTTTGTAAAGTTTTCCCCTTCGCATTCATTTTTTTTAGTTCTGCAAATCCAGGGAACAGAGTTCGTGTAAAGGTGCTGGGGTAGATTTTGAAATACAACACAAAAGTTAGAGCTGGAGGAAGAAATTGGGGGAATAGCTTTAGATTTGTATCTCAGGAACTGGGCTGTTAAAGGGACAAAAATTGCCTAAGCTGTAAGTTGGAGCAGTGTAGGGCACATCTGAACTTCATGAAAGACTTACAGTAGTTGCCTCTGGGCCGTACCTTGCTCCAGAATTCCTGCTGTCCTCAGCACTATCAGCATGCCCCTTTTTGTATCAGCCCTATCCCTAGTGCCAGGCCTCTCCTGCTAGGAGTTGTTGAAACAGGTCGTGCAGGGCTGCTTATTTCCCCGACACTGGTCCTTTATTCAGGAGTACGTGTATCCTTCTAGAGGGGTGTACAGAGGTAGAATTAGTCCTGCTATGTACAGCAAAGTTATCTGTGCTAAACCCTAGCAACTTCTAAAAATACGAAAAATAGAAATATATGAAACCCTACAGTATCTCCTGAATTATGAAATGGCTGCTAAGGTCCGATTCCCTCAGGAAATACAGCGCTTCTAGGTTTGACTCAGAACCCTATTTCCAACTTAGTTTCTTGACTTCCAGTCTGAAGCAAAGCTGATGAACTACTGGGAGTATTCCTAGTCATCCAGTTAGTCTTTCATGACTGCAGAAGGAGAAATGTGTAGGGAGACCCAAGTCAGAGAAAAAGGAGGTTTGATCTAGTACTGAACTTGGAAAATGAAGCCTTTGTTTCCTTGAAACAGCTAAAAGAAATCTGACAAAAATTGGGAGAGAGCTCTCAGAAGTAACATGAAGGTCTAAATCCCTAAAGATATTTTGGTACCTTACTCCTGCTAAGATAAGCGCATACTGATTTCAGGATTTGGGGGCCTCTCACAGGTATTACTTTAGAATTAAACAGTCATGTCAAGAACTTCAGCTGTGGTGAATCAGCTACAGGACAGGGACTGTGGCAAAGCTGGCTATAGCGGTCTCCTATATGCCCAAAACAGGTCTTGCAGTTTTTTTATTCCCAAATACTTGAAACTCCTGCTACATGTTACATATATTATGAAATTAACTGGTTAATTGTGCAATAAATTTAGACCAGCTATAAAAGAGCCAACCAGCTACAAAATTAGTGCTTGAAAACATGTAACAATTCTAATGCTGGTTTCTATTCCGGTTTAATTTGAATGAGTAGCACGACTCTGGATAATGGTGTTGTAACTCAGACCTTGGGGCTGGGCTTTCCAAACTGAGTAGCGTTTTATTAAAGAGTTTTACTGAGGAGAGGGCTAAAGAAGTTTTGTATGCATGGGGGGTAATTGAAGAAACTGTATGTACTCTTGTACTTGGGTCCGCAGACCAAGCTACTCACTTGAGCCACCAAACTGAGTCACTGCTGCTAATAGGATAGTTCTCCGAACTGTGCACATGCTTTGCTGGGCATCTCATTCAAACTCTGTGTGGGCTCCAATGGGGCTTGGGTTTCCCCTGAGAAAGCTGCCCCTATCTTTTCTGTATGCTATGGTCAGCAAAGATCTAGTTAACTGTGAACACTTTACATCAGCATTGCTCTAATTTGCCACCAAAGCCTGGCAAGATGTGGTGTTGATTTCATACTATCCGCTGGTTCAAGCAGATAAAACACTGGTGTTTGTACTTGATTCACAGCAACCTTGAACAAAAGACTTTCCAGGAAACCTCTCATTCTGCAGCACAAACAGCTAACTTGTGATCAGTAAAATAAACAATTCCAGTGCTATTAAGTGTAGTAAAGTTGATGGAAATTCTTGACCTAGCTGTTGAGAGAGGGCAACATATTATTATTGGTTAAGAATTTTCAGGAACTGTTTTGTCCCCTGTATCTAATAAGAACCTTTTTCTCTTGTTTGCAAATTACCAACTGAGTGTGAACCTTGAGAGATCATGAGAATGGCAGTTACATGTTTTGTACAGTACTTTGAAGGTGTAAAGTGCAAAGGTTCAAATATGAACTGAAAAGGAAATGCAGCTTGTTGAAACTTCAGAGGCAAAACAGCTTGGATAACGGTGTAATTACTAGTGGTGGATCAGTCATTTTCAAAGGCAAGGAAGATATCAATATCAGTAATTGGAGCTGAGTGAATAGTTTATTTGGCAAAAAACCCTGCAATTTTAGGTAAACCAAAATGATTTCTGAATTTGCATTCATTAAGATGTCTTGCCCCTCAAAACAGGGCTGGAATTCTGAAAAATTCAAACATTTCACTCTGACGCGTAGACTTTTCATAGACATCAGGGCTGGAAGGGACCTTGGAAGATCGAGTCCAGCCCCCGCCCCGCCTGAAGGGCTGGAAGTCAGCTGGGGTCATAGGATCCCAGCAAGATAAGCATCCAATTTACTCTTGAAGGTGTTCAATGTAGGCGCTT
>NW_017728907.1:43736142-43744469 GCF_001723895.1 Crocodylus porosus | reverse complement strand
CCTCAGGATGTTGGCGTTGGCCAGTCCATTAAGGATGGCCTCTTTAATAAACTTTTCTAAGACCTTCCCCGGGATAGAGGTCAGGCTGATGGGCCTGTAGTTTGCTGTATCCACTTTTCTTCCTTTCCTGAAGATAGGCACCACATTGGCCTTCTTCCAGTCTTCAGGCACTACACCAGAGCGCCAGGAGTTTTCAAAGATCCGTGCCAGGGGCTGGGCTATGATGCTCACCAGCTCCTTGAGTACCCTGGGATGTAGATTGTCAGGGCCAGCTGACTTGAAGGTATCCAGCTTCTCAAGATGTTCCTTCACAAGGTCAGCATTAATGGAGGGCAGGGGATCTCCCTCACCCGGACCTCCCTGTCCCGTAGTGGACATGGGCATCCCATGGGACTGATGAAAGACTGATGCAAAGTACCCATTTAATAGGTTGGCTTTTTCCTGGGTGTTAGTGGTCAGATGTCCAGGGGGTCCGATGTTGCCCTTGCTTTTCCTCTGGCTCCCCACATATCTGAAAAAGGACTTTTTATTGTCCCTGATACTCAAAGTTAGGTCGAGTTCAGTTGCATCCTTGGCTTTCCTGGTTTGCTCCCTGCATTCTGAAAGGTTTTTTCGCCTGTTCATTTGTTTGATTTGTTTGGAAACCTTTTCACTGTAATTTGTCAAAATATAATAATGGCTTTAAACAGCCCGAATAAAACCTTTTGTTTTGATGTTGAAACCATGCTTTTTGTTGTTGTTGTTTATGTCAAGAACTTAAAAATGTTCACTTCCAGATAACCTGGCAGGCAAACAGACCTAGGTACCACTTAAACTCAACTGGTACTGTTTTGTCGTAAGCTAGGGATGGAAATTACACACAAACTGGTATCAGTCATTGGAAACCAGTCAAAATCTGTAACACAACTGAAGTTCAGTGCACAACAACCACTTTCAAAATGGCCAGAACTGGTTCAAGATAAACCTGGATGAATGTAGCATCAGACTTAAACAGATTTAAACTAAATCAGTTATTTAACTCCTGTCCCAGGTCCCCTCCAGATTCAACTCACAGTCTCACAGGTGACACATGAAGGGGCATGGGGAAGCACATGCCCTCCCCCACCTCCCGAGATTGGCTGATACTACTGCTGGTGTCTGCAGGCAGTCACTGCTAACCACTCTCCCCACCCCCGCCACCGATGTCACTGCAGTTGCCTGCAGGCAGTCCCCACTCATTGCCGCCATGCCCCTGCCACCAACACTGCCACCACCTGCAGGCAGTTGCCGTGCCTCCCCCAGCCTCGGGAGGCATGAGTTGTTCATGCACAGCATCCTATGATTCTTTGCACCACCCCACTTGCATTTCTGGAATCAAAAATGAATATCTGTTCACTTGTTTATCGGTTCAATTTATACAACTTAGACTTGTCTGAAGATTGAATCACTTCAGCCTTGGGCATTTTGACTGTCTATACTTAGCCATAGTGACAGGCAGTGGTGGATTAGGATTTACTGGGGCCCTGGCTAAATAGAAAATTGGTGGCCCCCCCCATCAGGTGAGGGCAGTTTCCCTCTGCCAGGTGCTGCAGCTGGACCTGTCCATCCTCCTCGGCACATCTGGGGTGAGCTTTAGGATGTGAATGCTGCTGAAGTAATGGCAGACCTGGCCCAGCCTGGCCTCTCCACCCAGCAGGTGTTGCTTAGCCAGGGCTGTAGTTCTCCAGGGTCACAAGATGACCCAGGGTTGGGGCTGGCCTGGGCTGACCCCTTGCTCCCTGCTTGCCCTTTTGCTAGCCCCATCAGGGAAGGGCTGTCCCATCCCAGCCCAACCTGTCCCAGCTGTGCTGGGGCTGGTGGCCACCCGCAAACAGTGAGGAGTGGGGCCAACCACAGGGCCTACTGATAGCAGACTGCCCTGGAAAGCTACCATCGCTCACAGGGAGCCCCATGCTCACCCCTAGTCCCGTGGCCATGGCCTAGCTGAAGGGGAGGAGGCATGTGCTGCCTAACCTGGATCCCCATGGCCAGAATGCCTGCCTGGGCTGTGCTGCTCCTAGTGCCCTGGGGGCCCATGCATTAATCTGCCCCTGGTGACAGGTAATTCATGATGGCTCCCGCTAAAACATCTGCTGGATGACTTAATAGGCTAGGATATGTGTTTCATACAGTCCCCCTGTATTGCCTTGCAGCTATAGGTTTATTTTTACTATAAGTCAGTTTGGTGGGTATCAACTGAAATAACTTATTTTAAATCAAACAATTTGAAATGTGTTGAATGCTATGGGGACCTCTTCCTTTAAGAGGCTATGTCATTAGCTAGTCAGGACAGCTTGCTGTTTGTGCAGAAGCTAATGTTGCACGTTGCTGAGCAGTTAGAAATCAAATCTATGTCAAACTCTTTGGTTCTGAGTGATTATTACTGAAAAATACCAACATATCCAATGGATAATATCATTTATGTCCAACCAGGCTACTTTCTGACAGGGCAAGCTCATTGCTCTGTTAACTGAAGCAGGGAGTTGAAAGAAGGTGAATATCCTGGAGTCACTCTGCTGTGTATAAGACTGGGTTATGTCAGGGGCAGGCAAAGTCTGGTCCATGGGCTGGATTGGGCCCACGACAAGCTCCATTTCCCAGCAGCCCCCGCTCATGTCACTGTGGCCAGTTTCCCTGGAGACCCTATGGCTATGGAGACTGTCCCAAGCAGCACTAGCAGGGTGCATGGCTGGCCGGGGAGCTGCTCCGGGGCCAGGACTTTGTGGCGGTGTGAGCTGGATCCGGGGCAGAGCTGCGATCTGCTGCCTGAACGCCCCAGGCAGGAGCATGCAGGTAGTGGACCGCGGCTGTCCCAGGAGGGTGTGCAGTCAGCAGAGTGCAGCTCTGCCCTGGCTCTGGACCACACTGTTGACACTGCAAAATATGCCCCAAACCCAGAGCAGCTGCATGCCCTGCCAGAACTGCTTGGGTTGGTCTCCAGGGAAAGCCCTCTTGCTCCCCTCCACTCCTGGGGTTTCCATGGAAAATGTCTGCAACATGCAGGCAGGGGCTGCTGGGAAATGAAGTCCAGCCAATGGCCAGATCCAACATTCAGCCCACCCCTGAGTTACGTGCTTTCTACCTTGTCTTTTACAAGCAAAAAAGGGTTTATTCCTGTGGCTCCAAACTGCAGAAGAAACAAGTGGATATAGCCAACTTCCATGAAGTTATTCAAAAAAGCAGAGTAGATAAGAGTTCTACTTCTTCCACCGAGGCCATTATTCATCTTCTTCCTAGTACATCAGGGGATGTCCAATTGACAACCACTGTACCTCTAAATTGTTATACATGAGCTTTAGCTATCTGTGTTTACCTTAAGTGTTCAGTTAATATTGAATTACCTGGCCCAATATTCAGTTGCATCAGATATGTAGAGTGACTTGTATAAATATTTGTATTCTGGTACATATCAGAAAAAATAATGACTTGAAATTTGTATTGCAAAGACCTCTGAGAATTGAATGTATATAAAGGAAGAGAGAGTGTTTAAAGGCAAGACTGACAGAAGGGATTCACGAGAAAACTTCCTCTCTCCCTCTCTCTTTCTTTAGCTGTCCAGGGAAAAGGAGTTTATGGATAGGGACAGCTAGGAGCCAGTCTTGGTTAGTTCTGAAATAAATGGGCTTCAGTACCAGGAAGAACAGTGCTAACACGCCACAGGTGTATACACCGTGCACAGCGCCAGTTAATTTCCTATGCAGTGCTTCCTACACAGGATTCCTATTGTGATTGACAGTTCTAACTTTAAAAAGAGAAACTACGGTAAGCCAAGGGTCAAGTCTAGCTGGCAGCACTTCTGTAGAGGGGGGAGCAACTCAGAACCTCAGAGGCTTATATGAAAATGCTGGAGATCCTGATATAGTGGTCTAGGTTTCTTCTGGGAGTCCATTTAATAGTCAGGGAAGTTGCCTCTCTCATCAGGCCTGATCCTGAATAAGTGCAGGGTCCATCCTTCCTCACATCTTCCTTCCAACAACAACCCTGTTTAGCTAAACTTTACTAGATTATTCTAGCGATGCTAATGGTTGGGCCTAGGTCAAGCATTATCCCTGCTGTATTATCTTGAATTTCCTACCACTAAGTTGTCTGTGCTGTGAGCTAACTTGCAGTTGCTTCCCATTTGGGGAGCAGTAACTCTCCTGGGTGAAATTAGCCCAAGGCTGCAATTTTAAGCCCAAGAATACTTTCCTTCTGGTTTTTTTTTTTGTTTGTTTGTTTAAAAAAAAGAAATATCTGTACCCTCAAGTTGTTACACTGAAACACTGAACTTTGAGCGCTGTGCTGAGTTTAGAGGGTAGTAAAAGACTTTGCTAGTAGAGGGTGAATTATTTACAAAAGGAATAGAAAATAAATATTTAGTGAAGTCAGTGCTATTATAACATCTTTCCACTTTGCCTTTCCCTGTCATTCTAGTATGGGCATTTAATTGAAGCACATCACACTAAAGCCTGTGTCGGTGTTTTCACAATAACAGGGCAGAGCCTATCATTCAGTTCAACTGCACTGAATGATACAGAAACTAAAACTATTCCAAAAGGAAAACATTGCAATGTAATGACTGAGGAGAACGGATGATTTTGTGATTAGCACTGTTAGGCTACAGGAGACCTTGGATTTCATTGTTGGCTCAGACTTTTCACGTGAACTTGGGCAAGTCATTTAAACTCTCTACCCTTCAGTTTTCTGTCTCTAATAAGTTGCCTCCTTTTCTCCTGTCTTTTGCCCTATACTTTTAGAATGCACGTTCTTTAAGTCAGGGCCTGTTTTACTAAGTGCCTGCGTAGCATCCAGCTCAGTGGAGACTCAAGGTTGGCTGGGACCCCCAAGCATTGCCGTAACACGAATACAGAACGACATTTCCCCCCAAGAACAATGGCTACCATAATTCTGATCAGAATTTAAGCTGCAGTTGGACAAAAACAAACTAGCTGCATATCCACTGATTTGAGCATCAGCCTGGATGCTTGAGCTTTAGGGCAGGCTGAAGAGGAAAGAAGTGAGGTTGTTAAGGAGTTGGAGTAGAGTAGGATGTTGCTGACTTAGAAAGATAATTGCTCTTCTGACAGGGAGAGAGAGGGTCAAGTACAAGCTAAGAATTCAATCAGAGAGGCTGTGCACAACATGTAAGAAAAATAGGGACCTGTTTACTCTTGTACTAAATGTAATATTCTGGGTATGTTGCCCACATTCGGGCAGCTATGAGCATGGTCAGTTTAGAGTTGGCCTTTGCACTCTTTGGTAAGTTTGTGTGGGTTTTTATGAACAAAGAGGTTCTAATACTAGTACTCTCATTCTTCATGGTACCCACATGTGCTTCCTCTTACATGCATATTCAGCTTCTGTTTGTACCTATTCTCCTTCCCCTATCCCTGACTGGGTACCTTCACCTTTGCCTCAACTAGGATAGGATAAAACCAGATGAGCCTTAAGCATGGAAGCTATCACAGTGGGCAACAGCCTCACCTGGAATCAGTTATCTATTGGATTTCAGTAACATTTTGTGCTTCAAATGAGGCCTCCTATTTCTGTCTGGGGTTCCCAGAGCTGACTTTTGCATGCTATGAATCTAACTGTGGTAAAAAGTGAAGCAAATAGGAATAGGCTTCAAAGTAAAAATCCTACTGAATGATGCATGCTCATAACTTGGAAATCTGCTAAATTGGGATGCTACCTGGGAACTAATTAAATGCTAATACAGGCTGCTGTTGAATGGGATGATAGCAGGGATGTCTGCAGAAGCTGTGATCATCACATTGGATATTCACTCCTGGCAGTGCTTGGAAACTACTTATCTTTGAAATGGCTCTGCTAGAATATGGTAATACAAAATGGCCCAGCTGAGGTCAGAGTCCATTTTGCTGGGCACTGTACAGACAGTGACACAATCCCTACTTGAAATAGCTTTCAGTTCAAATTACAGGATGGGCAAAGCGAAGGAAAAAATGGGTGAAAGAACTGGCCCCAGGGTTAATACAGCAAGCTAGTAGGAGAGCTGGACATCAATAGTCCCACCAATTCATGTTTGAGGTCAGCAGTGTCTTCAGGCTGGGACAGTTTTCAGAAAGCTGGTTGGTCTCCACATCTTTTAAGTTAACCTGTATTTCAGTTTAATTTAGAGGCACAGGGGCAGATGAGCCCCTTCTCAGACTTGTACAGCCTTTCTCTAATGGCTTTAGTGTATGTTTATAGTGCCTTTGATGGATAGGGAAGATACATCGCTTCAGAGGCGGTAGTACAGAAATGGAGACTGTTAAAAGAAAGCAACTGCTTTGTAGGGCTAGTCCAGGAATCCAACCAGCAAACAGGCAGCCAGCTGCAGCCCTGAACAGCTGGCTTAGGTCTGGCAAACTGAGCCTGATTAGGCTCCCAGGGAAGGTGGAAGAGGAGTTTTCAGGCCAGAAATAGGTTGCCACAGTTAGGAGACCACCTGCAGGCCCTTGTAACCTCCACTAGGTAGGACTGCCTCAACATGTGGGCTGAGTCTCAGGGTAGGAACTGTTGACAGGAGGAAAAGGCTACATTACAGAGGCAGAAGAGGGCACTGCTGCTGAAGCATTTTCTGTTGTAGAGTGATTGGTGAAAGAGCTAGCATTCAGGCTTCCTCCCTTCCACATGTGTAGTTCTCTTTCAGAAGGTAGTTGGTGAAGTTTCTAGGCACCATTATATCCTAGCATGACTTAATGGGAACTTGTTTACTATGCCTTCTGTCACCTTTTTGAAATGCCAAAGTTAACTCTGAGGATAATAACCTGCTTAAATACTTGAATAGTCTGCTATAGCCTCCAAATGTCTGAATCACATGCATAATTTCCCCCAATTTCTCTTTAAAAAAAAAAATCTAAACTAGCTTGACTGCTTGGGTGTTTTCCTTGGTTCATTCTGTTCATTACTCTGTAACAGCCACAATTTTGTGAACACTTGTGCACAGAGCCAGGCCTGGATTTCAGTGGAGTTTGAATGCATGCACATGTGGGTGGGGAAGTGTATACAGGCACTTGTGGAGCAAGTGCAAGCACTTCTTGTGATAGCAGACTGTCTTGCCTTTAATTTTTTTTCTGATGAATGTGTTTTGAGTTTGTTTAAAAACCTGTTGGTTGCTAATTGGGATGTTGAATCTTGTCACAGTGCATACTTCACCATCCTCTCTGCAGGATTTGCATTCCTAGTGCATAAATGTGAATTGGTGCAATGGATGTTCTGTGAACAGGGAATTATCTGGTTGGTGTCTATAACTTGCTTCCAAATGTGTGGTGTCTCAGTGAAGTAGTTTTGATCCTGATAGAGCCTTCTACTTGTTGTTTTACACTTGTAAATCATAATAGGCTTTGATGTTTGTCTGTCTATCTGCCTGTTACTCCTTCCAGTACTGCTGGCTGTAGGAATGCGTGGGTTATAGGTACCAATGTATGTATGCATCCTGGTACTAAGGTGTACCAAATTACTACATTAAGGCCTTTTCTGTGAAGTCTTTTGCCATTCAGGGATTTCTTGCAGTGAAATTTTTTTTCTCTTTGTTTTTTGTAGCCTTTAATAAAGCCTTAGCCATTTGAATTGCCAATTTGGCATTGCTGTTTGACTAGCTGCATTATGGCAATGATGCAATATGACAGAGTACTCAAATTACATAGAAATTGCTCAAGCTTGTTTCAGGTATAGTAGGATACACTGTCTGTAACAGGGAAGCTGTGTCAGCCAACATGCTTTATTGCTTTTTCTGTGCTGGTTGTGGTCATAGTGACTGAGAGTTTATCTGTCTCCCATAAGTCTGGATAGCAGTTTACAATGATGAGGTGGTTTGTGGTGAAAGACCATTGCTGCGTTCCTCCAAGGTCTGCTGCTTTCATATGCTCTCTCCTGCTTGGTCCATGTGTATCACAGCTGTTGACCAGGGTTTTGGTGTCCTTGGGCATGGCTGGCTAGTATGTAGTGTTCTAGGCTTTCCCAAGGCGTGTTTCCACTCCAGAATAGGAGGCTCTTGATGATTTCTGTTCTCAATTATCTGTGTATCACAGCATGTTTACCGTACAGGTGATGCTGCCTTGAGCATCTGGCATGTCTCCAGTATTCTTGGGAAGCAGGTGTATTTTCCAACCCGGCTGATAGAATAACACTGGAGCAGTGGTGTAACTAGGGCAGGGTAGCAGGAGCAGCCATCCTGGGTGCCAACTAAAGAGCAGGAGTGTGGAGCATGGGGAGACAGACTGTGGGGAAAACCAAGTGCTGCTGCGGGCACACAGTCAGGATCAGGTGGTGTGCTGGCAACCAGAAACTGCCCTCTGTGTGGCATCTGCCCCAGGGACCCAGCCCTA
>NW_017728907.1:43673722-43735172 GCF_001723895.1 Crocodylus porosus | reverse complement strand
GCCCTGCTGCTGTTTTGAGGTGTGGGACTCTGAATATGCATGATGCTGTGGGTGTTTTAATTAGAGTGGCGGAGAGTTGCTTTAATTAAAGTGCCTCCCCCCCACCCCTGAGCATGTGTATAAACACCCTAGTCCCTTTCTTGTAGCATGTGTTTTAACCTGTAGTCCTGCTATTTTAGTGACATGAGCTGATTGTGTTCTGGGATCATTAGTGTTGTATTATGGGTTCGTTTCACTGAGTCAGGAGTTGCTTTAACAAAGAGGTTTCTTTATTCTTGCCAACAGTCCCCAGACAGCCATGAGACTCCTTTTCAGGCTTTCTTTCAAATTCTCTCCGTCTCTAACTACGTGGAAACAGTGATATCCTGGAGGGGAGCTGAGACATTGCCTAACCCTTAAAGGTATACATTTCTCACAACTAAGAACAACGTTTTAGAAATCTTTCTAGTCATTTTTTGACCAGTTTCTGTTTTCCTTATCTGATGGCATTGAATAATATAGAGTTTTGGCACTGAGTAGTGAAAGGATCTTTGCCTTTGCTGAGTCAGATACTATTTCTTTAGCTGCAGGCACTTGTTAGTTTGCTCTTTTACGTGCTTTGTGCAAATATGATGTTTGCCTGGCTTTTCAGAGGCTACAATGCTGCCTACTGCCTAGCGAACTTATGGGTTCTGTGACTTTAATAGTTACCTTGTCTTTTTTCATTTGCTTTATTGATCCCATTTTTCTCCCTTCCATGCAACAGATACTCTGCAAGACAGGTGCTGAATTGTTTATCTGTATCCAGGTGTAACAGGCCTGGAAAATGTCCCAGTCTTTCAAAAACATCTTGGTAATCTTCTAGCAGACTTGCTGCAGGGGTGCCATAGTGCATTGTTTTGTCCATGTCTCTCTTGTATGAGTCATTTACTCAGGCCCAATGACACTAGTTTAATGAAGTTGCTCATGGCTTCTGTGGTGTTTATACTAACTGAAATTTCAGCCCATATAATTTTTCCTTGGCATTCTGTTTATAATTAATGCTGTCCTCAGGGTTTTACAACCATGCTGTCATTTAATTTGGCTTTGCTTGGTGGCAGTTTTGCTCTTTTTCTCTTGCATAACAGTGGGGAAGTCTTTGCAGCCTTGCACATTCACTGATACCCATTATCTACTTGACATTACATTTTCTATCTGTGTGTTGCTGTGCCTTTGTATCTGGTTTTAGTATAAGCTTTATTTTCTAGTTTGCTTTATATTGATGCCACTTTGCCTGCTTGATATGATGCATATCTTTTTTTTTTTTCTTTGTCTGCAGACTCCGGCATAATGATGTCTCTTAATACAGTTATTGCTACAATCTCCCATATACATAATTATCTATTGGTGCTTCTCTCCATAGTACCTAGAGGTGTACTTTTTTCATTTCAGCTATCTCTTCTGCTCTGTTTGTGCATGTGCTTTCTTTTATCTTTTTATTCTTCCCTTCTGCTATTTAGTGAATAAACTCTTTGTCTGCTCTGCCTATGTTTTCATTTTGGATGTGAGGGGTTTTTTCCTGCTAGTTCAGCATATCTGCAGTTCCTGATAGAATTACCCTAGGCTCCTTAAGCCACCTCAGCTGAACTTCTCCATCTTTTGCTCTATGAACTGATGATAGATTAGTATCATCTTTTGAGATTTGACATTTGCATGAGATGACAAACTAAAGATCTGCGGGTTTCTTTTGCTTAGCATTTTAGCTACCTCTACTGAAAAGCTATGTTTTTTCCACTGTGCATTTTGTGGGTTGAAAATGCATTTGTGGTGTTTTTAGGATTTTACATAAACCCTTCCAGTCAGCTACAGACATATCCAAGCATCCCATACTTGCTCCCACCTCCCCTCTCTGCAACTGAGTAGTTTTCTTGTTCTTGTCTGAAAGATGTCTAGTTGCTAACCCTTGCTGCCTTCTGTGCTCATCTGCTCTGGGATAGGCTTCTGGTACATGCCCATGACTATTTTTTTCCTTCAATGTGTGAAATTTTCCTGATTTCACATACCTGAGGGAGTCAGATTGCTTCAAAGGCTAAGTTCAGTTCAAGCACAAAAAAGAAATAGCCAAGACAGTGGAACACGAGGGCTTTATTCATACTTCAGTATACGCTGTTTTCTCTCAATAAGTACGTTCTGAAAGCAGAGTTTCTAAGCTCCTAGATGATTATTTCCCAGAAATAAAATAATTCTTTACTATTAGGTAGAGCTATCAAACAAAGATGCGGGATCCAATCAATAGGAGGCAGGATTGGGGGAGCCTGATTAAGGGGATTGGACAATATAAGACTGTAGTAGGCATTATATCTATTTATTAATTTTAATGCTCCATGCAGTCTCCCCTTTTCTCTCTTAGTTGTGTAACATTTATGTGATTTGCTTCATTACACACCAAGGCGTCTGCATTTCAGGGATGACGGAGACAATTACAAGCTTTTGTGGATAACATGACAGCTCTGGGCAAAGGCACTATATAACCTTTTATTATGATCTGAATCTAGCTGCACCTCATCAGAAATATGCATGAGATGTCATTGTGTCCTGTGCACTGCATGATCAACGCAGTTTTACTATGGAAAAATTGGGTAGCATAAGCAAGTGATGCATTTTTCTTCAACTGTAGAGTGATTTATCTTGGAATATTTACTCATTAAGTTATCATCACAGTGTTTGAACTTGAAAGTGAAGTGAAGTTCCAGAAGACCAGAGCTGGTCTATTATTCTATTTCTAGGATAATTAGCCACCAAATTTAGCTTCCTTTGCTTCTGGACTATCTGTGAACAGAGCTTTGTTTCCCCAAACGTAAGTATTCAGAATCATTGGGGGGTGTTTTGGTAATTTTTCTTTTTTTCCCTCTGCTTTCCCCAGCATGAGCTCCATACTCCTTGTTCAACTCTGAGTCAGGATTAGTCAGACAGTCTCGGTGCTGTTTCCTTCCTCTGTTTCAATAAAATATGGGTGTTTCTCACCAATGATTGTGAGGGAGAAAAATCTGATTTCATGCAAAAAAACTTCATGTTCCAAGTTTGAAGCTCGTTTTCAGCAAGCGTGTTACTGAAGTTCATGCTTTCTGGAAGCATCACCTAAAGAGTGAATCCATGCATTTGCTCTCGGGACACATTTGCTCATTCAGTATGTTCTCTCCAGATGACTGAGGCAAAGTGTCACAGCTGCTTTAAGAAACGCGTAGAGCGTTGCATAAGGAAGAGAAAATCAATGCAAACAGAAAAGTTTTTAGCAAAAGAGAAAAGTGTGTTTTTCTGGATATAACAAACATATCTGTACCCAGCAAACATATCCAGAAAAATACTTTTCTCTTTACGCTTGCTGTATCCAGCAGTTTGTCCCTTCAGATTCTTGGGCCATGCCCACACAGCTTTTTCCTTTCAACCACAAGCCTACTGCTGACCATCTCTGCCCTTTGGCTCCCTCTTAAGCACATCAGAGACTGGCAATTGGGAGTGGTCCCTAGTGCTTGGAGTACTCATTCCCAAATCCCATACCCGTCTGAGGCTCTTCTGAGACAGAGCCTGCGTACAGCCCTGTACTGTGGTTTTAAGGCTGCTCCTAGGTCTGCCTATGCTGGCCTCTGATATAGTGGAGCAAATGGGATTTATTTTGCTGGCTATGGCCCTTAGGTCATTTCATTTCATTTTCTCTCATAAAGCCAGTCTTCCTTTTCCCCATGGCTCTGACTTGCTACCTTCCTCTTGGTTTGGTCCGCTATTCTGCGTTTGAAGTTGTTTCCTTTTCAGGAGCCTTCCCTCTTTTCTGAGTTTCTCTGTGCCCAGGTTTTCAGTATTTCCCAGCACTTCTCTTGCTCATTTTTCTATATTTCTCTATATTTGCTTACAGTATGCCACCCTGGTTTAGGTATGTTGTCATGAAGCTGTTCCCACAGCTTGCCTCTGCAATTTCTAGCACCGTTTGAAGACTTGCCTAGAGCCAGGCACCCTCTAATTTACCACTTACTGGTGGTTTGGAAAGGAAGGAATTGGGGTGCGGAAATGCCACTTCTTGTATTTATAGCAAGTCTAAAAGCAATGCAACAGCTCTATAATACCCCCAAAAGCTTGGTTCAAAGTGAAATTTCTCAATGCAGAGCTAGGATTGAAATGTTCAAAGCAAAAGTCTCTTATCCGTGCTTCAAACTTGTTTATGTAAGTGTTTGTACTGTGCAGATAAAAAGCTTGAAGCAATGCAGATGAAGGCCTGGCTTTGAAAACCAAACAGAAATAAAGCGGGCACTATACAAATGTAAATGTCACTGAAATCTCTAGTGGGTTTGAGGTTCAGCTTTGAAGATTCACAAATTTGCGCTTGCCTACCTAGGGCCTATTCTCGGGAGGCTGCATTAAAGAAATAAAACTTCACTTCAAGAAAATGCTTGCCACTTCCATCCTGACTTGCAGTGTGATTAGACACAAATTTGGCAGTTTTCTTCCCATGGACCCGATCCTGATGCTTTTCTGTTTAAATGAGATGTCAGTCAGTGGCCTTGCGCTGTTTATTTTTCCACCAGGAAGTGATTATCCCCTTGGAGAAACGGTTGACACTTCTGACACGCTGTTCTGTGGGATTTAAAAATAGTCAATGAGTAAACAACTAGGGAAAAAATACTCTTACGGGCTGTAGTTAAACCAGAGTCCTCTGCACTGTTCTCATTTTCTCCGTTGCCTTGTATGATAATTGCTCAATATTCAGGAAAGCTAAAGAAACACAGACATAATTAATCCAGCACTAATTCCGATTAGGTTTTGGTTTGCAGATGCTTCCAGCTCCCTTATCCTTGTTTCCATCATCATTTCTTCTCTGGCTGTCCTCGTCAGGTGTTCGTGATGTGTAGTCAGTGTTGAAGTCTCAGGGACTTGGGTGCTGGCAAAAAGTTGCAGCCAGGAGATCCCAACACGAATCTTGTTTTAAAGAATGACCACAGGCTTGGTTTGGTGGCAAGGGTTAACTAGGTTTGCCTGCAAGGCACAACCCTAACACACTTGTGATCTGACAGAAAAGGTGTTAATGCATGTATGTCTGTGACCAAGGTATTGGCACAACACCACATAGACTGCCTTCGGCCAATACAAAGTTCACATAATATCTAATTCTCCTTTTATATTGTAATGAAAACAAATGATGACTTTTTATTCCACCAATATCTTGAATATCTTGAGCCATTCTGTACCATGGGCTTGTTCCACATCCTGAGCTGGCTGTTCCCCTTCCAACCTGATCCTTATCATCCTGGTACTAGATCATCCTGCACCTTGTACAGCCATCTCCTCCTCCCATCACATGGTAGGAGTGCACACCTCGCCCATCTCTTGACCACATTGCAAGATTTGTTTATGTAAGGAGTTCATGAATTGGTCAGATTTACTGTTTGGGTCTACTCTGGCCAATGCTTTGAGGTGTGTGTGCATGTGTATAGTATGTATGTATGTATGCATGTGTGTGTATGTGTATACATATTCATTATATATACATGTGTATTTATAACAATCAGTATAACAGGGAAGCATGCAGTAATGTGACTGAACTGACTCAAACGCAGCAGAATAGCAAGACGGAAAATGGGCTGAAGGAATTAACATCTCAGGCTGCATGTAGACAAAATGAGCGGCATGTGTGCACGACAGTTTAAAGCGGGTTAAATGCTTTTGCGCTACTTTAATGGTGTTGGTGTTTGCCCACCTTGGCAGTGTATTGCACAGTAATTCCAGCCACTGTAGCAGATTTGGCAGTGTAATGCACCTTAAATGACTTGGGGTGCAGCAAACTAAAATCCCGCTGAGGAGTTCTAGTTTGCTTGCTGCTCTACAGCTGTGGAGCAAAGCAGTGGGCTCTGTGCAGCTCAGGGGCTCTGCAGAAAGCCCATGCAGGCAGCCTGGCAGCAACCTGAGAAGGCAGGCTCTGCCCAAGAAATTTTTTTTTTCCTTTTGGAGCCACTGCATGGGGGCCCAGTGCCTCCCTCTGCGGCTGCGATGTCCCCTGGGACCACCTGAGCTGGGTGCCTGTGGGCGGGTGCTGCCTGGGGGAGAGGCTGTTGCTGTCATGGAGGGAAGCACTCCCCTCCCCTCGCCATCCCCCCCTCGCAGCCCAGGGACCACTCTGCCGGTACCTCACCCTCTCCTGCCCACCACTGGAGAGGCAGGTAAGTTCAGGTGTGTGCACAACACAGGGCTTTAAAGGGCCCTAAATTGAAGCAGTGTTTTTAAAAACCCATCGCTTCAGTTTAGGGTCCCTGTTTTGTCTACACCCAACCTTAGACTTGTTTTAGATTTTAATGACCCTTACTTGCATGGAAGCCCTTTTTGGCTTTTGGATGTGAATAGCTTTCTCTGGGACAGAGAAGCATGACTAAAAGCCTGCTGTCATTCAAATTAAATATTGGACTGGTCAGATTTTAAAGCTTGTCTAGACCATGTCAGTGGTGGGTCTCAAAGAGAAGAACGTCCTGTCCACCTAAATCTGCTGAGCTGGAAGGTTGTCCTTGAGGATGCTTTAGGCTCTTCCCCAGTGTCTGCTCTTTAGTTCTTGCTCTCCAGCAGGCCTGGAAGTGGATGCTAGGGAGAAAGTCCAGAGTAGGTTTGCTGGCAAACTTCCAATGCATGTGTCAGCCAACTCAGAAGGGTGGGGTATGCTCCATGCTCGTCCTCCTTCAGATCTGGCTTTGATATAGTATAGACAAACCCATCTGGGCTGTGATTGGACTGCATGTCTATCTGATGCTCAAAGATGAACTGATAGAACTGTACTTTTACTAAGAGCTCAGCCAGTAGAACCTCTTGTATCTGAACTATTCCCTCTCTGTGTTTCAATAAGCGTGTGCTTAGCCCAGGAGTGGCCATCCTGTGGTACGTGTCACAAGTGGCACAGGAAGCCTGGCTGTGTGGCCTGCAGCAGATTAGGCAGGGAGTAGTAGATGGGACAGGGAGCAGGAAGCAAAGCAGGGAGTGGGCAAAAGGAAAGAAGCAGAGCAGCACATCGGGAAGGGGATCGGAGTGACATCTGGTGCAGGCTAACTTGTGGCAGGTCTTCCAAAAATGTTTGGCCCACTATTAGCCAATGCTGCTTGTTTGGGGCTTTGCATCAGTGCTTAGATCACCTTCTGAAAGATCACCTTATAGCTTTTGCTGCTCTGCAGTGTTGAAATAATTAAGTCTACTCTTCCAAAAACATAATTCTGACTATTTCTACACTGCATTGTTTTGTGGGAACTGCCTTGAGGGGTCTCAGAACGTGTCTAGCTGTGTGCAGAACCTGGAAAGAGACCTGTCCTGAGCAGGCACTGAAGTCCTTTCACAGTCTTTGGGCTTGGTACTCTCAATTTCTCAGGTTACAGCTGGAGTCAAAATCAACTATAATAAAGGAGGCTTCATGCTATTTCTTGTTAGCTTAATATTCCAGTTCTAGCAACTCTTAAGGAGTTGCCACAGTTTGACATCATAGCCCTGGATTGCCATTTTTTGATTTCCCCTTCCTACACTCGATTACAATCTAGTCCCTCAAGCACCTGGCTGGGTTACTTGGTACAGGTACAAACCTGTGGTCCCTCCATGCCCAACTGCTTGCTGGAAGCTGTGACAAAGTTTGTTAGGGGGCTGGAGAGCTCATCTGGTTCAGTCTGGTAAAAAGCATTTCTGATGTGAAACCTATGATACATCTGGGTAAATTGGGTATTGGGCAGTGAACTGAGCAGGGAAAATAACCTTTCTTTCCAACTAGCAAACCTAAATATATATACAAAAAATCATTTTCAACATACTTTGGTCATAAACAAATGCTTTTGGGTATCTGACATTTTTTAAATTTTAAGTTTGTCCATGTAAAAAAAATAAATATCATTTTAATGAGAGAAACCGGAACATTTGGACTTTTTTGGACTTTGGGGGACTTTTCAGTGACTAAAATTAGTCACTGAATTTCACCTGAATTTGCAAATAGTTTGTCCCCTTGGAACTGAATATTGGCAAATATATTATTTAATGCAGAATCTACATCTCTCAAGTAATGACATTTTTTCAGTGGTTTAGGGACAAGGAGATCTTTGTCATCAGAAGGTTTTCCTCACTGCTTCTAAGTTGCTTATTCACGTAGCTAGTGTTGATGTGTGCAGTGCTGCTCCCTCTCTTGTAAGCTTGCCAATTCCTGCATTAGTAGTTCCACAGAACTAATGAAATTGTGAGTTTTGGTGGCTGTATCATTTATTTCTTGCCTCAGTATGCCCTTGAGGTGTTGAAATTTGGCCTTTGTACCTTGTTAGAATGACAGACAGGGCCCAGGAAGACTCTTATGCCTTTCTCTTGCTGGTATTGCACTGATATCACACCTGTGACTTGCACTGTTATGCTTGGAGCATAGATTTGAATTTTACTTCTCCCACTGTGATTCATATAGTGTGTGCTGGATAATAACATGCTTGGAAAAATGAACTGCCTTTTAAATTAAAAACTGTTGATAGCTTGCAACTGCAGCTAGCACTCTGGCCTAGTGTGCACAGACTTGACTTGTTGCAACCCCTGTGTTGGCCTGATTTTCTGAATCACCAGCCAATTCAGGGTCAGGTGCGACCATCAAAGACCTATCGCAACAAGTCCATTTGATACAGGGAAACTTTGATTGACACACAGTTGCAGCATTTATTGACACAGAGCGAAGCTCTCGCCACACACTGGGCTTCCAGGGATGCTCTCAGGAAGGCGAACATCAGGCCAGTACACTGACCTGCAGGTCTGCTGCTTTGGTGACCTCAGCTGCAGGCTGATGCTGGAAGGAGAGAGGGCACATCCCCCTTGTTTACAACTCCAGGCTTATACCTCCAGTTTATGCCTTCTGTCCTGTGCTGGTGCTCGATCATTGGTGGGTTAAGTCCAAAACCTGTTTTCATGCTTCTAGTTGCACCTTTATCTGCACAAGGAGAGATGTCTAGGGCCTGTTACAGCCTGGGAAAAATACTTCCTCCATCTGTATCCCCCTTGTCTTTGGCATGTATGTACGAACCACTCCTGTCAGGTTTCTGTGGGAAAACTTTCCACTGCTGGTGTTTTCATCTTATTGGGCCTTGCTATAACAAGCAAGCACTTAGCTGTACTTATGTCACGCAGTAGCAGTATGTGTTAACTATATATGTATATATACAGTAATAAATAATTAAAAACAACACATTACTTACATATATGTATACTAAAGAGTAAATATCAGGTCTGAACCCCAAATTTAACTAACAGTCCTCTCCTCAAAGGTGTGTTAACCTTCACCTTCAAAGCTACAGTGTTACAAAGGGAATGTGTTTATTTTGTAATGCTTAAGTTACGGGGAGGATTTCCAGCAAATGTCCTGGAAAAAATATGGCAAACCCCACAGTCGATGGTTTCAGTGGTTCTGATGGGCTGGACATTGTAATGAGCCTTTAACTGTTACTTGAGCATTGCCCATGTTCCCGTGGCTCGGGGTTCTCAGCATTCCCCTCAACTTAGCACCCAAGCCCGTGCCGATTTTGACTTGAACGGGTGTCCCATATTGGGGCCAAAGAATATGGGCCCGAGACGCCTGTCCAATACCTGATCCATTCCACTCAGTGATCAGCTTGTCATCTGATCACCAGGGGCCTTGTCTGGACCAAAAAAATAGTCCCGGTTCAAAGAGGGGAAGTAAGCATGTTCCATTTAATTGCACCTGTCAGGGTGGCCTCCTGATTTTTTTGAGGGTTTTTTTGGGTTCATAGGACTCTAATCCTTAGTGAGGAATGTCTCTAGGATCTTTGAGATGGGAAAGGATGGTAATCAAGCTTTCCCAGTTCAGGAACCTCTACTATGAGTCCTCCACAAAACAAGAGAATACAGGAAAATGCTTTCCCTGATGTACAATTCCAAGTGAGTCTTATGTTTAAGAAGTAGAAGGAAAATGTACTTATTCCTAGACATATTATTGTGTCACTTCTCCCTCTTGAACACTATTCCAGTATTATCCTACTATTGTTCATCATTACTCCCACTCATGGCCAACAGCTGGTGTTTTAGGCGTCTCCATGGCTGCTGCTTCAGGGAACTATTAATCTTGTTGGAGAGAGAGGTTTTCTTTTGTCCCTCCTACAGCAGCCTGCAGCTGAGGCTTTTCCTTTGCTGATCTCTTCTTCCCACTCTGAAAACCGCTTTGCTGGCCAGTGGCTGTTCGTATATGTCCTTGATGCAGCACTCAAAAGTGGCGGCCCATTTATAGTCAAGTGTGTATTCTCTGTGCCTTTCTCTTTCACGTTAGAGAAAATTGGTAGCTATCTGAAAGAGGAAAGGAGGTGTGGAATCAACACTCATTAGGACATTTCCAGTTTTTGGAAACCTTGGCCACTGACTTGTCAGCCCCCAAGCCTAGTCCTTTTAGATTACACTGGGGAAAAATGAAGCTGCTTGAGACCTCTGCAGTCTTACTTTTGTGTCCCAGTGAAAGGAAAATCAGTCCTTAAATGAGTCTACTTCTGCAGCCTGAAACTTCAAAAAGAGAGCTTCCTTGCAGCTCTAAAATGTATTTGCAGGTAACTGGCAATAGGTATCCTATTTTCATTTTTAGACTACCACATGCTGTGACAAGTTCTGGCACAATCAACAGGCATTTCTACAGCATGGGATTCCAGAAGTAGCACAGCACCCACCCATAAACTGTCCAGCTACAGCCAGTGTTATTTGTCACAGCCATTATGGATGCCACATTCACATACAAAAAATCGTTAAAATATTTTATAAGGTTGATCTTGCCTTTTAATCTCTTTTTCACAGTCAATGAAATTCAAATGTCCTTGGTGCTAATTTCTCCAAAGGTCTGTCAAAAACCAAATGTTTTAAAAAGATTTAATTAAGATCCAGATGCTATATAAATTAATTTCTACCTATACCGTGTGCTACAGTATTATAATGGACAGCTGAACTACAGGCATGTTCCTGTTGGATCTTGAGGAGAAAAATACTGAAAGGTTTAAATAATAACAATAACAATAAAAATGCCTCTGCCTACAGTAAATTACAGGTTTTAAACTTTCTGGTGTGTGAAGTATTACCATATCATAGACATTATGACATTAATTCACTCTGAAAATATATGGGGGAGAGGGGGAAGAGAGTGTAACAGGTAGCTCACCTACCACGTATTGATTACAACTTGTTTCCTTTTATAAATGCTTTTCTTTAAATTAAAATAATTGCTTATATGACATCCTCAGTGCTGTAGTCCCTCATGATGTGCACCACAGTTTCAGCTTCTGCTGCTGAAAGCGCACGTACATATTAAACAGAGTATTGAACCCAAAGGTTGTACAAAACTTGAAACATTTTAATAGCTAAAAGTGACATGTAGAGGCACTGCAAAAACTGAAATGCTAAAAATCATCTTAACGTACAGCCACGGGGAAGCTGGTTCTGTGCTCAGGTTCCCTTGGCCAACACAGACCCGTGTGCTGGAGACAAGAATCTACATTATTAATAGCATAGTATATTTTGCTTTGAAACTCTCAGATGCTCTGAGATGATAGTTTCATTTTCTTTGCTGTGGAAAAACAGGATAGGTTTAGGGCATCAGGGAATTTTAATATGGATGTACTGAAATTTACTTTTTCACAGGAGTCCTGAATTTGTCCTCCTGTGTAATATTGCACAGCTTGAATTTTGGAGAGAAAAGGTTGAGTTTCCCTTGATAGACACTGAAATTCCTAATGTAAATGGTAATACAGCGGGGGCCACAGAAGAATGGTGTGGTACAAATGCAGTTGTCTGTTAAATGAGAACACAGCAAGCTGTGAAAGTACCTGCCCCACACGTAGAAGAAAGGGTCTGGTATAAAGATCAGTGATATAAATGGGAGGGCACTCATTCACTTCCATGAGCTCCGCTTACACGTTTGAGTATTCAGCACAATCAAAAACTCATTCTGTTACGCACCTAGATAATTACCATCTTTACCTGGATACAAGACATCCCTGAGTTAAAGACTCCCCAAGAATTAGCTTATATACATTAAAAATTTATAAATGTATTGTTATTTTCCTTATATGGAAACTAATTCTTGGAAGATTATCTTAAATTCATGTTCCTCCCCACTACTGCAGGTGGGGGGGTGGGGAGAGGTGATGAAGGGGGGCAGTAATGGGGTAGGTGGTGCAGGCACAGGCAGTGGGGCATGGTGTAGGGCAGGTGCTGGGGGCAAAAGCGGGGCATGTGGTAGGGGGCAGGCCATGACAGATGCAGGCAGCTTGCCTCCACAGTGCTGCTGCCTCCAGCCTCAGGTGCCCATCCTCCATTACTCCCTCCTCTGCCCCTCCCCCCAGTCTTTACCCCCCTGCCTGTCCTTCTACTCTCCCCCTTGTTGTTGCTCTGCATCAGCAGGCTCCATCCCTACTGCAGCTTGGGGCACCGAGCATGGCTCCAGCCCATGCCATAGCAGCACAGAGCTGGCACTGCCACCACAGGGGTGGGCTGAATATGTGCTCCAGGCTGCAGCGAGGGTGGAGACTGCCAGCCCAGAGCAAAGGTAAGGAGCAGTGTGGCAGAGGAAGAAAAGCAGTGTAGTGGGGGAGACTGGGGGCAGTGGGCCTTGAAGTGGCAAGGGATGAACGGTGAGGGGTCGGGGAGGTGCAGAGACGGCAGGGGACAGGTAGCAGCTGTGACTAGTTCTGCGCCCAACCCAGGGCTGGAGCCAGAGTTGCAGTAGCTGCTCACCCCCTGCTGCTGCATGCTGGATTGTAAGATGAGGGGCTTTTTCCTCCCATGTTAAATGGGGGAAAAATCCTCTTCTAATTGAGTAAATACAGTAGCGACACTTGCCAGGAACGTATATGCTAAGTGTTCTCACCAAAGCTCCAAATAATGAGCAAGGCTTTCTTAGACTCTGACAAATTCCTAACCAACCTTCACAAATCATCAGAATTCATGACTGCTCTACTTTTCATTAGAAATCTTCTGCATTTGTGATGATTTGCATGGTTCAGACTGATAAAATCTGCAGTCCTTGGGTACTCTATTTCTTAAACTTTTCAGACATTGCTTTACCCAGCTATAACAACCACTGTTTCCCTAAGGTTAACATTGAAAAATTGAAAACATTATTTCAATAGCTTTTTAACATAAAGGGATTCAAGTGTTCCCTGTGCTGCTACCTTGCAGCTCATAGCAGCATAGGGTCAAAAACACCACCGGTGCAGAAAAGAGCCACTGGTGGCACACATGGCACAGTGCGCACTGCCCAAAGCAGGAGCCTGGCCAGCCAGAGCCACGCTCTGGCTGCTGGCTAGGCACCCAGCTGCACGAGTGCCATGGCTGCAGCTTCCCTGGCCCCCAGGAAAGGCTGCTGGGGCCAGCAGAGCTGCTGTCCCCAGCCTCCCCTACCCCACCTGGGGTAACATAGTACATGCCAGAGGGCACAGGTGTTCTCCTGGGATAAGTGGCAATGGCACAAAGTGTGCCACTGCTTCTTGTCCCCAGGAAAACAAATGTCCGCACCTATGTGGACATGGCCAAAGGGACTGAATTAAAGACCACTTTGTTTCTGATATTTTCTAGCATGTTTTTGCAAGTTTAATTTTTCTTTTAGCATAGTTTTCTATGTAACACTTGTAATGTCCAGGATCTGATTTTACCCTTAAAATGGGGGTTTCTGATTACACTAGGATTGTAACTTATTAGGTACCTTAACCTGCTGAGTTATGATACTGCTTCTCTTCTAATGGGGAATTATACAGAAAGGTACAAGGAGGAGAGACTTGCTGTCAGTTATAAAATTGTTAACATTTGTTTCTGTTAATTAAAAGGATTATGTGAAACATGTTTTGTTCAAAATCTGTCAGTCTGGGATAACAGATGTTTCAGAAGATATGAAGCCATCCTTTTTGTTTTGAGAATTTATATTCTGTTTTATGAGATGGACTCCTTCAGGCACAGTTTTGTTTGTCATGTGCTTGCAGGCTGCACTAATACCTAGGTATCTATTTCGGTCTAATGGAGCCAAAGCCTTGTGACCTCTAAGTCTACTATCTCTGCAGGCTTTCAAGAAGAGGGTCAGCTAGGCATGGTATCAAAGGTCTTCATGTCAAATATCTAGGGTGGACTTTGTGACTTGTAAGTCATTTTTATGGCATTCATACCTTGCGCTGCAGATAGGTGCTTTTAAACGTGCTTCGTTAGGGTTTTGAAACACACCCCTGACTGCAGCATCAACGTGCTGTTATCTTGGTTGAGAAACTTTTAATTATTTTTTGTAATGTCCAAAGCAGAGGTAACAGTGTAAAAATGCCTGTGTGTACCTCTGTTGCTCAGTTTGGAAACCAAAGGCAGCCTGGGCTTATAGAAGATATGCATTGAGGTCTGAGCCTTGTCTAGGATCATTTACATTCTTTATGCAACAAAGAACAATTCAAGTCTTTTTAGTCTTTTTATTTTTTACTTCCCCATTTGCCCAAACTGTAAAATAAGAGAGAGTAAAAATATCCAAAATAAGAAACATTTGTGAAAGACTTTCATCATAAAATTATTGTATCCTTTTATAGATCCATTCATAGAATGCTGAAATAATGATCCGTTGTAACTTTTAGTGAAATAAAACCTCAGGCTAAATCCAGTGTTAGTTTATACCCCATACACAATCCACTGGTTGTGACAATTTGTATCTCAAACACATCTTATCCATTTGGTCCTTTCTCTTGCTAGGTTTTTCTACTAATTATTCAGATTAGACAAACCTTCCCTCCAGGTAAGAGAACTCTAGAACCTGCATTATCTCTTCAGAGCAGGAGGTGAGGAAATCTAGAATTGCTTCACTTTGCTTGGTGCTGGTTTGATTGAATGATTCGGTCATGTTTTGCTGTGAAGTCTTTCTTAAAACACAGGTGAAAAAGTCTTCAGGTAATGTTCTTTGTGGCAGGTTTTTCCTCTTGTATAACTGAGACACCCAAAAGCAAAATAAAGACCTTGTGTGGCTTCAGAAGAATCAAATGAACAGCATCCAGTTGGCCCAGAAGATGGCTGGCTGGCCGGTTCTTTGGAAGGAGCACTGGTTGAGCCTGCGTAGCCTTTTGCTGCGGTGGGGATGGATGCAGTTTTCACTGAACAAACACCTGGCTTGAATATTTTGTTTGAATTGAGGGCTGAAAATAGCTTGGCTGAAATAGTCACTAGTTGCTTTGTTTAGCCCCTGTCTTTGTGGAGTGTTGTATTTTTCCAAGATACAGCCTAAGGAAAGAGCAAACAGGCATAGCCATTTTTAAAAGGGAGACTTTCAGTTATGTTAGAAATGCATTGCAAACTTAGTATGGGCTTTGGAATCCAGGGTCACTGGGAGATAAAGATAAATGAAAATTTACTGATGGACAAAATAAAATAGCACCGCATACAATATTTCTGATGGAAAGAGGTTGTAAGAAATATCTAATTACTAACCACGTTTTATAGCCAGCCGCCTCTTTAAGTGGTAATGCTTTTCTAAACAGATAAGTTGGTTTTCTAATTCCTTCAGGAATTTTATTAATTTTTTTCTTCTAGGAGAGAGCCCACAACAAACTATTTTTCTTTCCTTGCTGTTTATGCAGAGCAAAACAGCTGGTGGCATATACAGCACAGCACTCTGAAGAGCTGTATGGTGTGTTTTACTTGGAGAAAAGCTATTGCGGAAGATGGACAGTATTTTCCTTGTTTGAGCAACCCAGCTTCTTTCCTGCATTTTTAAAATCATGTTCGTTTCAATACAAATATTTACAAATAGCTGAAATGTGAGAGAGTTTTAATATACAAGTCAACTCTGCAACTAAATGCAAACTGGTTGCTATGCAATGCCCAGTTTTATTAGAAGAAATAGGTAGTGCTCAGATTAACTTGGTTAAAAGTGTAAGTGTTCTGAAATGATTTGCTCTTTTAGGGCTTTGTCATACTCCCACTGACATCAATGGGCTGTTATAGTTTAAGCTTCATAAATGTTACAGCACTACTTTTGCACTGACAAGTTAACGTATTTGAGAGGCAAGATTAGACTTTTGTTCCATTCTTACCATGTCTGCAATCTTTCTGTGATGTGAGAGCAACACAACCTCTGCACTGTGGGGGAATCTTATTTCCAGGAATTCTAGCTTTTTCACTTGACCTACCTTTTGAAAAGTTATCAGTATAACTACTTGAATTAGCCATGTTTGCTTGTGTTTACCAATATCCTAATGGCTATTCATGTGATCTGGGAAAAAACTCAGAAAACTGAAAAAGAAGAATCTAACTGAATAATTCAAGAGATTTCTTTTGCTTGATCAACCATCTGGTTATACCTGCAGTATGAAAGCTGCCATTTTGCATTGTCTCTGCCTGTGATGGCTTTTCTTTAATGGATGTAAGCTTGAAAAATAAAGTATCCCATCCATAACAGCTTAGCACATATAGTTTCACTGGGTGAACTCAGTTTTTTAAAAGGGTCTGTTACCCTGACTTTGATATGAATAGCTAGTAACCCACTCTAGGTACGTAAATAAACTTAGACTATATATCATTATATAATTAAATAAAAAACAGAGTTTAATTTGGGGTCAATAAAATTCTGCTAGTAGTGTCTCTAATGAAGCTCTAGGTGCTTTTAATTTCTTTTTTTAGATGGCAAACTCACAACTACCAGCAACATTACGGATGAATCATTTGGCCATGGAGCATTCATGGTAGAGCTGGACTGTGTACCAGAGATGAGAGAGAAGCATGGGGGACTTAGTCATTGGCTAGAGCTATGCAAGTCTTTCCAAATTCCATTCTGAACCGGCTCACGTCTGGTTGGTTGATTTGTTTTGACAGAATCAGCCTGGAAGACCTGCTTTCTGGGGTGGTTGCTGTTAAAACAAGCCCGGTGTTGTCAGGGTCAGACCTTCTTGTGAGGCAGGGCCGGAGGTGGATAAACGTGTAAGATCTGTGTTACCAGCACTGGAAATGGTGTCTTAGTCGGTGTGGCCTTTTCCAGTGACTCAGACTCTACAGGCACACCAAAAATGTTCCTTTGACATGGATCAAAAATACCTCTATCTACTTTTTTTCAAACACAAAGCTTGCAGAAAGGAATTTTGCATGAGCCAATACTGGTTTGTAATTGAAGGCTGAATTGAAGCCAAAGTTGATTTTAAGGGGATGTGAAGTCTGAGGGAAGTTCTTCCTGAAACTCTCCATAACACTTTCTTGAAAAGCTGTGCTTAAAATGTTTTGGCTTTTTTACTGTATTTTAGGAGAGTTACTGAATTTCTTTAGCTCACTGACACTGACCCAGAAGCTCTCAGCTCTGTTCTTTCTTCTATGTGAGCAGGTCAAAATCACTTAACTTCCACGCCTCACTTCCACATCTAGAGATGTGGAAACATCTCTAGAATGGGAATGAAGGTATTCATAGTGCAGTCTATCAATTTTTAGGTTAACTGCAATTCTAACTATGTATGAACCCCTACTCGGGTGTTGGGCTTCGAGCTATCACACTTAATCAGGTAAAATTCTACTATTCTGTTGGGCCTTGGACCAGGCTATGGTGATCATCATCCATCCCTAACTGGGCAGGCCAGTCTGGAAATGTAAACATTAAGTCCTGGTTTCGGGCTGAATGACTCTGAGACAACATTTGTCCCGGATTCCCCATAAACCATAGCAGTATCATGTGCAAGGGTCCAGGTTTTCTGTTCACCATGGAAAAATATGGATTTTCTCCTTTGAAGTAGAAAAACATGGAAAACCATGGGTTTCCCTGTGCAGGCTGGCAGAGTTTGAGCCTGGAAGGGGCTGCTTGGGGCTGGGGGATATGGAGTGCAATGTTCATGTGCACATGGCCAACAATACAGCCAGGCAGTGATGGAAAGCAGCTCCCCCAGCTTCCTGCAGGTAAGCCTATGGGGGGAGGAACCATAGTGAAGCAAGGGGGGCAGATTGAGGCCCCCACAGTGAGGCAGGCTTGGCAGCTGGGGCAGTGCATGGAGTCCAGGGCAGGAATGTGCAGCCACACGGCCCAGCCAGGGAGTGGGATGGAGTCATGGGTGGCTTATCTGGAGGGGCAGTGGAGGGGGTGGGGGGGCTAGCTCCCTGCTGCTGTGTGCAGCCCTGGCAGGGGGGCTGACTCTTTGCCACTGTAGCACATGCCCCCATACATGTGCTGTGGGCTCGGGGCTCAGGACTCCTTGCCCTGCTGCCCTTCTCCCAGGGCCTCTGTAGCCCAATGGGCAGGACCCAGCATGGGAGGGAGGAGTGGGGTGGGGAGGTGTCCTGTTTCGAATTTTGAAAAGGTGGTTACCCTAGACCAGACTCCCTAGGTGCTATCTGTGATTATCTCAGCAGGCCTCTGTTCTGTTGCTTCTGGTTGTCATGACAGTGATATTCAGTGATGAGTCTTCCTAAAGGAAAGTATTTATGACCAGTGTGTTTCCGAGAAAACACATCTTAAAAGAAGATGGGTATGGACATGCTTGTTTTTTCCCATTGTTCACTGAACATTAGAGAATCTCCCCCATCTGCTTCAGCTGCTCCCACGGGGTCTGTCTCTTTGGGAGGTGGACCATGGTAGTTTGTTCCCTCCAAGAAGGAACTGACAACTTTCTAATCCTACAGTCTGTTTGTTTGGCGGGGGGGTGTTCTTTTTATTTAAGATCAAGGATTAGGCAGCTAAACTTTGGGCTGTAACTTTGGACTTCCTGGTTCTCCCTAGGCAGAGCCCTTTGAAGTCTACAATGCAACCGTTGCAGACTTTTTGGCATTTTTTTTTTCAGATGCCATGGAATTTAGTATTTCTACTACAGAATTGGCCATTTTGCTGCAGCTGGAGCTCTCCAGTGATTTTGGTTTATCATCTGCCCTGCTGGGAATCCATCCAGACTTGCATCTCTGTTCCACAGGGCCAAGCAGTCAGGGAGCCAGGAATGAGTAGTAAACAGTCTGGAAGACTTAAGGAGATAAACTGCTGAGGCTGGTTACCAGCTCCCATCCTTCATGATGCAAGAAGGGAAGGAAGTTCAGAGCCACCTTTTAAAAATGCCAGTGGAGGTGTGGTCCGGGGAATGAAGCCTGGCTTCCTGGAGAGCTTGAGAGACCCCATTCTCAAAAACAATGAATTCTTCTGTTGGGTGTGTTCCACTATGAGCTCTAGCAGCGTGGTTAGCAGGGTGGAGTTTGTGGGAAGGATTAGTGGTATTTCATGACAGTGCGTGATGAATATAGCTGCTCTTTGTGCCAGGGAATAAAAATGTTCGGCTAATACTGTAATTACCTTCCCTAATGGTAAAAAGACATTTTTACAGGTACCCTTCAAGTTGTTACCTCATAGGTATCTTAGAAGATTCCCTAATGAAAATAGATCTTGAAGTCCTCAGGAAAAAACTCCTTCTTTTTGGCAAGTTGGCAGATTTTATTTGGCAGGTTTATTCATGAGCAGTGAAAAATGGTAGTTTTAGCTTATGGTGAGATTGGCCAAGCTGTCGTTCCTATTGGACAATCAGCGCATTTCCCCTGTGCCACCGAATAGCAAATGAAAGTGTTACGGTTCTCATGCTCTGCAGAATCTTTTGCTCTCCATGGTGTTGGGAGTAATGAACAAAGCTACCAAAGAGGTTACCTAAGTTTGTGCACTCACCTGCTCTCACCAAGAGTATTTCAAACACTGCAGACTGCAGCAAAGCATTAAGATGTCTTGGAATTAAATGTAGCTCCTTGCAGGTTAATTTGTTGTGCTTCTAAAAGAGATTAGTTGGGTGGCTCCAACTCGACCCCAAAGCGCGGCTGATTTGGGGGTCTCCATGTATCTTAGTATGACTGGAAATAGTCAATAGTAGGAATGCTATTGAAGTGTCAGGAATATCCCCAGACCAGCACTTGAGAGAAGATCCCACTCTCTAAAAATGTACATTGAAGCTACTGCACATAATTAGTTCAGAAGAGACAGTGTAGACATGTGCCCATCCACAAATAACTGTGGTTCAAATTCCAAGGAAAAGGCCTGAGCAAAGGGAATCCAGTCTCAGGAGATGGGCATCTGGAAAGAATCGCATCAGGGATTAATTTTTTTCACCTGTGAATAGAATAAGAGAAATCTTTTTTATCTCTATCTTGAGTAATGGATAGCTAAGGATATTGACCCATCTGTCTGGGAGGATGTAAGCATTTCTATAGGTCTTAAATGTAACTGTAAATGGAGAATATCACCTGGCCTGACAGACAGATGCCTATCTCAGGGGAGTAGGTCACCGATGCAGTGTACATATGCCCTTGAAAATTAGAAACAGAAATATAGAGAAGGGTAAATAAGGTGATGGTATATAGAGGGTGCCTTGGTAATAGGTTGTCTAATGATCCCTAGGCTTTGGGTGATCTAGTCCCTTAGTTGGGAGAAGCTGGGAATGTTACATTTTAGTAAGAAATGTGGGGTGAGATTTTACTTTAATTTTTTTATGATTATTTTTCAAAGTACACTGTCTTTTCAAAGTATACTGTGAATGATCTTGTTTGGGTAATAAATTTTGTTGCTGTTTTATTTACTTTCTTGATTGCCCATGGTAGGGATGATTTTCAGAAACACTGATTACTTCTTTTAGTGGAAGAGGGGGCCTATAATTTTATACAAATTGTAGGGGCATGCCTCATTACCTGGCAAAGCTTCCTCTGCAAGACCTGAACTGAGACAGGTAAAAAATAAAGTTTACCAAGGTCAAAGGTCATGAGGAAATCTTAGTTTGTTCTCAGTGGACAAGCAGTAGACCAGTGGAGAGAGGTGTGCCCTGAAGGGCGCCCTCAGAGCCACCACCCGGGTTTGTGACCATTGGTCAGCTGGAACTTGCCCCTCCCTTACCACACATGAATGAGTCTGGTTGGTGGACAAGAGCATAGATACTGTTCTTGTATAAGGTAAACAAGATGGGGGCACAAAGGCGATCAAGGAATATAGGAAAGTAAAAATATTAGGGGGTAGGCTGAGAGGAGGCAGCTGGGGAAGAGATGGCAAAGGTGATGTATTATATAGATCCAGGTATGCAGAAGAGCTTGATTTTGTTTCTGTTTTTTTAATATAGTAAGTGGTAGGAAAGTTATAGTCTAAGTCCAGGTGCCTTCAGTAACAGCAGCGGGGTAATTTCTTCACAGGTCAGGAAAGCTCGTATAAATGCCTGAAAGAGTTAGGAGGTGTCATTAGCTTAGCACAAGTGAAAACCGTTTCTCATTCCTTACCCAAAATGACTTGCACAGCACAATACAACGGTTTCTTAGGGGTTACGTGCACTTGTTATCCAGGGTGAGTGGCTCACTGCTTATGGGCAATTCAAATATTTCAAACAAGGGCAAATTCCTGTCCTAAAAGGGATGAGCATAGTATCCAACACTCACAAGAAATCTAATAGTTTTTACATCACCAATAATAAAAATATACTTTGAACTTTTTTCTGACTATAACTGAGGGAGAAATATCTGTGGAGAGCTTTGGGGGGGGGGAGTTATTTAAAGTGAGCCACTTGCTTTTTGAATGTCACAAACATCTGCATGCTAGAGAATTGCCATTTGTGTATATTGTATGATAGCGTCCAAGAGCTTAAAAAAATACATGCTGGAACCATGAATCAAACTCAGTCATGTGACTAGGGGGAGGTACCGTGCTGGCTCCCAGCCAGTGGCAGAAGCTGATGGGTGGAACAAACAGGGCATGAAAAGACTAATATGACTAACGGATCTTAGAATTGTGGTACCCTTGTTTGGATCTACAGGAATGTAGACTTTAGCAGTTCTGCAGCTCTGCCAGCCTTTTTCCTGACACTGGAATTGTTATTCACAAAGTAAAATCCTTCTGCTTTGTGATAGGAACGATAGAAAAAGAACATGGCCTGCATTTTGAAGGTAAATCTCGGTATCTGTTGCTTGAATGCATTGTTAAAAAGAGACCCTGGCTGCTCAGAGGCATGGATTCAGTGCGGTCCTATTGCATCTTAATCTTAGCTGTCTTTTTTGAGTATTGGTTTTGTCTGGCAAAGGAATATGGAGGGATTCTGAAATGTACAGCTGTGTTCTGCTTCCCTTCTCTGCCGCTCTCCCTCTTTCCCTGCATTGTCAGAACTGCAGGCTATCAGCTAGCTAGTGGAAAGGAAGCTGTGTGCAGAATAATAGGAAGGCATGAAGGGGGTGCGGGGCCTCTGGCTTGTCTTAGCTGACTTTGTTTAGCTGAATTCCTTCAGGAGCTATAGCATGTGGGCAACAGCTTCCCCGTACAAAGGACACAAAAGGGGAAGTTGTTTTTCTTTTCTGAACGAGCAGCGCTTGCTGCTTTAAAGAAAAGGCTTCAGACTTACAAAGCTGCACAAGTTGCTCCGTAAGCACACACCCCCTTCTGAATTTACACAAATCCACATGCTAGTACATTTTAGAGCCAAACTGCACCAGGTGGGGCAACTATATGCTGACACATGTGAACACCAGTTTTGTGTTGTATTTCCATCTCCCTGTTAGACATATTCCCACCCGCTTTCCTTGCTAACAGAAGAGTCATTACAAAAATCCCGTTTTTATATGAGCATCACTACACAGAAGTATGGAATCGGAGGGGAGAAAGTGGAAGTGCAAGCAAGTAAGAACAATTAACATATGCTTCCTTACAGTGTTGTTACTAGGAGGGAGCCACTATGCATTATTTCTCATTCTACAGATTAAGTAGCTGCTGGGTCATATTTGCAATCTGCCTTTTTCCTTTCTACCTGTATTTTAAAAACATAAACCCACTCTGCTCCACTTCACAAGTAAAACAGGGCATGAAGACCCATCTGCCAGCATTCCCTCGTTTCCAGTCGGATTACTCCTTTTAACAAAGGGTTGATTATTTTGAGCGGTGGGACAGGCTCGAATAGCAAATCTCTCCAAAAAAGCAGCAAAGCTAATGAATTGCACAGCTTAATCTTTGCAAAATAAATGTGCTTGCTTCTCACCAGTAAGATGATTTTTGTTTGCTTTCTTACATTTTCTTGAGGAACAAACAGCTTTCTCTTGTCTTCCCCTCCCCCACAAAACAGTTTGTGCACGTGTCTTCGTTTTCTTTAATGCATATGTATTTTGTGGAAGTTTTTAGTAATAAATATGTCAGAGGCTGACTTAATGCTGACCTCTTGCTGAGCCGCCCTCTTTGAATGTTCCTGGTAACTAACTCCCAGGAGGAGGAAACCCCTGAAGAAAAAAAAATAGCTAGTGGATAAGTTGTGACACAGGAGCTTCCTGAATCGGGCCTGCTTTCACAAAGATAAGACGCCATTGGTGGTCGCATCTGCAACCAACCCCAAAATTGATGTAGAAATATTCTTCTCGCTCCTTGGAAACTTCTCATGCAAAAGCTCTCTTTGGACCTGAAAGATAAGTTAGTTGTTTCCTTTGCAAGAAGACTCAAGGGTTTCCACACCTGTGTTTTCCTTTCTTCTCTTTCCCCAGAGGCACAATGTTTCACTTTCCTGCTAAGCCTTGTGGCCCAAAGCCATTGTAGCACTTCTGTAAGTCTGACTTCTGCAGATCTTTCTTTTTATGCTGTTTTGTTATTGTATAGTCATAATTTTTCTCCTCTTCTCAAATCCTGGCGTTCCTGGCCAGTAGGGTAGTTCTGACTGACAGTACTCCAGTCAGCCTAACTCTTATCCTTGCGTCTGCCTGTATTAACAAGATTAAAAAGTGAAAGAGATGTGGAGATTAGCTTTGTAGCAAGACAGACTAGATTCTTTCTGTTCTGTCAGGAATAATCTAAAGGTTTAGACGAATGATCCATAATCACTTTAATACTTGGTATTTTCTTTTAGCTCTTTGTCTATAAACATGTGCTTCATCATGTGGGATATAGTAACTAATATCTACAAAATAAATTCTGTAGACACCTTGAAGTGACTTCAGGTTGTTTCTCAAACTAAGTGATGAAGCTGAGAATAGGAACTACATTTGTAATTGCATCCCAGCTGTATCTTCTTCTTCCTACAACTTCAAGCATATTTTAGGGTGTGTGTAGATGAAATGGGGACCCTAAATTGAAGCGGTGGATTTAAAAAAAACACTGCTTCAATTTAGGGCTAATTAAACCCCTGTGTTGTGCACACACACCACTGATTTACCTGCCTCTCCGGCGGGGAAGGGGGGAGGCTGCTGCTTCCCTCTGTGGCAGCAGCGCCCTCCCCTCCCCCCTCAGGTGGCACCTGCCCTCAGGCACCCAGATCAGGTGGTCCCAGGGGCCACCGCAGCCATGGAGGGAAGAACCGGGTCCCCGCACAGCTCGGGCGGGCAGGCTCTGAGGGGAGGGGAGAGATCAGGTTTCCTGCTCTCCTTGGGTGAAGCCTGCTTTCCCAGGCTGCTGCCAGGCTGTCTGCAGGGCTTCCTGCAGAGCCGTGGAGCTGCACGGAGCCTGGTGCTTTGCTCCACAGCTGTAGGGGCAGCAAACTAAAACTCTCTAGTGTAGTATTTGTTTGCTGTTTGTGAAGCAGCGATGTTTGTGAGCCGGAATTGATTCAATCTTTGCAGGTTAGTCTAACCTGGCTAGGATGAACTGGTTTATAACTGGACAGATGTTCTCTCTGGACTGAGGAAATTCAGGCACATGCCTGCAGTGGCTCAGGCTAGAAGCTGCGGGGTGCTAGAGCAGCCCTCCCTTCCCTTGTACAGACTGAGCACAGGGGTGGGGGCATGGACAAACTCCCACAGGAACTCTGATTAGGAAGGTCCTGCAGATGCATTGCCTGCACAGGCCCAAGCTTTTCACTGCTGGCTGCTCAAGGGGCAGGGGTGTTGCCAGATCCCAGCTCCTGGCTAGCACTCTGAGGCAGTGCATGCATCTACTGATGATACGGAGCTTTTCAATCTCCCTCTCCCTGCTTCTTTTTACTGTCTGCAGCAAACTGACAGGTGAGCAAGCCAGCAGGAGGCTGGTAATAGTGATTATCCCCTCATCAGCAAAACAGTAGGCTCTCTCCATTACTTCAAACTTTTATTAAACAGCTTACCAGCTGACCTGTTGCTTCACTCTAAATAGCCCCAAGCAGTCACTGTTGTGTCTGCCTTTCCCAGTTAAATTGGAGAGACACATACAGATATCTCTCAGCATTAGCTAGTATACCACATTCGTAGGGGCCATGGGGCCAGGGGCCATGCTGTGGAAGATGGGAGGGGAGGGGATTCCTGCTTGAGCAGTGAGGCAGACTAGGGCAGGGGGAAGCCAGGCAGACCCTGCTGTGCCAGCAGTCTGTGCCAGAGTTCCAGCCAGAGAGCAAAGGGGAGGGGCCAGCTCTGCTGTGGAGCAGAGAGCCCCATCCAGCCCAGAGAGCATGCCGGGATCCTGGGGGTGTCTGGTTTAGCTTAAACTAGCAAGGGGTCTAGGACAGACATTGAATAAATGAGTTTGAGCCAAATCAGTTAAGTCTGATGCTACATTCAACCATGTTTATCTCAAACCAGTTTCAGCCATTTTCAAACTGGTTTATATACACTGAACATCTGTTCTGTTACAGGTTTAAACCAGTTTCTGATCACTTAAACCAGTTTATGTGTAATGTCTGTCCCTAGCCTAAGTGAAAAAGGTAGTGGTGACTACTGGAAACTGACCTATTTACCTATGTTAAATAAAATATATGGCAAATAATGCCCTTTGTACTACCTTTACCATAGAAATTACCTTGAATACTAAAGGTTTATCAAAGGTAAAATACTCACTAGGACAGCGCTCGAGATAATGATGACTTCTCTGAGGTAGCCATTTCTACATTGCATCCATCTATCAGTTGAGACCTGTGAGGATGTCTTTGCTAATGGGTCATATTCAGATGGCAAGGAAGCATTGAAGCTGAAAGCAGGGAAGCTTACTAATTCTGGTAAACTGCCAGTGACTGTGATTTTGGAGTTTTAAGACATTTTCCAGGCCTTTAAATAAAAATCACGGTAGGTCTATGGTCCTTTTGCCTACCCTAGTTTTGTTTTAAGATTAAGATGGCCACATGCCATAACAATGGGAACTAGATAAGTTCAATGATTGCTATTTAAAAAGTCACCATTCTCTAGCTGTGTCTGAGATTGCAGAGCTTATCAGTGCTTAGCAGTAGTTGACATAGTGGAAGTAAATAAAGTAGTATGGAAGCCCAGTTTTTATGCTGAATTTGAGAATGATCATTGTATGGGTCAGCCTTGCACATTCTTTTTAAAAGAATGGTAATTCAAATATAGGATAAAGGCATGATAAATAGGGACCTACCAAATTCACAATTGTGTGGTTTTTCACAGAAAATGCAAAATTGAGCAGGCTCCTCATTTTGGCCACCTTACTGCAAACCCTCCACCTGCCTTACCGAAAGTAAAACACTGGCTCCCTTAAGGGACCCAGCAGTCTTCATGGCTCTGTGGCCTGGCCATGCAGCCCTCTAGGGTGGTGAGGGCGGGAGAGAGGCTGCTGGCACAAAAGGCTCCTGGAAAGATGGCTGCTGCCTCCGCTCCTCACTGCTGATTGGCTGAGAGGGCTGCGTGTTTTGTGCCCTGCCCCTTGCCACCAATCAGCACCGAGGTATGGGACTGCATGACAGAAAGTCTTCACAACCATTCAGTGGCAAGGGGCCAGGTTGTATGATGGACAGCACTCACAACCAATCAGCAACAAGGGGTGGGCCCACTGGGGCCTCTCAACCAATCAGAGATGTGGGGGAGTGGACCTTGCCCTCCTCAGCCCACAAAAATGACCATTGGTCATGAGATCTGCAAGCAAAATCGGCTGGCCACCTCCTCAAATTAGGTAGACCCCTAATGATAGACGTGTACCTTACAGACTAAATCAGAAATGCATAAGCTTTCATGAGCTTAGCTTTCCTTCATCAGATGCTATGAAAGGACATGCATAGAATGGTTTATCAAACAGAGGCAGTGATCAAACAACAAGGGAGAAGGGAAGTTCTGGGAGAGGCAAACAAGTAACAAACCCATAGGAACAAAGGGGTCACGGATGCTAATTTCGCTAATGGGATAAGAATCTGTAGTTGCTGTTTAGACCAAACTTCTACTCTGTGGATAATTTCTTGTTTCACAATTTCCCATTCAAGTTGTTTTTTCAAGTTTTGTTGTTTAAAAACAGCTGCTCTGTGGTCAGTGATGGACTGTCCAGAGTGATACAGTGTTCTGCCACAGGCTTGTGTGTCTTTCTGGAACTGATGTCAGATCAATTTTCATTCATTCTTACACGTAGGGATTAACTCCACCCTGCCCTTTCCCAATGTAGACAGCAAAGGGCACTGTAAGTAGGTGATGGCATTAGTAGAGGTGCACATGAATTAACCTTGGATTTTATAACTGATTTCATCCAGTGATGATTTAGTTTGTATTGATAAGGGGCCACAGCTTGCATATGGTTCCATCCTGGGTGTCTTGGTGGCATTAGGAGTTAGGTAGACTGCTTGAGAGATCCCATGGCAAGTTGGAGGGGCAGCTGTCTGTAAAACTAGAAGACATTTGTTATTTCAGAAGGGTTTGGTGGTTATTAATTATATGTTCTATGACTGTGTTTAAAATGGGGGCCAGAGGTGACAACCAGAGGGATTCTGGTGTTCTTGTGTTGGGGTTGGTACTGAAGCAGGTTGGAGTGATATCTGAGTCTGACTTCGTTCCTTTGAGTGGCTTCAGTTTTTAGATTATATTATAACTTTAGAAATCCCTGCCTTAGATCTTTAAGGTGTGCAAGCTGGTTGGTGAGATCAGAACAGATACAGTTGTAGGGTAAAGCTTGGCTGAAGACAATGAAATCAGTGGTATTGTTAGGATGAAAGTTCATGGTGTGAAGGTAGTGGTGGTGGCTAATGAGTTTCTGATAAAATGTGGTTGCAATGTGGCTACTGCAAACCTTTACCGTGGTGTCTAGAAAATTAATTTGCTGGGATTATTTCAGAGTTAGTTTGGAAGGGTGGAAATTGTTAAAGTGAATTCAGATATATACTGTTATCTCTTTATATTACAGTATATTGTAACATCACCCCTTGAAAGCAGTTTTGATCTCTAATACTTTAAAGCATTTCAAATTTCTCAGCATGTAGGAGAGGCAAGGATTTATTTTAATGATATCTTTTATCAGACTAACTGTACATTTGGGAGAGATGCTAGACAAGCTTTGGGGCACAAAGTACTCTTCCCGGGGGGGAGAGGTTAATGCACCTTGAGTAGTAAGACATCATATTTTATGATGGTATTTAGAACAAGGAGAACAGGAAGGGCTTCTTCATGGTTTCTGTTTTTCCTGTTCTCAAAATCTTTTTTGTTGTTATACGAGTGGGTTTTGTCCTTGTGTGGTACAGTTTTAACCCTATAAATTTAATATGATAGATTTAGTCACAAAAATATTCCAGATTTGAGGTCCCTTCCAGATATCATCATAGGGGATTCTAGCCCAACCCCATTCAAGGCAGTATAATTTATCTAAGCCTAAACCATTCCCAACCAAATGTTTGTCTAAACTTTACTTCCAGTGACACAGCTGCCACAGCCTCTCCAGTAATCTGTTCCAGTACATGACTACTCTCAGAGCTAAGAAGTTCTCTTGCAATTTAAGCCCATTTGCTTTTGTAGACACAGAACAATAGATTGCATCCTAGCCTATACGAAGACAGCTGTGGCTACCCATAAATTTATCAGGGGAGGACAGCAGGGAATTGGGGATGCTCTGTTTTCCAGAGCGCCCCAGGGAGTAACTAAGAATAATGGGTGCAAGCTAGTGGAGTGTAGATCTATGTTAGACATTAGGAAGAAATTTTTTACAAGAAGAGTGGCCTGAGGAGAGCAAGGTCCATTCCCCCACGTCTCTGATTGGTTGAGAGGCCCCAGTGGGCCCACCCCTTGTTGCTGATTGGTTGTGAGTGCTGTCCATCATACAACCTGGCCCCTTGCCACTGAATGGTTGTGAAGACTTTCTGTCATGCAGTCCCATACCTCGGTGCTGATTGGTGGCAAGGGGCAGGGCACAAAACACGCAGCCCTCTCAGCCAATCAGCAGTGAGGAGTGGAGGCAGCAGCCATCTTTCCAGGAGCCTTTTGTGCCAGCAGCCTCTCTCCTGCCCTCACCACCCTAGAGGGCTGCATGGCCAGGCCACAGAGCCATGAAGACTGCTGGGTCCCTTAAGGGAGCCAGTGTTTTACTTTCGGTAAGGCAGGTGGAGGGTTTGCAGTAAGGTGGTCCTTTTTATATGCCTTTTCCCCACAATTCTATTAGTTTAGTTAAGCCAATGGGTTGTGTCTTCTCTTAACCTTAAATGTAACCCCTTTGGGCAGGAATGGTCTCCTCCTGAGACTGGTCATTGACTACAGGGCCTATAGCTGACTAGAGTCTCTGGAAAGCACTGGAAGACAAATAATGTTACTATTTTTGAGGAAAATGCTAAACCTGTACTTTTGGGGCTAAAAGGGAAAAGGTGAGTTCAGTTTTCTGTATTGCCCAGGTTGGCTAATGCTTGATTGGAGAGGTGGAAAGGCTAAAAGCTGAAGGTGTAAGCTCCAGTGTCTTTGTCACTTTAGATAGTAACTTGCTAATGTGATCACTTGTCCCAAGAGCGACAGTCTACATGAGGAAGCTTACAGATAATACCTCACAGATGGTTTCTGTATTGTCAGAAGTCTGAAGTTTGCTTTTCTCTCCACCCTGACCCTGCAGTGATAGTAGGAACTTTGGAGTGGGGACCAGATTTATCAGAGCCTGTTGTATAGAGGGACAAGAGAAGGCTTCAGGGGAATGGTGACACAGATAGAGTGCAAAGCCAGTCATGCATGTATGTAGTAGTTATGAGTTACTTCATTTGGATAATGGATATTTATGTTAATTTTAGTTTCAACTGATGTATGCTTTAAAAATATTATCAAGCAGACCATGGGTTTGGACCATGCATGTTCCTGACAGCTGAGCTAACATGAAGAGAACCATGCTTGTTGATATTCATCCCTGATGTGCCTCCTACCTCTTCTTCCCTGGCAGTTTACAGCGGTGATTTTCAATTGGGGATTGGGATGCCTTGCAATCCTTTTGGAGGTGTTGCAATGTGCCACACAATGTTAACACCTTTAGGTGTGCTGATATCCTTCACAAGATAAATCCAGCTACTTCAAGTAGTAATCTGTAGTGTTAAAAGCATTTGGACTTGTTGGGGTCTTTCTGAGTTCTTTGCAGTAGAAGAATTTCTCTACTATTTTTATGTAGTAAATAATCAGTTGAAAACTAAGAGCTGACATTTTCTGAGGGGAGTCTTGAGTCTAAAAAAATCATTGAGAACCAATGGTTTACACTTTGTCTGGTAGGGTATTTGACCATGGGACCTACTTCTTCCCTTTTTTTTAAAGGGGATGATTTCCCCATGATGGGGAGGGTAATAAGGTCCACCCTGCCACATCCACTGCACACTTTCTCATCAGTGTGGTTTTTTCCAACCATAAAGAGCACACTGTGGTGTCCCGCAGAAGGAGCATGGTTGACAGTTTCCTTCCACATGAGAAGATCCTTGCATACAGAAGATTCTGGGCAAACCTCTAAATTACCCATAGTTTCAGCTTAATATAATAACCTGGCATAAGATGAAGCAATATTTTTCAGGCTGCTAAATTTGCCACTGTGGGTAAAAACATTCCTATGTTTTACATGCTTAAATCTTTAGGAATTAAAAGGACCATTTAAAACATAAGAGATTAGTCCTCAGTTTCCAAAGTTGCCATTTTTCACATTTCATGGATCCAGTAAGCCAGTCCTTTTTATTTCAGTTTTCTGTTCTGACATGCTTCAGGGAGAAAAGCTGTGAGAAAATACAAGCTGAGCCGAACTCTTCAGGAACCCTTTTACCTGGTTTGTTTCAGTTTAAATGTAGTTAATGACAAAATGGTTGCAATGTAACGAGTGCTTGTTTTATTACTCTCTTCAAGGAGTAATACCAGCTCTTAGCAGCCTTTTCCTTTGTATAACCTTTCATGCAATTATACTATGTGGGTCACATTCTTTAGAGACAATTTCTAGAATAATAGTGGTTGTATGACGTAAAGAGTACTGTTCATGGTTTTAAAGATCATCCTTGTAAAGGATTTGTTGGAGCAGATAAGACGATTGTGTAGCAGGACCCAGAGAACACGCATCTCCACGCACTCTGTAATGGCACCTTAACTTAAAAAAAGGTTGTTTTTCAGAATTGTACGTATGGAGAGTCGGTTATAATGGAAATTTTCAGCCTTCAAATCAACCAACAATTCACCATGCTGGATGTGGCCTCCAGTTCAGTATTACTATGCATGGAACAACCTAAATAAGTAGTTGATAGCTGATTAGTTGCTTTACCAACAAAAAGATTATTTGATTACATCTGGTTATTTTAATAAACTTAATGCTTTCACAGTTACAGGTGCAAAGTAGGGTTACCATATGTCCGGATTTTCCTGGACATGTCCTTTTGGGTCCTCCAGTCTCTGTCTTGGTGGGTTTTTTTGATTTTCCTGGTAGAACTGCATTTCCCAGCTTGTTCTAGCAGCGTGTGTGTTTACCAGGGTTCGGGTTTTCTGTTTGCTACAGAACAATGTGCATTCTCCTCTTTAAAGCTGCTTGGGGTGATTGGAGGTAGGGTCTGTGTGCGCACATGTACATGGCTGGCATATAGCCAGACAGGCTGGTGGGAGCTGCCTTAGCAGCTGGCTGCAGGTAAGTCTATGGGATGGTGGGAGTTGTAGGGTCAGGGCTTGGAGACTGTGCAGGGGGCTCTGTGTGTGTGTCAGGGATGTGTTGAGGGAATGTGTGTGTGTGGGGGGGTGCCTGCTGGCACTGGGGAAAGGTGTATGGGTGCTACGGCTATAGCAGGGCAGGGAGAGGCACCTGCCCTTCCAGCAGGTGAAGGGGGCAGAATGGGCCCTTGGGGGCAGTGGAGAGCTACACAGCCATGCCAGCAGCACCAGGGCTGGTGCCCATGCTTCTAGGGATGGGGTGGCCAGGAGACGCTGCCCAGGGTGGCACAGGAGTCTCTGCCCAGGGTGGACGGTGCCACCAGTCTTCCCTCCTCCTCCCTCCAGGCCATGCCAGGGCTGAACTCACCCTCCCACTGCCTGTATGAGCTGCAGCCACTGCAGCTGCTGTACTCTGGCCTGATTTGGATGGTGGCAGCTGGAGCCCTCTCCAGCAGGGCTGTGGGGAGCAGGCGGCTGCGAGTTGGGACTGAGGGGTCCCGGCAGGGCCAAGGACCTACGGGTCAGGAGTGAGAGTGGGGCAGCAGCAGGGATGGGGAACTACAGGTTGGGAGTGAGGGGCACCGGCAGGGACAGGGGAGCTGTGGTTGAGAGGGGAACTAGAGAGAGTGGGGGGCTATGTTAGGAGTTAGGGGCACGCCCCGCCAAAGAGATGTCCCCATTTTTGGAACTGGAAATATGGCAACCTTAGTGCAAAGTAAGTTGCACTGTTTAGTTAAAGGCAATTCTATTTGCTTTTTTAAGTTTGATTGGAATTGGAATACAGTTTCATGACTTGTTTTCTTTATTTGGGAAATGGGGTATTTAAACTAGAAACTACAGACCATTTATTTTTCTAGCTATGCAGAGTAGCATAATAAAGATAAGGCTTCTGTCTCTTATGAATAGCTGCAGCTTGTTTTGTGAGACCTGTCATATTCTTTATAAAACTATTCATTTAAGTAAGAAATTTAGGTTCAGGTCAAATTTAAATGCATGGAGATGTTGAAGCTTAATTAGTATTTGCAAAACACTTAAGAGATCCTGGGCTGGTGAATGTAGATGCTGATGGAAGAAGTCTCCCATGCAGCATAGTCCTTCCATTAATTATCCAGTTTTTACCGATTTGTGTTAGCCATATTTATGGCCCTGGTTATGGATTAAGTTCTTATTAAACTAAGCACTATACAAACACAGGATAAGGAGATGAGCCTTACCTCAAACAGCTTGCACAATGGAAGTGTAAGATGAGAGACAACAGGTACATACAACCAGATGATGAAGAAGAGCATTAAAAATCCCTCTGACATTATGAGAGTATTTTGCCCCTTAATTCCTCTTGCTGTAGTACTTTCCCTTTGTTTTCGAGAACACAAGAAGTGAACGTGGTGCTCTTTCAGAATCCCTGGGAGCTGAGCTCCCTCTCCTGAAGATGGAATTTAAATCACTGATCTAATTGACACCTAAGCTTGGTCTTTTTTTTTCTCCTGATGTTGCTGTAAAGTCAACTGACTCCTGTTCTCTTGGGCCACAAGACAGCTCTGAATGGCACAAAAGTCAAGCAAATGGATGTCATATTGCAAGTGCCAAATTTGAGAGTGTGACAGTTCTTGCCTTTTCATGGCCGGCACATGTTCCTGGGGTTTTGCATGCCCTGGGAAGATAAATGCCCCATGAGAGCATGTATTGCACTGCCCCATCCTGACTCTGGGCACAACCTTGTGAGCAGGGGAACCCACTTGCAGAGATGTTCCCCAAGTTAGGACAACAGCCCCAGGTGCTGTGCCCTACAGGGTCCGGCCCCGAAACACTGGGAGTGGCAGGGACCTGACCTGGCAGGACAGCAACCCCAGCAATGTCTGTAGATGCAAGTGAATTAGATCAGCTGGGCTGGGACACATCCTGGCACAACTGATCTTGCTCCAAAGAAGACATCTGTTTATAGTCTTGGATCCTGAAATTAACTTTCCATTGCACAATAAAACAATAACAGGTCATAGGAAACAGCAATAAAAAACACTAATTTATTGGAATCTAAAGCATTATTTTTCCTGGTCATTCTCTGAAATGTTTAGAATGGAATTGCTATCCAAACTGAATGAAAGATAAACTAACACATTGTGAATTATTCAGATTTAGAATAGGCTGTAGCCTGGCCCAATGGCGCTCACTTGCCACACAAAATTTTATGGATTATATTATAAGAAGCACGGAATGTCTTTTATGAGGCTGAATTCTTGCAAATTTGATTAAAATGAAATTCTGACAACTATAAAAAAAAACAAAACAGTTTTCATCATTTTTGACACAAAAAAGGGATTCCATAAGTGACTGACTCGGCACTAATGGCTGTAATAGTTCAACACCTAAAAGCAATTTTCCTCCAAATGTCTCTGAAGGGAACACTATTCTTGGCCTCAAAGAGGGCAGGAGCTCTACAGCATAGTTTATCTTTTGGTTGATGGGCTAGTGAGCATGGTCCTTGTATTTATTGCTGCTTAGAGATAATCTATAAAAGTGGGGTGTGTTCCTCTATGATGTGTAATCATTTTTTCCCAAACGTCTTGTTTTTGTCTTTTATAATGATGGGAAAGCAACTGTCTAGCAACTGTCTAGCCAGCCTAAGGCTTTCATACACACAATATACATAAGATTAGCTCAGATTGGTTTTAAAATCACTCTAGTTAAGCTTGGGAAATAACTCGTGTAAAAATATATTTATATTGATTTACAGTATTTATACTGATTTAGCTTGATTTTAATCAAGATGTAAGTAAGCATCTTCTCAAACAAATGCAAGTTAGGACCTACCTCATGCTCTAAAAGTCATTACTGTATGTGATAATGAAGCAGTGGAGGGCAAAAAGCTGTTTATGCTTTGCAATTCACCTTTAAGCACTGAAGCATATGACATCCAAATGTTGTCTTTTTTGCTTTTTCTCTAGACTGTTTGGAGTTGTGTACATAGTCACTGGTAGGGAATCATATTAAAGACAGAGCAGCCTGTTTGGAAAAAGTTTGTCTTTGATCCACACATGAGCTTTGTTGATTAGATCCCATTCATTTTTCTTAATCCTCGTTATAACTGGTAAGCAACACGGCACATTATAATGTGAAATGAAACGTCATAAGATAGAGCAAACTCCTCTTCTCTGACATACAGGCAGTCCTCGACTTACAACGTTTTGACTTGCAGCGATTCGCACTTGTGGCGCCGGGCATTTACACCCATGTTATTACTTACGCCGCTGGATTCTCACGCAGCGCTACAGGGAAATTTACAGTGAGAAAAAGAGGGCAGCAAAACAAACAGCCCTGGATCAGTTTCTCAAAAAGCCAGCAAGAGGCCCTAAGTCTGCCCAAAATCTCCCCAAAGAAGCCCTTCTGAATTCCATGACCCTGATGAAGGTGTTCCTTCACCTTCTGACTAAATACAATTTTATGTGATTAGTTGCTGTATTGCCCTGTTTAATTGATTTATATACAGTACACTTTAGAAAGCTTTGTCCTGTACAGTGTATATCATTTATAGTTGATTATATAGTTGATTTAAATATGGTGTTTATGGTAATTTCTATAAAAAGTTGGGCATCAGGGCCTTGGTCAGGAACATAAGCCCCTATTATAACATTGTTTCTATGGGAAAATCAGATTTGACTTGCATCATTTCGACTTACAGCACCTTTTCCACGAATGTAACCTGTCATAAGTGCGAGGACTGCCCGTACTGTATCAAAACATTTGCAATGTACCATAGATGTACTCTTCCTTACCCTGACAGTAAATACACTCCCAAAATACACATCCTGTATTGTGGAACTGGCTGAACATGTCAAGATGATTAAGGCCAGGAAAATGGAAATGGGAAATTTCTGTGGATATTTTTTGTTTTGTTTGTTGTTTTTTTTGGTATTCACCTATAGTTTCCATTCAGTAAACCTAAAACAACGGAGAGTTATTTAGCATTTGTAATGTGTTTACCCATGTGACTACATGGGTAATGTGTACCTTCTGTAAGGACTTGGTTGTAGGGGATCAGTAGGCCACCAGGGGAGGGCCAGAGATGGGAGCTGGGGGACCCAAAGGTACACACAACATTGTGGGTGTGGGAAGGGGGCAAGCAGTAGACTCCCAAGTACCCAAACCAAGGGGGAATTCCTGGAGCAGAGTCCAAGTCACAGACCAAGTCAGGGACCAAATAACCAAATCCAGGGACAGAGTCAAGAGGCAGAGCCAAGCAGGGTCGGAAGTCAGAAAACTAAAGTCCACAGGGTCCAGGATGGTTTACCGCTGCAGGCCATCCAGAAGATGGACTTAAATGAGGAGGCTGCTCTCCCCAGTAGCTGATCAGAACACCCTAACTGTGGTTTACCAGCAGAATAGGGCTTCCAATTAGAGCAGAGGTGGGCAATTATTTCAGCTGGAGGCCTGCTTAATGAGTTTTGGTGAGCTGTTGAGAGCTGCAAGGTTAGCCCTGCCCCTTGACAGCTGTCCTGCCCCCTGAGCACCATCTTGGGACCAGAAGTCCCACCCCTAACCCCTGACCTCTGCCCCCAGAAGAGCTCCTTTTACTCCCCCCTTCCCCCCAGAAGTACTCCTTGTGGGAGAGGGTGCTATGCATGTGGTGGCAGTGTGCAGGGTCAGCCCCATCTGGTCCCATAACACGCAACTCCCATGCACCCGCCCAAGTCCCCAGCTGCAGATAACGGCAGCAAGTGGAGCCAGTCTCACCCAGCCCCATAGTGCCTAGCTCCCACAATCCTACCCCAGGCCCCAGCCACACATGGTGGCAGCATGTGGGGCCAGCCTGACCCAGCCCCACAGCGCGCAGCTCCAGCAGTATGCAAGGCCAGCCCAGTCGAGCCCAGCCCCATAGTGCACAGCTCCCTATACTCCCACCCCCTTTCCTCTAGCGAGAAGTCCTGGTCCAGGCCCAAGCCCGGTGGGGTCCATACCTGAATTCCCACTCTCATAGGCAGGGAGGACTGGGAACAGCCCTGGGGGGAGGGGAGAGGGGGCAGGCACAAGATCTGCCAGGCAGAGGCTCCTCGTCTTTCAGGCCCCCTGGCTTGGGGCTGGGGTAGGGCAGACCAGGCTGGGGTGGGGGGTAGTTGCTTAGGAACCAGAGCTGCACCTCCTGCATGGAGGCACCGTTTGTAGAGTGCAGTGAGGGTCAGGGTTTACAGGGGGCTCATGGAGGGGCTAAATGGGCTGGATGGAATTGCCTGGTTGGTTGGATTCAGCCCATGGGCTGTATTTTGCCCACCCCTGAGTTAGAGCCTCAGGCAGGTTTAACCAATAGGCAATTAGTCCTGGCTGGGCTGCCTGTTAGAGCTCCTGAGGTATAGGTTGTAGCCATGTTGGTCTAAGGACATAGGCAGATACGGTTCTTTGGGTAAATTTGATATATTTTATTAAAGCAGATCAAATAGTTGGAAAAAATTCTTCTTTGTAAGGTTTCAGGTTTAAATACCTTTCATCAGGCTGAGGAAGCATCTGCAGTTGGAGTGTGGATGAAAGAATAGTAAAGAAGTCAGAGGCTGGTGCGCATGCAAGGAAGGCAGTCAGTGGGGACGTAAATTGGGGAATCCTCAGTTTAGGGCTCCTGACACCTTCCAGGGTGCTCTGAACAGTGTGACTAATACCTGTCAGGTGTTCATCCTCTCATGTTCTCCCCAGGGGGAGCATACGCAGTATTAGGTTAAAAGGGATTGGAGGGAAAATGATCCTTTTGGGACTCCACAAATGAGAGGTCTGGTGAAGGAGGGTGCATCATATAGGAATGACTAGAACTGTTTTAAAGAATTACTTTGCTGTCTCAGATGGCAGCAATATGTCATGGTCAGCTGTGGTAAATGGTGCCAAGAGGGCCCATGGATGAGAATGGATGTCCACTTTCTAGTCTTGCTGAATCGTCTACGCTGCCACCTGCTGAAGGTTTTTGGGTTGTGTTGGATTAGGTTATTTACAGGGTTCAAACTGAGCCATCGTAAGCCACCAGAAAGTGGGAGATGTATAGGCTTTTATAGTATTTAAACATTTTTTGTTAAAATGGCTAGGAAGGCACTTATAAGCTAAATTACATATGCAGTGTTCCTCTGCATCCATAGAAGAATATAGATAGATTGTTGGATAGGTAGATAATATAAGAAGTGAGAATTGTTCCAGTAATTTTAATATATATATTTATATATATATAAAATATAAGGTCTACTCTTGCTGATGCCCAGTTGTACCAGTTTGCTGATACCAGAATAATTAAATACAAATCTTCTATGGTGGGCTCAGATATATTGGTATAAAAACATTTAAAAAGATAGAATTTACGGTCAAATAAACTATACTAGAACAATGCTCTTCATACTAACTTATTTGCATCCCAGGAGTAATTCTGGTATAGCAACTTTGCTTAAAAAATTTGCGCCTTTAATTGAAATAGTTATACCAGTGCACAGTCTGTATGCAACTCAGCCCTAATTATTATTAGAGGCTTGACAACTATTTTTGCTGATGATGGTTTCAGCAGAAGCATATGGCAGAAGTAATTATTTAGTGCCTATATTTTTGAAATTGTAAATGAATATCTATTAAGTTATTTTATCCATCCCTTGGGCCCCTCCTTGAGATGGAAGAAGAAAGGACTGAGACAGAAACATGAGGACCTTGAAAATAAAAATCCAACAGCAGAAAAGCTCAGAAGAAAGTTTTGCTGAGAAGTAGGTTCTGTTGTTTCTGCTAACTTTAAGAACAAATGCTGTAAAAAAAGGTAAGCTTAGCATGCTTGCCCGGTTTATGTGATGTGGCTGTCCCTGTCTGATTCCTAAAACAGAATCTCCTGCTAATAGTTAAAAAAGCAGGTAACTGTTTAGTGAAAGGTGTATTTTGCAGCTATTTGTGTTAACAATGGATGAGGGACTGGGGGCCGGGGGGCACGGCGGTAGCAGGAGTGGAGTGGCCGGAGCCCAGCGGTGGTAAGCAGGGGAGGTCCCGCAGATGCCGCCGGTGCTGTCAGCGGCAGGGTGGGGGTGAATGGCGAGTGCTGACCGAGGGTCAGTGACCACCCACAGCTGCCACTGGCAGCGTCGGCAGTGGCCAGCGGGGATCACGGACCACCTGCAGACACCACTGGCGGTATTGGTGGGGTGGCGACCGTACCTTTTTGTAGGGAGTGTGCTGCCAGACTCAGGTGGTGCACATGCATCCACTGTGTATCGCCCCTGCTTCTGCTCCAGTCTTGCTGTTTTGTTTCACCTGTGCCTAGGTCACTGTGGTATCTAAGGACTGAAACTTGTTATGAATTGTAATCTAGCTCTGGCTAGCATCTTCTGAACTGTTAGACTTGTGAATTAATGGATTCAGGTCTCCTTGCCTAGAGCCTGAGACCACCTGCTTTTCCCACAAGGTGCTTTTGGAGGTAAAAGCTGCCTTGTTCCTGTTTCTTTATGCTTTTCTTCAGGTAGTTCTGATAGAAATCATTCCCATTGCCCATTGGGACTTCAGCCTTTGGGCATCTCTTATTCTGTGAACACCCAGACACCCATCTTCCCTTTCCCAGTCAATCTTTGTTTTCTACATCAGTGTTGTTTCTATAGAGCCAATTTGCCTCTGAACCCCCAGCCACTGCACATCTTGACATGCATCTTGGTCTTCCACCCAATCTCTTCTCACCTCTCAGTCCTGGAGAGAGCTGTATACTGTAAAATATTTGTATAGATCATTTTGTACACTTTAATATAGTTAAAATAACATCTTGTATATTTATTTTAGTAACCCCTGTTGCATTGCAGCCTTACTAAAGCTTTATATTTTAGATGGTAATTCTATTTTTTTTGAAACCTAATGTAGTTATGCACAATTGTAATGCAAATATGTTGTAGTTCTGGTTTGGGATTTTGATGCATGTATTTCTTCAGACTTTATCAGTTTCTTGGAATAGCAAGAGATTTCTAGTACGGCTGTGCGAAGCCTCAGTCCCTGATTCGATTCGGTGGAGATTCAGCCCAATTTGGTGGCTGAATCTCTGAATCTGAATCAAATCAGGATACCTTTTAATCTCTCTGAATTGAATTGGAACCCTCTGAATTGATTCAGAGGCAGTTGGAAAGATTTGGTGATTCAGACATAGACACAGCTTTAAATGTTTTTTCTACATACCTCAAGGCACCAGGCAGCTTGTCAATACTGCAGTGCTGGTTCGCATGGTGTGTCCCACAGGAGTGCAGGGTGCTCCACAGTGCACTCAGCAACAGACCTGGAAGTGGACCAGAAGCACTTCCGGTCCACTTCTGGGTCCGCTAGGAATCGTGCGGGGGGGGCTCCCCCAAGCCTCCCGCCCAGTTCAGCAGCTGGCACCTTCTGGTTCTGGGGGGGGCACCAGTGTCCCCCCATGGCCTATCACCAAGCTGCAGGATGCACTCCCCAGTGCAGTCCCTAGCAGACTAAGAAGTAGACCTTCCAGGTACTTCCACTAGCACTTCCGGTCTACTTCTGGGTTTGCCGCGAAGCACGCGGGATTGGGGTGGGGGCTCCTGTGGGATGCTCCATCCACCCCACCATCACCGCTTTCAGAAGCCATGCCTGGTACCTTAAGATATATAGAAAAAACATTTAAAGCTGTGTCTATGGCCGAATCGATGATTCTCTGAATCAGCATTGAATCTTCAGATTCGGATTTGACTGAATCAAATCAGGGACAGTGATCCAAATGAACAAATCAAATCACTATCCATTTTGCACACCCCTAATTTGTAGGTATTAAATTCTTTTCTGGTTCTTGGCTTCTGTCTGTTTCTTAATAAGAAACGATAGATTTTACTGCTCTCTTGTGAATTTGAATTCTGAAGTTGAATTTTGTTTGTTAAATAAGAAATATTGATTACTGATGTTTGTATCTCTTGCAGATCTTGAAATAGTTACCTTAAATCCATGCTATTTACATTTATTTTAAGATGTTCTGGCCAAATAAGACTTGAAGAAACTCTTGCTGGTAGAGTCCTAAAAGAAAACATAGAAACATGAGTGTACTGTTTTAGCCTTTAGGGAAGAAGTAATATTGGATGGCTGTCATTTACAGCAGGGATATTAAAACTGCTCTTAGCCCTTATACCTTACTGACCTCTGAAGATATTTTTGTTTCTGGCTACTTTATTGAAAAATCCTGAAGTAACTCTCTAGATCATTTCAAAGTCTGGCCATGAGCAGTGGAGCTTGTTAGCTGAAGTGCCATTCCCTGCAGAGTGCTCTTACCTGAGGTATTCTAGGTGAAGCACAATCAGCTTTTAGTTTTTCAGCTTTGCTTGTGTAGCTCATTTTGCCTCTTGGTGTATCATGTGTCTGAGTTGCATGTGATGCTCACAAATTACATAACTGAAAATTCAGCTTTCCATGGCTTTTCTGGAACTAATTGTATACATGCCAATACTTCTGAATTAAGCTGGTGATTTCCTGAGCTTTTCTCCAGTGAAGGCTGGTTGAGGGCTTTATTACTAGCCACTTGCTGATCCAGTGGCAGTGATTTGGATTCAGTGTAAGAACTCTGAATTCAAATTGCAAGACCTTTTCTGGATCCATCTATTCTTATTGCTTTTACCTTTTGATCTTCATTTAAAACTTTTTGATAACATGATACTGAGGAACCAATCTGTAGTGGAAATAGAAGCTAGGCAAAATGGCTTTAGTAATTTATTCTCAGGCTTGAGGAATGGCACTTTGTGACCAAAAGCTTGCCTAACACCTCTCCTAACTGTACATTTGGACAAATAAAAGATAGCAAAAAGCAAGGGATTTTTTATGTTATCATTGGTACTATTAGTAGTTACCAGTACCCCGTAGCCTTATCTTGTGAAGCGCTGCATTAAAAGTTCTCTAAATCTGTTTATGAGGAACTATTTAATTCCTTTATGAAATGTAAATTTCTTTGGGCACGTCTACAAGTTCATTAATGTGCTGTAGTTTAGTACCTGTTATAATAGGTACTAACTTAATGTTCTGTAATCAGCGCTACTACGCATTAGCGCAGATGAACACTGTTAAAGTGATGTTAATGTGCATTAGCGCAGTTCTTGCCAGCCACGCTAATGTACAGTAGAATTTGTCTTCTGATCATTAAGCATCTCATGTAGACATGCCTTTTGTAGGAGGGAAATGGAAAACACCTTTGTAGTTTAGGTATAACTGGGAGGGGTCTCCTAAAACACTCTGTTCAGACTTAACATTTATTAGGAGGAAACGCATTTTATTTTCTTAGAAGAAAATGAATTTATAGTTTATAAAGACTAAACAGCTGTTTCTAAGGGTCTCTGGTTCCAAAAGCGGTATGCATGTGTGACAGCTAATCCGGACGCTGCTTTTCCCTTGCGCAGACCTCTCTCTCACACTACGCTTAACAATAGTTATTATAAAGTTTATCACTACTTTGTCAGTTCTGATGAAGTTTTTGCAGTTTTGAAAAGGGGTCTCCCATTACTTGGAAGGGCACTGTAACATCAGGCTAGTATTCCCATTGAATGGGCTCGCACTGTTTCCTCTCTGGCTTCATGGCGTTACACCATGTTTCAAGGGACAAAAGACATAATCTGAAGGACCAGTGAAGAACTGTTCTGTTTCTGTAGCACTGTCCTTGTCCCTTCTCGTCTTTCCTTTCCTTGACTCTAGACAGGAGGAGTGCTCAAGGATTGTAGGATTCACTGATTCTCCACATTAAGCTGCGAGTATTGTAATTTGACTGACTGAAAAGAGATTAAATATAAAGCACAAAAGCAGTATTGTGAGTTTCTCTAATGGATCAGCAGTGAATACAGTTTAGCGACTAGTGACAGGCACATTGTCCAAATGCTGTCATTTAATGCACTGTTCTTGAATGTAAAATAGACATTACCCTGGTGTTTAGTGTTTTTTGTTTTCACACAGGAATCTAAAATATTATTTACAAACCAGAACTCAAAGGGATTAGGGCTGCAAAAGAACGGGGCCAGGTCTGCTCTTCTTATTCATGTGAATATTTCTATTAACATTCTGCTCATGTTATTGTAGTCAGATATGCCCTAAATTAGTATAAAGCATATGCAATATTGGCATACACATGAAATATATTTGCTTAGTAGCTTAGTTTCAAGATTTTACTACGCACCTTTGCCATGCAACCCACAGGGGAAGGTAATGAAATATAATAGGAGCTGCTCTTTCTCCTAAGCCACAGGAGGAAGTAATTAAATTTAATGGAAGGCTTTTCTTTGAAATATAATAGCTTTGTAGCAGAGCAAGTTTAGTCAAAGTTTGCTTTGAAATGTTGGTTTGCAAATTCATAATTAATACCGTATTTTGCAAAAATGACAATTTTCTCCCTAAATTTTGATTCTCAAGTTCCTGTAATAACAGATAGTTCAATCCAGCTGTTAATTTTATTAGTGTAACTACCCAATTGCATCTTCAGATTCCAGGAACTCTCCATAAGCAGTGACACTTACATTTCCTACTTCATTAAACACTGCTAGTCAGGAATGAAAAAGCGTAGGTGCTAGTATCTGCTACTTTGGTTTTATACTAACATGCGTTTCCAAATCAGAATTTGATTTCACTCCTGGAGCCATTCTGTCTCACTCTTTTTAAAGGATTGTATGTTACATGATACCTGCTGCATCAGCATTGGTATATCTTAAGATGGGAATGGCAGCAAAACCTGCACTAATAATATGAAATCAAATTATTTCATATTTAGCAAATGCTACTTGACAAGGTCTAAAGAGATTCCTTTTTGTGCTTATAAGAATATCAGAGATTTGAAAGGTTCAGTTTGACATCAAGAGCTTAAATAGTTCTGCTTGTGTAACAAACAGGATAATTTATGCATTTTTTTAAAGATAGAATATGATATTTTCGCATCACTTTATCCAAGAGTTTCCCAGGGCTTGCCTGTGTCCTATTTCTCTGTAAAACTGATGTAACCAGGAATACTTTCAGCATAAAGCTGAAATCCTTGTTTTCTTTTTTTTAAGTGCTTCTCAGTGCTGCAAAATGCCAATTACTAATTCATTTCCGCCTGCACAGCGATGCTAAATATAAGAGTTGTCAAGTATTTTAACTGTCTGACTCTAGCTGCGCTACCCAAATACACTGCTCTGAAAGAGCTAGCTTTCAGTAGGGTTGTTCTTTCTGATACCATGCTGAGTGAAAGCTGAAGGCTTAAGACTTTTTACGGAGGGGGAAGAATGGAAATCAAAGGATTGCTCCTCTGATTTGTTCGGTGAGGGGAAAACAGATGAGGGAGAAGCAGGAGAAACTAGTGGGAAGGCTCCACTGTCGGGGAGTTGAGGAAAAGCAGGTGGCAGATTCTGGAGCCATCGTCTTGCCTGACAACCCATCTCACTCCACTTCTGCAGCCGTGGGATATGTGGGAAGGTGAATGGCTGCACGCCTGCTGAAGGGGGGCAGCACAGGCTGCCCACTGGATACCAGCTCGAATGGGAATGGCACAAGGGAAGGGTGACGTGTTCTCTTCTGCTTAAATTCCTACTTGGAGCCTATGGTTTTTATCAGATCACACAAATAAAGGTGGTTATTTTAGATGAGTGAATTGAGGGCCATTGCAAAACTGTGCGAAAGTTAGATCTCACTTTGAGTACGTTTTGGACCTTTTCAATATTAAACCTTGTTTAAGTCTTAGTTGAAGTGAGACTAGCGTGACGCTGGGGGGGAGTCCAGCCTTACCCTGCCGTTTTGAGTCATGTTGTCATGCGCACGTTAGATTGTTTCCTCAGGACAGAAGAACAGACGGGCTTCTCTGCGCTTCCTTTGTACCATGTAAGGCTTGTGTTTGTGCGTGTTGGCTCACAAGAATGACTTCTATGATTTTACTCTCTGTTCTGCTGAAGGCAACATTGTTCTCTGTAACGCGGGCACAGGAGGCCTCCTAGGGTGACATAATGCCCCCCACGCTGTCTGAACACTAGAAGAGCCCAGCCTTGTGAATGGCTCTGTGAATGGTAGGAGTTGGTTTGTCGAGACAGCGTGTTGCTTGTGGGTTTTTACCTCTCTAAGTGCCAATACAGGGAACCCGCACTTAGCGCTCTTAATTGGTTCCTAAAAAACGAGTGTTAAGCGAAATGAGCGTTAAGCAAAACCAAAAGTATTTGACGACCCAAGATGGCAACCGCAATTGTTTTTAATGACGCAAGATGGTGACCAAGAGCGTTATAACAAGAGTCACTGAGCACTAAATGAAATCGAGTATCAATTTCAAATAAGCATTATAGCAAACGAGCACTAAGTGAAACGGTGCTAAGCAGGGGTTGCTTGTAATGGACTGCACCTGAGTTGAGTGAATGTGTTGGCCTGGGGGCATGCATAACATGACAGCCTGTCATTTGGCTTAATTAAGGCATGTCTTTAAAATGGGAATTCTTTTACTAGGATGCTATTTTAGCTTGTTCTCTTCCAAACTAGATGCATTAGTGAAGGAAAACTCACCAAAGTCTTGATTTAACAATAGGGATTGGGATGTTTCCTGGACCTCACGCACATGGAGTTGATTTATAATCTTAGGCTGCAAGATCAGTTAGCTGGTTCACTGGGAACAGACAGCATGCATATGCCATCTGTGTGTGCGTACGGGAGGCAGGAGGCTTTGCTTTCTTTTCTTTATAAACTGAAATTCTAAAAACAAATTAAACATGAACTAGGAGAAAGAAGGGGGAGAAGCCTTACTAGTCTGTGTTGTGCAATGATCAGTAAATGGGTGTTTATCCTGATATAATGCGTGTTCTAGTTTCCATTAACAAAAGATCCTCACTGCTGTGTTTCTGCTGATAATCAAAATAGTGACTGTAAAGTGGTATGCATTGTATATCAAACACCTTGTTAACACAGAATCACACTTACCAGTAGTGGATCATGCTGCTTGTGTCTCTTTCTAAACTTGCTAAAATAGAACAGGGTCACATCCAGTGGCTGAAAATATTTTAGGTCTGTGCTGTGTATTATCTGGGGATGGAAAACTGTGAAAACCTGGAAAATAGTGATTCTAGTTCAGCAACATTAAAAGTGTTCCCATCGTATGCTAAGGAGACGATCTATTGTATGGTTCAGCTCCTGACTGGCATCCTTGATCATTTACCAAGTCTCTTGCAGTGAAATGTGGGGGGGGGGTTGGTGAAAGGAGTTATGGGTTGTTGTGTCTTTTAAGAAAGATCAGAGAAGGGTATTCCACTGAACAGTCTCATTGGCAGCTGGTTATGATCTTTCAGCCCCATAATGTTTTTACAGTGCATAAAGCAGTTTAATGGAGCGTTGTCTTCTGCGGAGATGTGCAACTCTTCACCTACTGCACGCTTTCAAACATACGCATCTATTTTTAGCCAGACAACTTGATATAGTTTAAACCAGGGGTAGGCAACCCCCAGCACAGGTGCCAGAGTGTAGTACACAAAGACATTTTGCTTGGCATGTGTGCCTCCGTGTAGTCAGTGGGGAAGGGGCTGGGGCAGTGCTGCAGTAATAAGGATCAGGCCCCTCGCAGCTCTCCCACTGTTTGCCCCTGCTATACCAACATTTTACAAGTTAAGGTTGTGGGTGTTTTTGGCAGTGCTCAAAAACATTGCTGACCCCTGCTTTAAATCAATAAACATCTGAAAAAGATATGCGGTGTTCTGCTGCAAACCTCCCTCTCTTTCCCTTTTTATTTTTCACTTTTGCAGCTGAGTAACCAGGGAGCACAGAGCCTACTTCTTTTGGAATCAGCTCATTGACTTGTAGCACTGCCCTGACTTTCCCAGGAGCCCTATTTAGAGTCCATATTCAGGGTGATTAACTTTCTCACCAAGAGACTAGGGTTCAATTTAATTATACTGTAGGGACTGTATATGAGTGAAGTGTACAGCTCATTACTGATGAACAAATTCCATGATGGTTTTTAAATATCAAGGATAGATGAGGGAACGTTTGATGCATAAGGCCTTTATTAATCTTGAGTGTGATGAACTGGGGTGATTAGTTCCAGCTGTCTGCCTCTGCAGGAAGCTACACCTATGCTTGTTCCTTTAAAGGGCTACAATCCCAATACCACATACCTTAACCCCTTGAATTCTGCACACAGTATGCTATAAGACTGGCTTCATACAGACATTCGGGGAGGTTAGATTACATTAAAAATGGCTACCCGATTGAACTTAGTTCACCCATGTGTGAACCTCGCACTAAAGTGGATCTACACGCAAACTGTACAGAAATTCAAGAGTGTTCAATAGCTCTAAAAACGGCTAAAAAAACCCAATCTAAATCAAATTCATCTCTGAGATAGTTTAACTTCACCTTGGTTCTGGCGAGACCAATCTAACTGAACTTCTGTACAGTTCCCAGTGCAGCCCCACGGCCGGAAAAGCTCAGCTGCTGACCCCAGTCCTGGGGCTATACTTTTCCTACCTGCCCCCTGGCACTAGGCTAAATTTAGCCCCCCAGCCCCTCTGCCCATAACCAGATGGACAGCCATGGACCAGCCCCTCTTTCCCCCAACCCATCAAACCCCCCATTCTGCAAGCTGTTCCCAGTACTGTTTTTATCAGTGTTTGCCAGTACCAGGGGCTGAGGAAGTAAGTTGGGGGGGAAGGGGAGAAGGCAGCAGCAGGAGGGATGGGGGGGGTATTTCCTGGGGTGGGAGAGGGTTGGGGGGCTAAAATTAGCCCCTGGTCCTGAGGGAGTGGGGAAAAGGATCTCCCCTATCTCCCCAAGTCCTCCCGTGGACTCTGCAAGCCCTCCTGATCCCACTAAACCCTCCCAGATTCAAGCAACCCTCCTGTGGGCCATCATTGCCCCCCTAATCTTTCCCAGGAGCTTGCTTGCCCCCCGATCCTTCTCCAACCTCCCTGCTACCCTAATGTACCTTAGATTTGGTGGCTATTTTTTACGTAATCTAATCTGCCAAACATCTGTTTACAGCTCACGTCACTTCCATTTCATAATTATTAGCATACAGAAACATACAGGACTATCCATAGATGCTGATATTGATAAACAATGTTTTGTTACATCTGTAGTATGCTCAGCCACCGCAGGGCTTGAAGGTGTCAAAGGGAAATGTTTCCATTACATGTTGATGGAAGCACATTTTAAAGGGAGAACACAGCATTATATTTTGCATCACAATTCTGTAGCCATGTTTGGTTTTTTAAAAATGTGTTTCACATTCGCTGACAAGAACTTAACTGTAGTAGTTCCTCCTGAAATTCCTGCTGGTAAAGTTGCTTACTATAGTAGTCACAAGAACTGAAATGACAGCCCACTCACACTGGCAAGGTGAATTTGGCCAAACATTTAAATTTTAAAATACTAGTTTGCTGTGCTTTCAGAGCTCAACCGGCTGTATTCAGGAACTCTTTTGTCAGTTGTCCTCCAGCAAAGGTCTGCATGACCCCCCTCCTCCTAACTCCCTACTCTGTGTTACGCTTGAGGCAAAAATCGGTTGAAAACTCAGTTAATTCAGGTTCTCAGTCAAACAGTGAGGATGTGTGTAATCTAAGGTCATGCATCACCCCTGCTCACTAGAGAAGTTTGTAAGACTATAAATTCTCAAATTCAAATGGTCAAAATTTCTTGTTTAATATGATGCTTGAAACTAGGCATATTTTCTGTAATTTGGGGGGGTTTGTACCACCTTTATACTGCTGGAAGATAGACTGTTTTCATTACTGAAGTAGAACTACAGTTTTAAAGTTTACATTGTTTTAACCAGATTTTTGTCATTTGCAATGAGAGAGAAAGAATAGTGTGTACTATTTTTATATTGTGCTTAGAATCTTCCTTCTCTGTGTATATACTTCCTGTCCCATCAGCTTCTTTAACGGTTTCTAATTTTCTGTCTTAACTGTCTGATTCTTAACACAATATTTTAATATCTTTGAAGTTAGCCGGAGACCATCTGCAGGCTGTAAATGGATTGCTGTATGTGACTAGACTACAATTCCCTATTTTGCTGTTAGGAGCTCCATATTAAAAATTTAGCAAAATATTCTGGCTTTTACAGTTGAAAGGATCTGTGGCCCATCTGACAAAACCTGTAAAATAAACTAGACTCCTGTCAGTTTATTAGTTTAATTGATGCAACGTGCATAGAGGATTAGATTTTTTTTCTATCGTGTTTCACAGCATTCAAGACACAAATACACGGGGAGCTTTCTCCTCTGTAGCAGTGTTCAGAAAGTGTGATGTCTCGTTATTTTTTTCTCGCTATCAGCTAATGTCAATTAGTATAACTCTGTAGACTTTAGCATACATTGGCTGAAGTCAGCATTTGACCTGCACAAACTGAGAACATGGGCCCATCTTCTCCCTTTCATTATTGGGTGATATGCTAACTATTGATTGGCTCAAAAACTGCCAAACCCCATTCGGAGAACTAGGCTCAGCCAAAGTGTGATGGCTATAGTTCAAACAAGAAAAAAGGCATTTTTTCTCTGTTTCTTTTTATGCATTAGAGGAGCCAATGTAACATTTGGTTTACACTGAAAATGGCTGCTTTGGCTGACCTTTATAGCTGGGTACAGACGGTCAAAAAGCCCAAGGCTGAATCGATTCAGTTTGGTCTAAGCTGCACAGATTAAATTGAGACAGAAGTGAAGAGACATTTACCTTTGATTCAGGAAACGCAGCCACATACCTGGTTAGAAGCCAGGGGGCACTAGAGCATGGCTGTCTGGCTGTGTGTTCACTTTCTCCTCTTCCTGCTGCCCCCAAGGTCTCTGGGGTTGCTCATCATTTCCTCTTCCTTCTTCCAGGTGCCTCTGGGATTTGTAGCCCACAGTTGCAGCCAGAAGTAAGTTTGAGCAGGGGAAGGGATGGCCCCACACTCCAGCTGGGGTTTGCCTTGGGGGAGGGTGGGCAGGCAGCTAGGGAGCAGAGGGGTGGGAGAGCTCTACCCTCTGAAGCACAGCACAGCCCAGCCCAGAGCTGAAAAGCAAGCTGGGATGCTGGGGGACTGTGATTCAACTTGAATGAGGAAGGGGTCTGGAACAGAAGTTTCATAAACTGGTTTGACTCAGACCAGTTAAGTCTGATACTACATTCAGCCAGGTTTATCTTAAAACAGTTTCATCCATTTTGAAACTGGTTTATGTGTATTGAGCTTCTGTTCTGTTACAGGTTAAAACCAGTTTCTGATTACTTAAACCGGTTTATGTGCAATTTCTGTCCCTAGCCTAGTGGGGGAAGAGGGTATTATCAATAACAAATCCTGTGGCTCTGCCTGAATGCCCTGTTCGATCCAAACCACAGAGGTTAACTTAAAATGGGATAAGATCTCATTACTTGAGATAAGAAGTTAACTTTCTTTTTTTTTCACCTAGTTGAATAAGATCATTTTTAAGACTTAAGTGGTTTAAAAAATATGACCACTCACTATATTGAAGTTTTTTGTTTTACAAAAACTATTTATTTTATTTCTCTGTACTTATACTTTGTGTGTTTGTATGCAGCTCTTCCAAGTTTAAGCTTGGCTCCACTCAAATAGGATTAATTAGCCTCCATTCTGCAAGGCTTTGTCTGTCCTGCCTGTGTAAGGAAAGATCTTATTTCTTGTAAAATAATCATTCCTTTTTATTGGCGCACCACAATAGAACAGTGTTTTTTGTTGCTGTTCTTTAGAAATGACTATCAGAAGCAGGGAAAAGTATTGCCACTCTGATAATTGGGAACTTGTATGTAAAATTATCAGTCATAAGTTCAGCAACTTGTTTTCCAGAGCACGCATATAAAAAAACCCTCGATTCCTGTCAGTACGAGCACAAGTGCCCCCAGCTTAGAGAAGTCAGTTGGTCTAGACCATATTATTAGCTGTAAAAGAGTTTGAAGCCATTATATGCCCTGCTGTTGATTTATTTATTTATTTATTTTTTTAAAGCAAAAAAACTCACTCTCCAGAAAAGAGTGGAAAATCTTGTTGAAACAGAAACAAAAGAGGATGGTGCTTGGGAGGTTGAGTGTTTGGTATTCAGCACAGTCGATGCTAACTCTGCAGAGGCTTTAGAAATAGGCTTGGAGATTTATATAAACTGCAACACATTTCAGCAGTATAAACAATGCAACAAATAGAGCCTTAAAAATCCTAATGGGTAATTCTTTGCCTTAAATGTGTGTCTCTGGAGACCATGAGTCAAACTCCTGTCTACACTTATGTAACTTTATTGGCATCAGTGAGGTTCACTGGAAAATGGTGGCATAATTTGGTCCTTAGAAGCCTCTCTAGGCTACTGCAGCCATGAAATTATGACCATAGAGCTATACATTAGTTGCTACGAATTACACAACTTTTTCATGTTAGGTTCAATTATCAACTCAAAGTGAGGGGATCCTTAATTCAAGAATTTTCAAGGGTAACAATTAATTTTACTGATTTCTTCAGGACTTGATTTTTGCACTGATATTCCTGTACAGACTTTAGCTTCCTGGTTTCCATTGCCAAACCAAGACAACATTTAATATATTACATTTTTCATCTAAAGAACATAACTATTTACAAAGTAGGGCAAATGCCATTGCCTTCATTTTACAGAAGAAGAAAAATGAAGGGGAACAGACAGTGGCTTACTGACAGTTGTGCCGCAATTTGGAAGACTAGGGAATAGAACCTAAGGGTGCATACAGATGTTCTGGGAGATTAACTCATGACCACCAGATCTATCTTAGTTCACCAAGTTACGGGTCTTACACTTAGATCCCTAGTTAGGCTGATCTAACTGTGAACTATACAGAAGTTCAGGGCAGTTAGATTGGTCTAAAAATGGCCAACCTGATCAAAATTAACCCTAGGTAGTACAATTTAGATTGGGTTGGCTATTTTTAGCCTTATCTAACCATCCTGAACTTTGGTATAATTCCTAGTACAGCCCTAGGGCTGGGAAAGCCCACCTGCTGGCCGCAAGTTTGGGGCTTTGCTTTTCCTACCCCTTCCCTGGCACTGGACTATTTTTATATTTCCTATCCATTCCCTGTGGACCAGCCAACCTCCCCCTCCCCCCAAGCCCGCCAACCCCCCCCTGTACCCCCTGCAAGCTGCTCCTGGTATTGATTTTACTGGTGTATGCCAGTGCTGGGAGCTGAGGAAGTAAGTTGGGGTGGGGTGGAGGGATAGGTGGGATGGGAGGTTGGTTCATTGTGGGGGGTTGTTTACTTTGGGCTGGAGGGGGTCATGGGACTAAAAATAGCCCCTGGCCCCAGGGAATGTGAGAGAGAGCATGCCTCCCCACAAACCCCACTGATCATGCCCCCTGGAGCTTGCTTGCCCTGCCAGTCTCCAAAGCTCCTCCCCGCTAGCCTCCCCATCCCAACTTATCTTGGATTGGGTGGCTATTTTTAACTCAATCTAACCTCCCTGAATGTCTGTATATACCCTAAGTCTCCTGTGTGGTTCAAAGGACTACAAAGCCTCCCTCTTCCTCATTTGATTCAAAGTTTGTGCCCCTTAAGTTTGCTTTCAACCCATACTGGAACAGAAGGTATGTCTGATCCTGTGCAGGTGGGAAAAGTGAATCTTAAGCACTCTTGGAGGTATGCCCACAGATTTAAATTGAAAACAGTATCCTAGGCCACACTACTGGAACTGCTGTTCCAGGGCCAGAGGAGATTCTGTTCTTCAAGTCAGATGGTTTAGTATTCCTCTGTCCAGACTGTTGTCATCTTCTGTACTTCTTAATCCACACTTTCAGGACTGTTTTCCAAGTCAGTGATATGTGGGTTACATGGAATCAATATATTTTCAAATAGCTTCCAGAGCATTCACAGCAAAGACCAGCTTGGGCTGCTTCAACAACCCTAAAACTTCATCTGTTTTAAAGACTATGCATCTCAATAAATATTTCATTAAAAGCTCTATTACAAATGATATATTCAGCTACTGGAGTGGATCAATAATCTTTATAAATATATTAATGGTGCTGTTTATGAAAAGTTGCATATTTCAAAAGTGAATAGTTTAGTAAGTATAGTTTGGTAGATGGCATCTTCATACAGTCTGCTATGAACGCTTTATTAAATAACTAATTTATAACTGCTTTATAAATGAATGTATTGTATTTACTCTGTTCTAAGGGGGTTGCACTTCATAATAAATGGATTTATTGAACATACATAAGCTACTTTAGTATGATGTGCTAGCTTTTTCAATGCTTTTCTAGTGTGGTATTACAAACAATGTAAATGATTTGAATGGTGTTTTGTCAATTACTGTGCATCATCTAAAATACTTGTTTATTTGCAGTTGTTTAGACCTAATAGTAGATAAGTTTTAAAATACTACAGTGATGCATCTTTTTCAAAGCCTTCTAAAAGTGCTTTTGTGATGCACAGTGATTTAGTGGTGATCACACAAAGTATATGGTATAAGTGAATAGCTGACTGCCTGATCATGGTGTGCATTAGAACAGTACATATTCTAAGCCTGTGTTGCAAATGTTGATAGTAACTTTAGGAGTTACAGTGCAGTGAGCTTGGGGAAAGTGTATACCTGGGGGTGGACCCATGGGGGTGCAGACACTTTCCCTTTTCAGACAGGAGACTTTTTAGAGTCCCCAAATCAGTAAAGAATCATGTACCCTGCCCCTTGCCTGCCACCTCTGCTGTGTCCTCCTGAACCCAGCAACAGTGGCTCTGAAGTTTCTCTCCCTGTGAAATTAGAGGGAATGGGTTCCAAAGCCACTGCATCTGGGCTCAGCAGGGACAGCAGACATGGCAGCAGGTGGGGTTCCTGTGCCCCATGCTTGTACCCAGGCTGGCAGGGAACACCTGGGGGGAGCAGGCAGGGAGGAAGAACCTGCCCACTGCTGCTGAGTCAGACTACAGCAGAAAAAGAGGGGCTTTCCCCCCACCCCATCAGCTTTAGACAGTAGCGACAGTGGATTGAGGAGGGGGGAAATGGGAGGGGAAAGGAGAGGATGTGCTGTCGAGCATTGAGGGGAGTGTCAAAAGCAGGTGGAGATTCTTACCTGTTTGGGGACTAAAAGTCTCTGCAGCTTGGGGCTGGTGGGGAGAGTGCAGGTACAGGTGACCTTGTAGCACCCTTGCTCCTGCCCTCATACCCCCTTCGCCCCCGCCCCCCCCACACACACATACACACAATCCTGCATCTGCCAGTGTGGTGTCTCTAAAGTCAGTAAAGTTTCAGAACAAAGGGGCAAAATCCCCTCCTACTTTGGACTAGGAGAGATGAAGCACAGTTTCTGGCTTTTGGTTTTTCTTTGTCCATCTTTTCAATGTATGCTATGTTAAAGCAGGACAAATGCAGCACCCAGTTGAGCAAGTGGGTGTGAATTTGTAGGGTGGTGACACGAGGAACCTCACAGAAGGTTATAGAGCTCTTTGCCCACAGTGCTTATGTGCTCCATAGGGTTATAGAGCCCTTGCCCCTTTTGCAGTGGTGGACAGTGGCACTGACGTCTTCATTAACATGCACCTGTAGGCACTCCCCTCAGAAGTTTTTGCTTTTTCTTTATTTTCCATATTTAAATCTTCCCATATGAGCACTATCTAACTATTGGAGAGGATTTCTTGCCCAGTGCTGTGACTCTTCTCCTCCTCTCTTTGTCAGGAATTATTTGGGCTCAGCCTCTGTGGAGGTTCTGGAGAAAGGTAAGGGGAAGAATGTACTCAGACCTGTCCCTGCTGGGTAGGTTGGGATGCACATTTTGGGGTTTCTCCCCCAAGTACTGTATGTTGTTGTTTGTTGCTGTTGTCACTGATGCTCAGAAACACATATATCTGTTTACAGGAGCCTGCAAGATACAAAGATTGTAGGTGTCTTGATAGCATTTTTGGGAAGATGATGGTTTTCCAAGGGTAAGGACTAAGGTAGGGGGTTATAAACCTGTGCACCATGCTCTAAAACAGTGGTTCTCAAAATTTTTGTACTAGCACCCATTTGTAAACATTGGCCAGTCCCTACCCAGTAAATTGTTTAAGTAGAAAACAGCTCCATGGCCCTGCCGGCCCCTTGCTTCCAACCCACAGTGCCCCAGCCCCCCAATGGGTGGTTCAGGGGATGAATGTGTGGGGTGGAGAGGGGGTAGAGCATGGGGGGGGGGGCACATGCTCCCCCAGATTTGTGCACCCACAGTGGGCATGGGGCTGCAGCCTGGCTGGACCAGGGTAGGAGCCACCTTTGTAGCCCGGTGGGTAGGACTTGTCATGGGAGGGCAGAGCAGGGCAGTGAGACTCATTACTGCCACTGCTGCTGGAAGCCCTGCACCAGCCATGCCTCCAGCAGTGTAAGGAGTAACGGACAAGGGGCTAGCCACACTGCCTTCATCTTCTCCTGCCACCAGCCACTCGGGTGCCTGGCTGTAGCTTTACCCCACCTTCATGGCCTGGCCACTGCTGCCACTCCTCTCAGGCCATGGCTCTACCCCAGAGAAGAGATGGGGTGGTGAGCAGTGTCACCTGTGCCCCCCGCCCCAATACATCATCTGTGCCTCTCCATTTCTTCCCCCTGCCCCATAGATTTATTTGCAGGGAGCTGCAGGAGCTGCTCTCCACACTGCCTGACTGCCACATGCCTGTGTGCACAGCATGTGCGTGGTGCCCTCTGCCTGATCGCCCTCCTCCTGCTCCCTCCAGTCCCAAGCAGTCCCTGGCGAGCTGGAACTCTGGCAGCCTGCAAGGGGAAACCCAAGGTTTCTCGCGTTTTTCTCTTTTAAGGGAGAATCCGTTTTAAACGTCTGTTGATCCATTTCTTTAAAGTTCGTCTGTGCCCCTTTCATATATTCTTGTGACCCACTTTTGACGTACAAGTTGAGAAACACTGCTCTCTACATAAGGGTGAGGGGTGATGCAGATGGCACTTGGGGCACTTGCAGAAGTAATGATGTGGTATTGTCATCTGAAATCCTAAGCTAAGAGCACCCTATGTTACTCCAGGAGTTTATGGTCCTTCAGTTTTATATCTTAAAGGATATATGATGAAAACCTATCATGAGGAGTTTACAGTATAGAGACTTATGGAAATATCTAACATTTGTTTTCTTTATGGGCTTTATTTAGAACAGGCATGTGTATCTCGGAGAACAGATAAAGTATTTCTGAGAGAGATTTGTACATGCAAGCTACCACTCAGAGTAGGCCATAAATATTGGATATCTTTAATCTTCCTACAGTGTCTTGGAGAGAGATAAGTCAGCAAGGGGGTGGTAGTACCCAGCATCATGTATCGCTTGCACAGTAGTTATGGGAGAGAGAGAGGGCATGGAAGAGCAGGAGGTTGCTTTTCTACACACATGCAGATAAGGCTGCAAAGAGGTTTGGTTAGACCAGAGTACAGGTAGGAAGGAAAAAAATCCCTGTCAACAATCTGGCGAGTGAGAAAAGCATTAGTGTGTTAATTGAGCTGAATAATTGAATATTACAGCTTCTGCTTCTGGTCCTTGCTGCTTTTGCAGTGGTGCACAGTGGCGCTGACTTCTCCTTCATTAGCAAGTACCTGTAGGCACTTCCCTCAGATGTTTCTGCTTTTTCCTTATTTTCCTTTTATAAATCTTTCCAAGTAGAAATTGCAGCAGTCCCATGTCAGTTCCAGGTACTTTTTATTCTTTGTATACTCTTCCACTCCAAAAATTCAGTTAAAAGAAACAAAAATAATATTGTACGTCACAATAATATGCTCTAAGTCTCAGTAATATTAAAATAACCTGCTAGTCCTGTCCTTGTTCATGTTTAAAGTTGTTCTGGTTTTAAGTAGAAGCTGCATCTCGTGCAGTGGAGCTTTTGAATCTAACAGATCCTAACCTGCAGCAGCTCCTTCAATATTTTTCATTTTGCCCCTTGCCTCTCTTTCCCCACCCCTGGCTCTGATTGGCAGAGGGGCCCTGCTGACCCAGCCATTTGCCACTGATCACCAAGGAAGCAAAAACCACGGTTTTAAATATGCTGTGGTTTTTTGCCTCCTTGCTGCTCAGTCGTAACAACAGGGTTACCTTCTGCCAATCAGCAATGGGGAGGCAAAAACTGCAGCTATATATAAAACTGTGGTTTTTGCTTCCCTGGTGATCAGCTGCAAATGGCCTGGCCCCTCCACCAGTTGGGTTTGGGCGGGCAAGTAGCAAAAAGAAAAAAAATGAAAGGAGCTGTTGTGTGGGACGCTTCTTCCACAATCTACCTATTGCTCCTTCGAAAAAGAAATTTGGACACTGTTTATTCTCCACTTGTTACTGTGGTATCTGTGCTCGAACGGTTTGAGCAGAGCTGATAGTAAACTTGCGGGGGCCTCAAGCAGGCACTAATGGCATGTGTGGACATTACATTTCAATCAGTCTAACCCTAGTTGGGTCGATTTTAAGTGCTGATCTGTTTGGGAGTTTAGATCGGGCAAAAAAATGGCTGGCTCAATCTAACCTAAGGAGGTGCGCTAAGTTGGTCAGGCTAACCTGTGTCTGATCTAATGTGTATACACATTTGGAGCCAGCTGTTCACCCCCAACTCTGGGGCTATGCTTTTTCTAGCTCCCAACTGGGTGATTTTTTTGCCCTCTAACTTCTCGATCCTGCCTATCCCTCCCCCACTCCAAGATTGCGTTCCCTGAATGGTTTTCAGCATCGGTGAACTTGTGCACAACCAAGATGCAATCTATGTTTGCATGGCTTATTCAAAGTACTTCAACTCCCCCAAGTAAGCACTGTATTTATAGATTGGGTCTCAGGAATGTCTACACATGCCCTAAAGTGTAGGTTTCTTTCCTTCCACACGATGGATGACTTGCTCTGTATTAGTGTGGAGGAGCATCCCCCATGGCCCAGAGTACCAGGCAGTTGCTCTGGGTTTGAGAGCCAGGCTGGGGATCTGGAGTTTGTTCTAAGCCTGGCTCAGCCAATAGCAGCTCTTTGGTTTTAAGCAAATAGCTTCCACAGTGCCTCGACTTCTTTTCTAATTTGTAAAATGTAGATGATATACAAAGGGATGTTGTAAGGATCAACTAGACAGCATTTACAAACATGAGGGGACTGTGTGAAAGTAACTTGTGTAGCTACCAATAAAGTGTTTTTTACAAATGTTATTTATATTAAAATGCATGTGTAACCTTAAAAAAAAATGCTATAAACACTGCAAAGACAGAATATTAGGCTTAAATGTCAAGGGAAATTTTATATCATCCAATAGTAGTGTACCTTTTTAAAGAGCAGTATTCGCATACTTCACATGGTCCCATCAAGTTCTGTTTTGACTGGAGGGATGCGAGTTCCAGTGAACGCCGTAACTGAAGTTTTCCAGATAGCAGATTAGATGACATTGGGCATATCAGAAAAATGGAACTATTCTGCTGTGAAATCAGCTTTCACTGCTGTATCTGGTCCTACTTGCTGTACTTGTGTCTCTGCAGAAGAGGTTTGTTGTGAAAGAATACAGTCCAGTCCCATAGGGGACAGACACCTCCAAAGTAACATACTGAGATTTCAGTTAACCAATATGGTCAACAGCTAGGTGGTCTGTGACTTGCTTGTTTCTCTTTCTTTCTTTCTTTCTTGTTTTTTTTTTTTTTTTTGGGGGGGGGGGAGGAGGAGGGGAACCATTGTAATACAAACATTCTTGTTTTCCAAGAGATGTATTTATACAGCTGCATGTGTTATTTACCAGACCCTGGAAGATGCCCAACTTAATAAGTAGGCCAGTATTAGAACTATGACACGTGCTTTTATTTGTGTCTCTACCAGAGGCTGTTGCTCCTTTATGGAGGCAGAGAAGTAATTTGACTTGTCTGAACCTCAACATTCCCATCTTCCTCCTCACAAATAGACAATGTTGTTAAAAGATTTAATTTGTTACTTTATTAAAAAAAAATATTTGGAGACTCTCTGATAATGGTGGTAGATGCATGCAAAGCAATGCCTGTTCACCAGCCAGACTGAAGATAATGCAAGTATCCTTTTTGTTTGGATGTATATGGAAACTGTAGAAGTACACTGAATGTATGAATCTAGTTTAAAAAATAAAACTGGTAATACAAAAATATAAGCACAACTCCCTCCCTCTTATCCCCTGCAAAGATCAGAGGTTTTTCTGTCATGTGCGTATCTCTGATCTGTCTTGCAAGGAATGACCTACAGTTGTTCTCTCTTGCAACTGACAATAAGATTTCCAAGAAATGCTGGGCTTAGCGCATATCTCTTTGTAAGGAACTCTGTAGGTGCCATGTTCTGTGCCATTAGAAGTGGTCAGCAGGATATTGCTTTATACTTTTATAGTAATGCAGGTAGCACAATGTGCTTTGTTGTTTGTTTACACCTGGTAGAAAAGGATAAAGAACTTGATAGTACAGCCAAGAGTCTTCGTGTGGTTCACTCTTGGAGCCCAGACTTTTTCTTGTAAATCACTGTCCTTTCTTTATGGCCAAGGAGTTGCCTGTGAAAGCCTGGATAAATTCACAAGGTGCTATAAATGGGGTGTGAAAGAAGCACGCCTGTGTAGTTTTGTGCTCACACTAGTAAAATGGAAAGTTGGAAAGGAAGTTAATAAAATAATTGGGGTATCTCAAAACATGGCTAAGCAACTCATCCTAGGTTTGGCTTTTTTTTTTCATTTTGTATATATGCAGCACGGTGGATCCATTGAAGCATTATAGGTACCAAGTACCGTGTTTTTGCTGGAAATGCTTTTCCTTCACTCCCTCTTCACCTCCCAGAGCAGAGAATTCTTGTTGACCCAAGCATTCCCTGTAACTCCTCCAGTTGGGAATCTGTCAGCTTTCTTCTTAGGACACCATTTCCCAGTTTTATCTACTAAAACATGCAATTTCTGGGTAGAATACTGACTGTTTGAGTTAAATCCTGAGAGAGAGCAAGAGTTGTAACCGATCTGTGCAGCATTTTTCTTTTACATAGAGGAGATCCAGGCTGATTTTCCATTTCTGTAACATCAGAAAAGAACAGAAAATATCTCAGCCCATTTCTACCTACTGTAATGTATGCTAAGGTAAAAATGTTATATGTAATAAGTCTATCTCAACAGCATCAGATTTTCTATTTTACAAATGGGGCTTTCTAAACATTACTTAACTATTAATATTGTGATGGCCTCATAGAAGCTTCTGGTCCCTGCAGTACGTTTATAGTTGTAGTGACAAGCCAGGCACATTTATTTGCTATCTGCAATCTCTTGCTTTTATTGTTTTACAGAGGACCAGCACTGTGGTTTGTGCTGGTTCCATTTAGTAGCATTCATATGACCTTTGTCTTTATCTGATCGTAAGTTTTAACAAGCAAATGTCTTTATTCTGTGGATCCTTTAGATTCAGTTTCAGTGACCTAGATTTTGCCTGTTGAGGCTGATGGCTGGAATGATCTAAGCTGTTGTCTATTAAAGACCTAAATTCTCTCCTTTTCATTTTTTTGAAGGGAAGATTATTTCTTAACCCCTTGTTTACAGTATTGTCAGAAGCGACAGATTCAGGCAACTTTAGCATTAGTTTTACTTCCCTGGGAGGTGACCCAACTTTTTATCTGCTACGAAAATAAATAAAAGTGCAAATTGAATTTGGTGAGATAGCAAGCCTCCAAGAACTGTGACAGCTCTGTGCATTGTGGTGCAACAGACTTGAGGCTATAGGAATTGTTCTTTAGCCTACTGGTGGTAATGAGTGACTAGTGGTGCTGCTGCTGGGCATTAAAAATGTTGAGGAGAAAGCGACAGGTGGTTTTTGCTGTGCACTGGATCTCGATCTCCTGAGCCCTGGAGCAGTATATGTGTAGACTTAGGAGATGACCCAGGAGTGCTGTTTGCCTGAGTACAGTCAAAAAGCCTGAGGCTGAATTGATTCAGTCTTTGCAGGTTAGTCTAAGATGCAAAGATTGAACTAATAAGCAAATAGGCAGACATTCACTTGTGATTCAGGAAATGCAGCCACATGCCTGCAGTGGCTCAGGCCAGAAACCAGGGGCTCTAAAGCACGCCTGCCAGACTGCCAAGGCAGATGGAAGATAGAAAGCCTACTGGTGCAGAGGGGGCATGGCCTGACTCCAGCATGTGCTCTGTTGGGGGGAGGGGCACAGAAAGGTAGTAGCACTGAATTCATAAAAGCCTGAACAAGAATAGTTCTTTCTCTGAAAAACTATACATTGAAGAGCTATAAATGCAGCTTGGGCTGTGTGTTGGCTTATTCTTCCTACTGCCCCCAAGGTCTCTGGGAATTGCAGTCCACAATCACAGCAGCAGAGACTCTTTGGGTTACTCCTCACTTCCTCTTTCTGCTTCCAGATGCCTCTGGGATTTGTAGTCCACAGTCACAGTCAGCACTAAGTTTTAGCAGGGCAGAGCAGCTCTTTACTCTGGGGAAGGTGAGTTTAACACCCCCTCCCTGGCCCCAGACCCCAGCTGGGATTTGCCTGGGGGGGGGGGCAGTGATCTAGCCAGTAAGGCCAGTGAGCCAGCCTTTACTGTTCCAGCTAGGGAGCAGAGGGGTGGGTCCAGCCCCGCTTTCTGGAGCAGACAGCACAGCACAGCCCAGCCCAGACTGAAAAGCATGCTGGGGGCTGGGATTTAACTTGAACCAGGAAGGGACCTGGGACAGAAGTTTCATAAATGGGTTTGACTTAAGTCAGTTAAGTCTGATACTGCTTTCAACCAGACTTACCTTAAACCATTTTTGGCCATTTTGAAACTGGTTTATGAGCACTGAATTTCTGTTCCTTTTACACTTTTAAACAAGTTTCTGATCACTTAAACCAGTGTATGTGTAATAGATTTCATAGACATTAGGGCTGGAAGGGACCTCAGGAGATCGAGTCCAGCCCCCTGCCCAAAGGGCAGGAAGTCAGCTGGG
>NW_017728907.1:43615990-43673622 GCF_001723895.1 Crocodylus porosus | reverse complement strand
CTTTTTAGCCGCAGGAGGTCTGCTAGGTCCCTAGAGAGCCAGGAGGGCTGCTGTGCCTTCTTGCTGCCTTTCCTCTGTAATGTCTATCCCTAGCCTTGAAGAGTGATTGGTTGATTCCCATGAGCAGAGAGAAATAGTTAGCCACATTAGTCTGAAGTCAGGCAGAAGGCAAGGCAGATTTGCACCTCATAGACTAACTAAATCAGAGGTTTATAGCATGAGCTTTCATGAGTCAGAGTTCAGTTTAGCTCAGCTCAGGATCATGAAAAACCATGCTATACATGTCTGATTTAGTCAGTCTGTGAGGTGGAAATCTATCCTCCTTCTGATTTTATTCCCACCATACCTCTCTTGTTGGGGATTTAGGGGAAAAAGAGAAACTTCTGTAGCTACTGAAACCTGCACAGATTAATTGAATGCCTTATGTAAAAATCAATGGCATTTCTTTTTTTCTTCTTGGAGTTTTAAGCAAGAGCGCATTTTTACTAGCAGACTTAGCTACAATTATGACTCCTAGCTAGCTAAATCTCTCTATGGATCAAGTGTAAAGTTGTAGATTCAGATAAATAGTTGTACAGAAGATAGCCTTTTTTTACAACAATGAAGTTTCAGTCTGGTAATTTTAATAGATTAAGTATACTAATACTTGCAGCACTGTTCTCACAAAAGGAACTTTGAGTTGGAAAGGATTAGGTATGTGTTGGGGGGTAGAGGATAATAATAAGTATGAGAGAGATGGCAAGAAATAGAGAACCTAAACAGAGGTGGGTGGTTGTGGAGTACTCATCATAGGCAGGCCCCTGAATATACATTCCTTTGTAGAAGGAAGTGGCTCATCCGTAAACTACTTCAATACATTTTGATTAAATTGTTCACTGGTTCTTGTCATCTTTTTGGAGTACTGCATGATGAAAATAGCGATTCAACTGTAAACACACAAAAGAGCATGCCAAAGCACTTTTAAAATAGATTGTGTGCACAAAAGTAGAATCTTTTGTTTAAATATAGAACCTCTAACTAGAACATTACAAATATTGAGTTTAAATACTATGAACAGGAATCATTTTCTCAATGACTTCTGTGCCAGTTTCGCATCGTGTTCTCAAGTTCACGCGTGTATTCTGTTAAACCCAGTTTAATGTTTTTTGTCTTTGTTTCACCAAACAACCTCGGCCATATGTGGCCGTTATATCATGTTTGCTTTTGTGAGGAAGAGTCTTTATATTCAGTTTCAAATGGTTTTCCCTCAGTTTTTTTGGTTACCATCTTACCCACAGCTTTGTTGGCTGATAACTTTGCTTCTTGGTTTGACTTCATTCTCTTTTTACAAACATTTGTTACAGTAATTGCAAATGATCATGGTATTTTCCACTTCTTCCCTAGTGGTCTTCCTCAACATGACATTGCATCTTCCTCTACTGAGATATTTGATGTTGCTTAATGAACAGTTTTGCTCTTCTGTACTTCTCTGCAATTGAGACTGCTTGAAGCACAGAGTACAAATACAGCTGGGTAGCATTCCGTGGAACTGCTTGCTTTATCTAGGAGACAAGAAATGACTGATGGGTTTTCCCGCTGTTCTTCTCTTTTCTTGGGAAGTAACTATTTAAAACAAAGGGAAGGATTTTTTGTGGTATCTTTTATCGGACCAACTGTGCAGTTGGGAGAAATGACGGACAAGCTTTGGGGCACAAAGTTCCCTTCTTCAAAAGTTCTTGGGACCAGCTTTTGTGCCTGAAAGCTTGTCCACAGCTCTCCCAAATATACAGTTGGCCCAATTAAAAATATAACAAAACCCTTGCCTCTTGTACACTTGGATTAGCACAGTTGCAACAATTTCCCCACCCTACTAAGACTTGATTGTTGGTCATTAGGGAAGTTTTCACTTTGGGTTAAGAGAGTGGATAGTGCTAGAGACCTTCCTTATGAAGATAAGCTGGTCAGGATTGTTCCTATAAGTGTTTCTGCTAGGGCACCTTTTGCCTTCTGTCTTCAGATGCCATCTGTCAGAAATGAAATCTTCACTTGTAAAGTTTTGCTGACAAAAATTAAGTGTATTTCTTAAACTGTAAGGAACTATAATGTAGGATTATGAATGAAGAACACCCCCCACGCTCTCCTTTCCTCCGACACGTTTTACTTGGGGTTCTGCTATACTGAGCACTTACAACTTTACTTGAGCTTCCAGTTTCATTGTTTTCTTCAACATCAATTCTTTTCTCCAGTCACAGGAGTCAGGCTGTTTAACAGTTGCTAATTGCTACCCCTGTTGCCTATGAAACAGAGAAGGGGGGGAAGCATATCAGTGGTCTGGCAGCTTTTAAAGATGCAAGTATCGAGATGATAAAGCTCATAAAATTCACAGCCCATCCTGTGCAGCATAACGATAAGAGGAAGGCTAAGCCCTCCCTGTCAACCTTTGAGCTATAAGAAAAGAAAAAAAGTGAGAGCCTGTGTTTGTAAGCAACATGCTAGCATTTTAGCAGAGAGAGATGAATGTCAACATTTCCATAAATCTCCGATTTAGAAAATTAAAGTATTATGGGGATCACACAGGACTAGTTTCAGCATGCGTGTCGTTGTAGAGCACAGACTGTCAAGGACATTCAGCTTAATTGCTACAGGAAGGAAAGCTCCAGGCAGGCACACAATTAAAAGAATAAGTAACTCTTCTTATTAGAGGGAGTTTAATACGCTGCCTTGACTGAATCAGTAAATCCCTTCCCCCCACCCCTTCTTCTAGCTGAAATTCTTGCCTAAATTAGTCCTTCCCTCCCCAGCAGTTCTGACTGTCTGCTTTACTTACTCTGGTAAATATGGATGCTTAAACCAGCAATGTGTGCATTTTCTTTCAGTAAATTTGGCTTTGCTCCGGCTGGTTATCATTTGTGGCTTTTAATGAGCACCTGCCAATTTGAAATCTGTGGCGTCAGTCAATATGTTACCGCAGGGCGAGTGTCTCTGATGCCTTTCAGTTCTCATTTTCCTCTGTGCCAAGTGATGTTCTGCTGACATTCCAGAGTAAATAAACCATTAACGTCTGGAAATCTCCCACTGCAAACTGTCTGGTTTGAAAGTGGACAGCAAAGAGCCAAGCTGCTTTTATAGTTTGGTTTTGCTCTTTAGTGTATTTCCTATTAGCTTAAAAGGGTTTAGCTGATTTTTATTAGGACCTACTACGTGTCATACTTTGTCTGCAAGAACAATAACTTCCAAAGAGCTCTACAGAGACAATGAACACCAGGGAGACTTGTTTTGTCTCAAAAAAGAAGATACGGAAGCGTGGTTTTCTGCATTAATTTGCTTGTGACTTTTCCCAGTTCCCAATCGTATCGGGGGGGAGAGGGGAATAAAAATCCAGTGACAGAATAAGATGTCAAATGTAGTCAAAGAAGAGGTAATATAATAGACTGCGATCAGGTTGTTATGCACTTCATATAGTGACCCACACCACCTTTTCATGGTTTATTGCTTTGTGTAATGTAATAAGTAACAGTTTTTACACAAGAGGGCGCTCTTGGAATTTTAAAAGGAATAATAGGAAAAGAGCATCTGTCTTAATTTTATAAAAAAAAAACCTGTGCAGTGTCTTTACCATGTCTCATTTGAAGCTATGTGTTAATGTATCATTCTTGCAGTTTCACACTATTTAATGCAACTACGTTTTCAAAATGCAATTTTTAATCACTCTGTCCTTTTACTAAGAATGGCCAGTTGCCAACTGTTTTGAAGGAGCTGGTTCTACATGCCTGAATAATACTGTGTAAATGATGGGTTATCAACTACATGTAATACCAAAATAGTATCAATCATAAATTGGGCCTAACTTTTTTCCACTAGTATATGATACAAAGCCACAAATCTGCCGGGGTATGCTGATGCAAACTGATCTATAGTTTGTTCTTTTCTTAAGTTTCAAAGTATGTTTAATAAAAACATAGGAGGATATGTCAAATCAGACAAAAGTAGTATATCTCATCCAGTAATTTGAATCAGTGACTAGGACTAGATGCCTACGAGCAGTAGCTTAATGTGGGATAGGTGAGTGGGGCAGTGTCCTGGTCTGGGCACTGCCTAAGAAGAGGGATGTTGGAAGGATGGCACCTCCTGTCCCATGGTCTACCAGCCAGGGGCAAGCAACATGTGCAATGGAGTGCAAGGCATTCTGGGAATTGTCATTGTGTAGAGTGGCAATGGAGTTAGCTGCTGCTGGGGGGAGCATCTTGCATTTGGGATACCATCTTGCATTTGTAGAAAGTCACCTACTGTATAGGGTGTTTATAAAGTTAAAAATTGTACAAGGACTCTATAAACATCCTGTATTGTCAAGTCCAAAAGCTTAAAATTTGTAATTCAAATGACGAAAATGAGGTTTTGTTCAATATCAATCTTCTGGGTTTTTTTGTTGTTTTTTTTTATTGCCCTCCCCATACTGTGAGTGGATTATGGAAATGTTTGCTAATGCACACAACCAAGATCATTGTATATTGGCACTATATGAACTCATGAGTTGCCCTTTCTGAAGTATTTACAATTTTATATGTGGTTTGTATCCTGGGAGATGGAACTTGAACTCAAGAAACTCATTTCCTGAAAGGGCTACCAGATTTACCTTAGCTGAGATAAGTTTTAATTATTGTTGATCTGGGTAGGACTTCAATTGGTGGCCCACAGGTGAAATGCTCTTTATCTGATGAACATCATGTGGAGGCATCTAATGCCCTGTAATCATCACTGATGTTACATTTTGGATCGTAATGCTTGCTTTCTTGAAATATAAATTTATTGGTGCAATCCTGGCTTTTTTGGAGATCATTCAAGTGCATATCCTAAGCAAAATCTCATACACTTCTCTGTCTCAGATGCACTCAGTCTAACCTTGGAATAGCTCTTCTTAACCCATAGCTCCTGCACTGTAGGATACTGTGGAAGAAATCCCTCTGGCTTTGCCACCTCACTCCATGCTGTTCCTGACTGAGATTTTTGTCATCATGAAACTTCCTACAGCAGGAGCTGAAGTCACTTTGCTTGTGATAGCACTGCAAGAGCTGGTAATTAGGCCCGTGTAAAGCAGCTAATATTCACTTCGGATTTGGCCCATTTGGGGGACAGTGATTCAATTCGGTGATTTGAATCGCTGTCTCAAATCAATTTGGCTGAATCCGATTCAGACATCTGACTGCTGCTCAATCTCTGAATTAGTCAGCCCCCTCCCCCCCCTCGCCTGCCCCAGCTCCTGGCACTTGTTAAAAAAGGAAAAAGCCGTGACTCACCAGGTGCTGCTGGGCAGGATCCCTGCTGCCTGCTACACCCAGCACTGGAGGAGCAAGGGGGAGGGTCAGGGGGACTCATGAAGAGCCCCGCATGCAACATGGGGCACTGGGGAGAGCAGGGATAGCTCCCCCCACCCGGCAGCACCTGGTGAGTGGGGCTTTTTTTTAGAACGCCAGGAGCTGGGGTGGGTGCGGCACCCATGTGGGGGCTGTGGGAATGGGTGGGGGCTGGGGGCTGGCAGGGGTCTCCTCATGGTCCCCTCCCCCACCCCCTTACCAGCTTGGAGTCCAGCTGCAGCTCTGAAGATTCGGAGAGATTTGAATCAATTCGGGCCTTTTAATTGGTCCCCTGATTCGATTTGGATTTGGAGATTTGGCCACATTTGAATCGGGCTGAATCTCCTTCGAATTGAATCAGCACCCAAAGCTTTGCACAGCCCTACTGGTAATGCTTGTGGTTTGTAGAACATAGGAAGCTCTTGGTATCTATGTAAATGGATCTGTTCTGTTTCTGGCCTCTGACATTTTGTGGTGCTGATTTCCACAGGCTAATCACTTAAAGGTATAACAGAACATATGTGTGTATGCTTTGGTTTTTTTCATTTTTACCTTTCAAATTCATAAGCTGGCCCCTTGATCTAGTTTTATGAAGAGGGAGATAGAAAGTTCCAATTTATCTTCCCCATCTGTTGTACTGAATACCTCAGTTGTGACTTATTCTTTCTGTATAAATCAACTGATCCCCATCTTTTCAGTCTCTTTGCATAGGTAAGTAACTCTTTTCATGTCATTTGTTGTCCACTTCTGACTTTTCTATTATCTCTAGGCCTGTTTTGAGGTGGGGTGACCAGAACTAAACGTAATACAGATTTATATAATGGCAGCACGGTGCTTTCAGTATTTGCCATTCTTTGGGCAAATCTAACATTTTATTAATTTACTCTTTACCAGTGGTCCACATTGAACTGGCTGCCGTGACCCATCTTTCTTTCTTGAGAGGTCACAGTAAATTTGAAAGCAAGTAATACATATCGTTGTTATTCAGGTTCATCTGCAGTCATGCCGTGCAGTCCAGTGCTTAGGCAGGAGCTTCTGAAATGTCTCACCATCTTCTCTGATCCTGACTAACCTACAGAAAATTTTTATTGTAAAAATTCCAAATGTTGCTACTGTCCTCATTAACTGCTTAAAACTCGCACTCTTCTCCTTATGCTAGGATTTTAAACATTGCAACTGGTGCAGTTCTGTGAACCTGCTTGTCTTGAAGCCCACGCAGTTCTTGATGCCTGCCAGATGAGATGTGATTCTATTAAAAAGTAGTTTGTTTTTTTTCATTGTCCAACACAACACCAGCTTTCACCATAAATGGCTCCAATTCCCTGAGATTTCTGGTCTCTTAGTTCCTGTTACATTGTCTGATCTGTGGCCCTGACAGCCACAACACATGAAAAACAATCAAAATGTTAATGTAATTTTAAATTACTTTAAGTCCTGTTTCAGTGCTCTTCTCCTAGAGAATGACCTTCATTTCTCTCCTCGCTCAGGAGGCATCTTTCCAAGATAAGTATGGGTCAAACTGTGCCATTAGTTTTAAGCAGAACTCCCCATTGGTTTCATTGGGGAAATTTAGCTTAAAATGTGGTGGTATGGTAGAGCCCAGTATTGTTTCATAAATCAAATGAAAGAAAACAGTTAACACATTTCCGGGACCATGAGAGGGGAATGGGAATGGCTAATCTGTTGTTGCTCATCCTTTTTCATGATCAGAGCACTTAATCTTTGTGTTAGTGCCCCTGACTTAACTCCATAGCAGGTTTTCCAGCAGGTTTAAATCATGAAAAGATTTAACTTTTGTCTATGAGAATCAAAAAAATATAGAGACTTGATTAGAGAGTTGCATTTATTTCCTTTCTTCAGAGAACTTTAAAGCTACTAACAGAAGGTTGGGTTAGTGTTGCAAAGTGTCTGGGCCTTCATTTATAATATTGTCAGACTGTTTATGTCACCACTAATGACTACACAAGAGAAGGCATTTTATGTTATTGAAAAATCCAAATTACATTCCAGACAGGTTGACACTGATGCTACAAGGTGCAGGTTTGCAAGATGATAATTCCTAATCTCAATAGAAAAGAAGTGTCAAATTCAATTTTACTGAGGGATTGATTGTAATTTGCCTTTTAACTCACAGATACCACAGAAACAATACACTGAACTTGTCTGTCAAAGTGTTTTTACTTCGGTAAGGATTTGTGTGTGTGTTCTATCTGTACACAAATAAATTTAGTATAATGTATCATGCTGTCTTTGTACTCCTTTGAGTCATAGTCTCCCCTTTTTCCCTTCAAAGCCTGATTTAATTTTAGCACAATAAACTCTCTTTTCACTTATTAATTTATTGTATTGTTTCTATCCCAAAGGACTGCTGTATTAGAAGTTGTCAAAAAAAAAGAAACATGGTCCCCAGGCCAAAGAGTTTACAACGCAGAGCTTCACTGGGACAGCTCCCATGAGGAAGGAGGGTAGGCCAAAAAAGTATATAGAGAAAAAGAAGCATCTCTGGACTGAAATACACCAACACTGGCTCCATCCAGTGCAAGTATTTCTAGCAAAGAATCTGTTAAGAATCTATCTAGTCCTAGGTTGCGTTGATATCCTTTTAAGGGTGCTGCAGGGTGCCACAAAATGTTGGCACAGGTGTGTTTTCAAACGTGATTGACAAGATCAACCCAGAGATTTCAAGTAGAAATAGTTGTGGTCTGAATTCTCTGCAAGACAAGAACCACTCTTATTTTTTCTGTAGGCAAACGAAAGAGTGAAAATTAAGAGCTGGCACTTTCCAGGGGGTGCCTCTAGTCTATCCAGGACCATCTCAAGTCTAAAAATGTTAAGAACCACTATCTAGGCTGTAAAGTTATGGCTTAAAAGAGACACTGGATCATCAGTACAGAATATGAGATCGAACCAGGAAAACGTAATGCCATGTGTACTATACTCTATTCATGTGTGCTTATTAGAGTAGTCCATAGAAGTCAACACAATGACTTGTGAATAAGTCATTGTGAATAAGTCATGACTTGTGAATAAGAATCGCTCATATCAGAGAGGTTTGTAGGATCAGGCCCTTCATCCTCCTTCATTCCAGGTCATAAGCAAACAAAGTGATATCTGTGTTAACTGCTGTATTGTCCCTTGAAAATCTGAACTCATCTGACACTATTTTCAGAAGTTTCTATGAATTCTGATCCTATGCTATTTGCAAAACCCAATATAAAACTTTGAGTGTGCTAAACTTCTGCAATATAAAATCAAATGATTTGTTTTCATTTTTCTCTTTTGGGGAGGAGAGGGAAAGGTGGGAGGTGGACCTGTTGGGGAGGGGACTGGATATGTGAGCATGTATTATAAACTAGCTTATCATAATAGCAGCTGTATCTAGTGTGACAGACTTCCCTAATTGAGCTCCAGCATGTCCAGGGGCCCAGGAATCCTTAATTCCAATTGATAGAGCCAGTCCACCTATCAGGAACAAGCTGGGGAAAGTGGGCACTGCCCCTTTCCCAAAGGGAGAGGGAGAGGATTGTGGACTGCAGCATGGCAGGTCTGCCAGACTTCAGGGGCAGAGACCCTGAGGCATATAAAAGGAGAGCGTGCTTAGCACGCTGGGGCAGACGCGGCGAGGGACAGCAAGGAGAGAGGATCTCCAGAGAAGACTGTCATTGCGACCCTGCCTGAGCTTTGACGGTGCACAGATCAGCACATGGAACTCAGGCTCTGGGAGCCGCTCAAGGCAGCTCAAGCCTGCGAACCTGGCAAGCGGCTGGGTGGGCGGTGCAAGGGTTGGCACATGGAGAACCGGCCCTGGGGGCAGCATAAGGCTGCTCGGGCCCCACACGGGGCACAGATTGGTGCAGGGAGAGTTGACCTCAAGAGCAGCTCGAGGTTATTCAAGTTAGCCCCAGCTCTAGGCCAGATAACTGGAGCCCCTCAGTGTGGCTCAGCATTAAACACAAGCCCCAGTGCCCCCAGCGTGAGGTCGGGGAACTGGAGCCAGTAAGGGCTTGGTCCCCATAGGAGCGCTTTGGGGCACCAGGCCATCGAGAGGAGCTGGAGGCACCACTGGAGAGAGGCCCTAGTGGGACTGGCCACTATGAGACGAGTCTTGTCTGCTTTAGAGTGGAAGCAGGAGTTGCTGTGGAAGCGGGCCCCGCAGGGGAGGCGGCCGTGGGAGGGGAAGGTCTGCAGCCTCCCCCCTCCCCCATTGTGGCAGGGCATGTCCACATCCCAGGGCCCTAAAGGGGCGGGGCTCCAGGGAACACCCCCTGGGGTGCTGAGCGCACCCCATATTTTGTGACTGATATTTGCTTTGTCCTGTAGATGTTAATATAGTTATGGGTACTCCCTAAGGGGGTTTATATAGGTTACCTATATATGTTTACTGCCTATTATCTGAACTTACCTTTATTGTTGTCTGTGTTCATCTATTGCATTGCTACCTCAGCTTACCTGGGTTTATATGAGTTGATGCCTTGACTTGCCTGTTCCAGGGTGCTAATGTTCATCTAGGCAGGGGGGTTAATTATTGCCTACACTGTGGATCGTCTGTACTGAATTTCCAGTTACCTGTTCTATGTTTTGCAGTTTCTCAAAGTGGTGCAATGTGTTGATTGCAGGTTATTGTATATGGTGTCACATACCAATTCTGCTGTAAATATTTCATGTCTCTTATTCATATTTATTTTTGTATAGCAAATTTGTATATAGTTAAGTGCTTTTTCCTGGCCTGGCTTTATAGAGAAAAGAAGGAACTGCTCCTTTGTGGCAGGCCTCTCTCACTGCACTCTCACTTGACCACCCCATCCCTTATACCTGCGGACAAGGCACACCCCTAGGTGTATTTGGGCTACACTAGTTTCAGATAATTGCTAGTGCGGACACACGTAGGTAATTCATTTGCTAATACAGTTTTTTAGGAATAAATAATAAGACACTTAGAAAATGCATATATGTATTTATGCAACTTGCTTTTAAGAAGTCTTCAGTACACACAATGCACTTCACCTGCCTCAAGCCATCTGGAGAAAATATAAACATGCATCAAAAGAGCTAGATGTACTGGTTTGGACTGAATTGAATTACCAGAACTTTAACTTGAGTACTGATTTAAAAAAAAGATGTATTTTGTCCTCAAACTGTTCAACAAAACTTAGTATTTTACAGCATACATCTAGATTGCTTCTGAAGAGTAACACGATCAAAATTGTTACTCTATGCAAACATTTACTAAGACAATGTGAGATGTATTCTATAGCCTGATGGAACTTAAAATGTCAATTAAAAATGATGACTTGTTTAATACCAGCAGGGCATACCCTGCAGTGCTTGCTTAGGCAAAATTCTAATAGACTCCAGTGGGAGGACTAAGGAAGTAAGAGCACTGGGAAGAGGAAGACAACTAAGTAGAGACACAGCCCCAGAGATTACTTCAGGTATCACACAGGAGGAGAATTTTGTATTTCTGGGGACCACTGGCAAACCTATAGAGACCGGGGAATGGCTGAGAGTTTGGGACACTTTTTCCTATCATTTCTTCAAATCCTGATTTTGCAGCTTGGTCATGTGAAATTTTTCAGCTCAAACTTTTTGGCAAAAAAAAATTAAGCTTGAGTGACAGCCAACAGCTTCATGATTGTCTCTCTCTGTTTGTTAAATTTGTTTGTGGGAGTTTGGGGAAAACCCCCAAAATCTCAGAGAGTCAGAATGTTTTATTCAGGCTTTTTTTTAATGAATCATTTTGACATTTTCCTATTTAGAATCACTTTTTCACTACTTAAACACTTGAATAATACCACCCACCCCCTTTTTTTGCAATTATGAAAAAAAATCACTTATTTTTCATTGCAGTACTTAAGAATCATGCTCTCCAGGTCTCACTGTCTGTGGTACCCATGGAGAAGTATTTGATTTACAGCTGAATACCTAATTTGTGAATAAACACCTATTAGGTGAATTTTAGTCTGTTCTTCCTTCCATCCTATTCATGGAATATTAATTTCAGTAGCTCCTAGTTTTTCTCAGTTTGACAATATTTGGTGTGTATTTCAAACTTGTAGCTGGAGTACTGTATCCAGTTCTGGGAGCTGTCTTTCAAGAAGGATGTGGACAAACTTGAGATTGCTCTTCTCTGGGCTGCTTGTATGATTAGAGGCCTGAACAGCAAGCCATATGAGGAAAGGCTGAGAGATATGGGACTGTTCAGCCTAGAAAAGAGAAGACTTCAGGGGATCTAGGGGGAGCATCAGGGGCTCCTTGAACACCTGACTTTGAGTGCTGCTGACTTAACTCCATAGCAGGTTGCACTATCACCAATATATTAGGGGTGAGCACTGGGGGCTAGGCAAACAACTATTCACCAAAGTGCCCCAGAGGAAAACCAGGATCAACAGTCATAAACTCCTAGAAGAAGGCTTCAGACTGGATTGAAGGAAAAACTTCTTCAGAGTTTATGTGACCAGACACTGGAATAGACTTCCAGTAGGGGTGGTACAGGGGGAGATCTTCAAAAGGATTGTGGGGGTTATTTGACCCCAGATGTCTTTCCTGCCTGGAGCAGGGGGGGGCTGGAGCCGGTGATCTCACAAGGTCCCTTCCAGCCCTAAACTTCTGTGAATCTGTGAACTCTGATTGTGAATAGTTCTCAGTAAGCATCTAGCACTGCTGTTTGAGGTGTGTTATTTCATTATAATTAGTCAGATAAGTAATTATATGTTTGTTTCAGTCTCATGATTGGATAAGCTCATAAACACCTCTGGAAGTAACAAGCCTATGTGGAGAGCAAAACTTGTGCCTGTTGTTTTTTGGGGGGGGTTATGCATATTGACATATATTATTGTGACAGGTTCAGGTTCCAGGGGCAGCTGTGATGCCCCCTGGTGGCCACACAATTATTCCCCTGGCTGTAACTCTAGGGACCCTCACCTCCTGTACCTGCCCACCATGCTTTTTGATGCTAATGTTTTATTGGGAGAAAGGCTGCCTGAGGGATCTAGCGCGAGCCTACAATCGTTCTCCAGTGTTGGACCTCGGTCTTCTCAGCCTCCACCCTCTATCTCCAGTCCACTATACTGGAGAGAGCCTCTAGGTCCTCAGATTCCTATCTGGCCCTCCCAGGTCTTTATCACTGCCCCCACTCAAGCTACTAGGCTTCTGGCCCCAGTCTCTGCCCTGCTTAGACTCTGGGCCGTCTGGACCCCAGTCTGTGCCTTGAGCCTGTCCTGGGCAGGGCTTGAGGTGGTTGTGTCCCTTTTACTCATAAATGGCATTGATGCACCCTAGGAACTATGTAATCACCCCTCTGGGCACACTTGGTGCAGCCTCTCTGGGTGCTGTGGGACCTCTGTGCACCCTCCCTGGGTGTTGTGGGACCTTCAAACCACCCCTGACAGTCCCACCCAAACCACCAGACTCTACCTGAGTACCTAGTCCCTGATTAGCACTAGACCCTCCTGGTTCCCCACAGGCATCGGACCAAACTGCAACCAAAACCTAAGCCCTTCTGGCTATAACACAAACTCCTATACAACCATGGGTCTTAATCCTTGGCTAGCCCTCAGCTTCTTCTCTTTGCTGTCTCAGCACAACACACTTGCTGCCTGGCTCGCAGCCACACGCACTTCTGCAGAGCTCTTTGCTGTTCAGCCTCCCAGGGCAGACTGCTTACCCTGCTCTGGCCCTGACTTCTCTCTCTCAGGTCCCGCCCCCTTTCTGGTTAGGTGACTCCCCAGGGCTGCTTGCAGGTGCCCTCTGCTTAATCTCATTAACTGGTCTCTATGGCAACCTACTTGCAGCTCTGCCCCGTCTCCCCTGCAGGAGTCTCCCTAGGCTCTTTTTCTCTTAAAGTAACAAAGCGCCCCAGGTTCTCTCTCAATTATATTCAGTGCATACTTCAGTGCATAAATATCACCACTGATTTTTTTTTCTCCTATAAAAACAATGTCAAAGTTGCAAAGTCTTTGACTAGATATTTGCAAAGTTGCATGAAGTTCTATTGTAGTCAGTTTTGTGAGAAAAGTGATCAAATTGGGAAAATATTTTTGAAGCTTTGAAAGATGAGTCAAAAGGTTCTGATCAGCTTTAATATCTGCTTATATAGCTAGAAGATTTTTTTAAAGAATGTCAGGAATTGTAGATAGTATTGATTAATATATTTCTGTTTATTTATAGATTCATAGACACTAGGGCTGGAAGGGACCTCGGAAGATCGAGTCCAGCCCCCTGCCCCAGGGGCAGGAAGTCAGCGGGGATCATAGGATCCCAGAAAGATAAACATCCAAATGTCTCTTGAAGGTGTTCAGAGTAGGTGCTTGAACCACCTCCAGCCGCAGTCTATTCCAAACCTTGGGGGCTCGGACAGTAAAGAAGTTCTTCCTTATATCCAGCCTGAAATGGTAATGGTGGAGTTTGTGACCATTCAATCTTGTCATCCCTTGGGGTGCTCTGGTGAACAAACGTTCCCCCAGATCCTGGTTAGCCCCCTGATAAACTTACAGGTGGCCACCAGATCACCCCTGAGCCTTGCTTTTCCAGGCTGAAGAGTCCCGTAGCTCTCAGCCTCTCATCATAAGGTCTGTTTTCCTGACCTCTGATCGTATGTGTGGCTCTCCTCTCAAGCTTCTCCACATCCTTTTTGAATTGTGGAGCACAAAACTGGATGCAGTACTCCAGCTGTGGCCTCACCAAGGCCAAGTGCAACAGGAGAGTGATGCTCTGGGATTTGCTTGAGAAGCATCTATGGATGCAAGCCAGTGTTTTGCTTACTTTACTAGCTGCAGCATCACATTGAAGGCTCATGTTCATCTTGTGGTCAGTGATGACCCCCAAGTCCCTTTCATCTGTAGTGCTAACCAGCGGCTTTGAATGGTCCTCAGGGGGACGGTTGGCTACCTGGGGATCTTCTGTGGTGTACTGTCTACCCGACAGTCACCCACAGGACTCCGCCACCCCTACACCCTGTCCTCACACCACCTCAATGGATTGCTTGATCTTCGTGACCATGTACCTCTTCTTATATCTTGGAGGAGCCTCTTGAATTCCTTCCCATCCAGGATGTCAGCCCTGAGGCCGATTTCCTTGCTCTGCCTCAGCGGTCTAGACTCAGGGTCTTGCTCCTGGAACTTGTATTCACCTTGGGTATACTCTCACCCTAAAGCCTTAATCTGATGGGAGGCCCTATTCTGCTTCTAAGAGCTGCTCCTGACTCTCAACCTCTCCACTGGAGAAATGCAAAAGAAAAACATGAAAGAAAAACACACAACAACACGTCCACTATTGCTAGGACTTAGGGCAACTCCCTCCCTTGGTTCCTTGCACCAGGGAACCACGTACTGAGTTCCCTATGGTCTAGCTAAATGCTGAGCTCTGTTTGGGGTCACATTCTCATGGCCTCCTATTCTGGTCGTCTCTTCCCTTTCTTTCCACTTCCTTGGCGAACCTGGCGTTGCCCCCTCTCCCTTATGGGGCATCTCAATCCAACTGTCTCGCCTTTCCTTGGCCCTTCTTGTTGCTGCTGTCAGGAACCTTCCAGTGGGGAGAGTTCCTTCTCCCCACTGTTTCCACTACTCCCACCTGTAGTGATGCATGTCTTCGCTTGCCCTTTGCTGTCTTGCCTGGTGCTGCCGTTCTCGCAGGTTGCAGGGGATGCTTTTGGCTCACCTCCTGCATTGGCTGATTGCTCCTTGCTGCTGCTTCCACTGCTGGTGTCTGGAGCCTCTTCTGTCTTCTTCTCCACTGCTTCTCTCTCCTTGGGAGAGTCCTGGTGTGGGTCTGGCATCCCCACACTCCCCAGATCCACACTCTCTTCTCTTCTCCCTCCTCCACTGCCCATCTTTATTGCTGCCAGCCAGCTGCCTCGCCTGAATAAAGATGGGGATAACGAGCCATACGGGTTTCTCTCCCCCTTCCAGCAGCGTTGCAGTTCTGCCTGAGGGTAAGGAGTTTTTCCTTGTTTTAGCTTCTGTGTTCATTTTTTTTCTCTTTTCCCTGTCCCACTGGCCTCCTGTAAGTTTATTTTCTTATTTGGGGTCCTTCCCCCCCCACCCCGTCTTTCCTGGGACAACATCAATCTCTTCTCCCTTGTCCAGGTGATAGGTCACGTGGACATAAAAGGAAATAAAATTGGTCAAGCAAGACCTACCCACAACAAACCCGTGCTGGCGGTCCCTCAGGATGTTGGTGTCAGCCAGTCCTTTAAGGATGGCCTCCTTAATAAACTTTTCTAAGATCTTCCCCAGGATAGAAGTCAGGCTAATGGGCCTATAGTTTGCCGGATCCACTTTCCTCCCTTTCTTGAAGATAGGCACCACATTGGCCGCCTTCTGATCTTTAGGCACTTCACCAGAGCACCAAGAGTTCTTGAAGATATGTGCCAGGGGCTAGGCTACGATGCTCTCCAGCTCCTTGAGTACTATGTGGTGTAGATTGTCAGGGCCAGCTGACTTGAAGATATCCAGCCTCTCAAGGTGTTCCTTCATGAGGTCAGCACTGATGGAGGGTAAGGAATCTTCCTCACCTGGGCCTCCCTATCCCATAATGGGCAGGGGTGTCCCATGGGACTGGTGAAAAACCAATGCAAAGTACCCATTTAGCAAGTTGGCTTTTTCCTGGGCATCAGTTGTCAGTTGCCCCATCTGGTTTAGCAGGGGTCCAACGTCACCTTTGCTTTTCCTTCAGCTCCCCACATATCTAAAAAAAAGACTTTTTATTGTCTTTGATATTTGTAGCTATTTGGAGTTCCGTCAAAGCCTTGGCTCTCCTGGTTAGTTCCGTGCAGGTCCTGACCAGTGCAGAGTATTCCTTCTTGGAGGTGGATCCAGTCCTCCATCCTTTGTAGGCCTTTCTTTTTAGATGCAGGTGGTCAGCAGGTGGTCATCCTGAACTCCCCTCCTCTTTGGGTTGTGGCCCTTTAGGGCCTCACTGACAAGCCTCCTTAGCTTTCCTGAAGTCAAGGACTTCTGTATTGCTGACTTGACAGCTTTACTGCAGATGGTAAAGGTGATCAGCTCATGGTCACTGTCACCCTGCTTCTCTTTGACTGTTAGGTTGCTGATTTAAGTCATCCCCCATTGCCAGTACTGGGTTGAGCAGTGCTTTACCTCTCGTTGGCCTGTCGACTTCTTGTGTCAGATAGAGCTCATCCATGCATGAGAGAGAGCTTTGTGTCCACTCGAATTTGGCCAAGTGCTCTTCCCATGAGATGTCTGGGTAGTTAAAGTCTCCCATGAGAACCATGCATGGGGACCATGCTGCCTCAGCCAATTCCCTGGTGAACTCCTGGTCAAGCTCTTGATCCTGGGTAGGGGGTCTGTAGTAGATTCCCACCATTGTGTCCCCTGTGCCGTGTTCCCCATGGATTTTAACCCAGAAGGTCTCCAGTCATCCACCCTGGGTGCCAATGTCAGCTTGCAGGGATGCATGGTTTCCCCCACCCCTTTTGTCCACTCGATCTCTCCTGTATAGCCATCTATACTTGTGGCCCAGTCATGAGTGGAGTCCCACCAGGTCTCGGTTCTCCTGATGACATCATAACTATTTGTGTTTATCATGAGGACAAGTTCCTCCTGTTTATTCCCCAAGTTCCTGGCTTTTGTGTACAGGCACGCAAGTGTTCCTTTGGCCCTTGCCTTGCCTACAGCTTGTTCCAGGGCTGGTGGAGGGGTGGGCTCCCTAGAGTGACTTGGCCTGCCGGCTTTGCAAGGGTTGCTCAGTGGGCCAGCAGTGGCAGTAGTCTCCCCATCCCCCGGCAGGCTTAGTTTAAAGTCTGGTAGCAGGTCAGCCAGTCTGGCTGAGAAGAGCCTCCTCCCCAGCAAAGAGAGGTGGAGGCCATCCCTTCCCAGCAGCTCACTGCTTCTCTCACCAAAGAGTGGACTGTGGTCATGGATGCCAAAGCCTTCCCGATGACACCATGCCCTCAGTCTTTGGTTCACTACCTTGATCCTCAGCCCATAGCCTGAAACTGGGAGGATCGATGAAAACACCACCTGTGCCCCCAGCCTTTTAAGCTCCACTCCCAAGGCCCTGTAGTGCTTCATGACCCAGCTAGGAGCACTCCAAGCCATGTCATTTGTGCCCACATGGATAAGGAGCATAGGGTAGTGGTCAGTGGGCTAGAGGAGCTCAGGAATCTTCTCTGCAATGTCTCAGATTCAGGCTTCTGGGAAGCAGGAGACTTTCTGAGCTAAGGGATCAGGACGGCAGATTGCCCCCTCGGTCCCCCTCAGGATGAAGTTTTCCATGAAAACACTTTGCGTTTTGTCTTGGAGAGTGCGGGCGGTAGCTACAGTAGAGTTTGTGTTGCCTGCAGCAGCTGGCAACTTAGCAGGCTCTGCTGGGGCTGCAAGAGGTTCATACCTGTTGCAAAGCTCAGTGCAGTGGGGGACCTTAGTGTGGCAGGCCTTGGGGCTCTTGACCACCTTGGTCCAACCCCATGCCTGGACAGCATGGGAGGGCCTTGAGTCCTCCCTTGTCCTGGAAGGGAACCGTGGTCTACCCTCTGCCTCCCAGGGGAGAAAGGCCTGGCAGTAGGAGCCTATCTCCCGCTTACCATGCAATTTCTAGAATGTGGCCTGGAGCCCCTCCAGCTGGTGTGCTAGAGACCCCAAAAGGTAGCAGATCTCACAAGGGGAGGTGGCTATGCTCCCAGACCCCAGAGCCTGAAAAAGTGACAGGCAGCCCCCACAGCTGAAAGCCAGAGTTTCCGCCTGTGTGGAGCCTGGAACCATGGGCTCCATCTGCGTGGAGGTCTTTGAGGTCCCAGAGGGGGAAGCCGCAGACCCCAAGGGAACACTTGGGCTGCAGTGTGTGCCCATCCGCATCATGCCGCTGGTAGGCCGGCTGTGGCTGGGACTCTCTACCCTAGGGGGCTCACAGGCAGGGTCCTCCCACTCACCCTCCTGCACAAACTCCTGTGCTAACTCATGCGCCGGGCCCAGGAGCACGCCTGTTTGCCCAACCTGTTTGTGAGGCTCTGGTCACACGGTTCCCTGGGGGATGGGCGAAGTAGGAACTGGGGGGGGTGTGACCCTTAGCCCATTGAGCTGCCTCCCAGCTCCCACCATGGGTTCCTGCTTACCTGCGGGCAGGCTGGAGCTTGTTGGGGGCTCTAGAGGGTCCTGAGGTCTCTCCTGGGGTCCCTGGACTCACAGGGTCACAGCAGGCTTTCACCCACACATCTCTCTCCAGACCTGGGACCCAAATATGGCTTCTGCCATTGCCAGGCCCTTTTTAAACTGTGCGCATACGCAGAAGGTCCGGACAGTGCTGTGCTGCTCTCGGGAGGCTAAGGTGGGTCCCTCCCCCACTCCTCACCAAAGGAGAGGACAGGTAAATACCTCCCCAACCTGGCTTGTGTGCTGGCAGCCCAGTCATGTGGCTCCCTGAGGGGCTGGGCCAAGTAGGAACCAGGGTGGGGCATGACCCTCCTCGACCCACTCAGCTCTCTCCCAGCTGTCTACGTCCCTCCCGCCATGGGCCCCTGCTTACCTGTGGTCAGGCTGGGGGTTGTCTGGGGTCCAGGGGAGGTTCTGAGGTCTCTATTGGGGTCCCTGGGCTCATACGGGCGCAGTGTGCTTTCATCCGCCTATCTCTCTCCAGTGCCAGGACCTGAAAGCCAGAGCCGGGACCCGAATCTAAAGGATTTAGTACTAGCCTGTTACATTCTGTCTATTAACAGTTTTATGTCCTAGGTAAGTTCTGTTTCCATTTACTAGGTGTGAAATAATAATAAAAAAAATTAGACTGAAAGGAGTTAGCTTGTTGAGTTATGACCCTAAAAGGAATCTTCATGGTTACAAAATGCACGGGACTGGTTCTAGCATTAATTTACTGCAGAGACTTGACTAAGTCACTTCCTTTATTATCTATAATTTTGTCATCTGTGTGTGTTTTTATTGTTAAAAAAAGCTTAGCATACTTTAGATTGCTGTTGCAAGTTTAATTAGTTGAACTTTATGCAGTGCTCTAAACAAAGTGCTACGTAAACACTGCTGTTATAATAGCAGCTGAAATGTCAGTCATTGTTGCATTGGAGGTTGAATTTAACCACCTTGGTTACTGCCATATAATTGAGTACGTTTTTAGATATGCAGCTTCAAGTAAGTACTCTGCTTTAACCTATCTAGTCTTAAAGGGGAAATAAAAATGGTGACTGCTTGGGGACCATCAGTGTAAATGCAAGGAAAGAACATGCAAATAAGCAGTGAGCAAGAAGGTAATTCTGGTTTGGTTCAGGACATCTTCAACTTTGGTATTTTTACAGGAACATTATACTTGGCTGTTTAACCCCTTTTAGATTGCAGAAAGATTTCTTAAGATGATAATCTTGTCTCTGAATGACAAGCTTAGTCCAACTGACTTTTAGAACTCCTTACTCAGTGCTGCCTAGTAAAATGAATTTTATGTCATTGGACTTTTTTGGACTTCTTGTAACATCTAAAAATCTATTTTAAGGGCTATCTTTTGGTAATACTTTGTCCTAGATCACAGTAGAAAGTATTATCAAAAGAATATGTGGTATTTGTAAATTGTAGTAGTCTTGTGAAGTGTGACACAGCTCCAGTATACTTGGGATGTTCACTGTGTCACCCTATGTCATATATGATAAATAAGGTGGACAATAACTCACATAGGACAATAACCCCTAATATATTTTGATAAAATATAGTTCTAGTAGAGATTTGCTGTTGTTGTGGCTATTTGAAGTGAACTACTATATATCGTGATAAAGTTTTTTTAAAGTATGACTCAAGTTGTAATTTCTTGTATATGGTTCACTTAGTATACTAGTCCCATTTAACTCTCATTAGCGTTTGATGTGTTTGTGTTCTAGCAGTCTGAATTTTAAGTGACGTTTTTATGGTTACAGATGACCCAGTAATTTGAAAGGACTCATTCATTAGTCTAACAGTAGTATCTTTTTGCATTGCCAGATTCTCAAATCTATTTGTGAAAGTTTACAAGTGTCTCCAGTCAAACATTTTAGTTTGTTCATTAATTGTCCTTTGTGAGTATTCCCAATTCAAATCATGTTGTGATTGGAAGATTTATATAACAATGTGAGCTGGGAAATCTACTGTCTAATAAACAGTTCTTTTTAGGGCGGTTTTCTATTCTAGCACTCATATAGTGGTAGGGCCATACTGTTCACAAAGGGCAAACACTAAAGGGATACCATGGACATTACGTTCATTTTTGAATGTGAACAAATAGAATTATTTGCTCATATTTGTTCATTTTACTGAGTAACAGTGTTTCATAAGAAAGGGCAGGTGGATATCTGAAATAAAGTAAACTGTTAAATGGATAAACTTTACCACCTGTATGTTGTTCTCCCAATATAGTTATGCCTTAATAAAGAGTTGTTTAGGAAGGCTGAGAGAGATTTAGGTGTTTAGTAAACAGACAGTGTATTCATTCACAAATCTATTTTTGCAGATCAATGTTCTATTGGATTTTTTTACCTCTTACATCTGGAAACTAATTTCTTTATCCAGGATTGATTTGAAGAGGGGTTTTTGTATCAGGGAAACTTTTTGAAGTATGTCTGATTTAAAACCAAAACAAGTTGACTTATTATTTAGCAGTTTTTCCTCGATGTGCAATATAGCTGTAATTGTCTTTTAAAAGTATTTAGCATCACAAATGATATCTTGTTTAATGAATCTTCTTTTCATTGTACTACATGCTGCATTGCAATTATAATGCACTGCATTGCAAGTTTTATAGCTGAATCCAGGAAAAGTCAAATCTATTCTGTAGAGTAGACTTGGGTGGTTATGCTATACCCACTTGAATGGTTATGCAAGGAATTTTGCAATGTCTGGTGAGATGGACATGCAGCTGAGGATCCTGACCCTGCAAAAACACGTGTGAGGGGATTACTTTTACTAGCACAGTCAGCTCACTGAGGTCAGTGTGTCTTCTCATAGTCATGTGCAAATGTTGGCAGGATTGAAGCCCTAGATGTTTGGTGACTGTGCAGTTAAAATACAGTCTGTCTGTACAATTGCTTTTTTTCCCCCTTTGCTGTAATGACCTTCTTTGATGAGCACTTCTGGGTTTATGGCTTACAGCTTTACCTCCACTGTAGGAGCAGCATTTACAGTTCTCCAAAGAATTTTCTTGAGATGATAATTTTTATATCCCACATAATTGTTGTCTAGTTCTAAGCATACTAGCTGTCATGGCTTCACATAAATAATGATTGTTAATCCTTATTATATGTTGTGATAATACACACAGATCCATACCCAAGGGAACAGAATATTCTCCCTACCCCTTGCAAAGTCTTCCTGGAAGTTCTGCCAGGTTTTTTTAAAAAAAAGGTTTCACTTCCACTGAATCCTCTTGTTGTCATTCTAGCTTGGTACTCCAATTCTTAACAAATGTATAGCTTTTTAAATGTTTGAAATGTCATTGAAGTTTGCTGTGTGCGCTGAATGATTTAAGATATTTAAATGGTATTCGAACAAATTACTGCCTTCGTTATGACAGACAACAGATGAATTCATTATACTACGTAGTCTCATCTCCTTTATCTAAAATACCATGATTGTTTTCCATCCAGTAGTTCTGTAATTACTCTTTATATATTGCTATAGGTTTACACTAGTGTTTTTGGTCTTGGTCTTTAAATTGCACAATTAACATATACTAGGCACTTTCAGGAAGACGATTGATTTTTTTTTTTTTAACTAATTCTTTTATACACAGGTCTAAGAGGTGTTTGAATTTCCCTGCCCCTCTGCCTACCTTCCTACCCACCTCCTCTTTTCAAGTATTGATTGAAAGCTCTTCCTCATCACAAATTGCAAGAAGTTCAGTTAATTTTCCATGGACCTCAACCCTGATGAGATTTGAGCCCATAATTCCAGGGAGCAGAGGTATTTCAAGCCTGCTAGTTACATCACTAGGTCTCCCCATTTGTATTAATTATTACTTAGGATGTTAGTTCATTGATCCTTATTTAAGGTTTTCTTGTAAAAGTTAATTTGCCATTCCTCCCCCCACCAAATATGTTTCTTTTCCTGTAAGTTAGTTCCATGAAAAGAAAAGCTAGGAGGGCACCATAAAGAGTCTGCTGCTTGGCCCAGCATTTGAGTCTAAGAAAAATCAGAAACAGAGTTACTGAAGTTGTAATTGCTCACATCAGTCTTTGCCATAGTCAGGTGTGAGTTGTCAACTTTCTATCTTAGTTAACCTGCTATAGTACTTCATATGGATGGGGGACTAGTTCAGTCCGTGTAAGGGACTCTGTATTCTATTTTATGTTGTCCAGTTTCAGATAAATTATCAAATTAGTTGCCAGTGAGCTAAGTGAATTTTGCAGTTTGTCTAATCTATTCTAGTTTGTTTGTGATGCCGGAAGTACCTCAAGAACAAAGAGTTAATTGATATAATTTGAGGATATACCCTGAAGTTATGTTCAAGATGCCTATGGCCCTTGTAATGAGATTAAATTATCTGTTATAGAGGGATGAAGATGATATACAAGTCTTAATTTTTGGGGGATCTCTTAAAGGTACTTACTGTGAGTTTATAAGAACCAGAGGATGTTTAAGATACTTTGCTGAGCCCTGGGCCTGCTGGGACAAGACTTTAGCATCTTTAGACTCTGCTGTTTTGAATGTTCAAGTTTCACAGCAGATAGTATAACTGTGTGGTTAGTGCTCAACCTTTTTGCCCCACAGGCCAGATGACCAGTGCCTGGTTGGTCCACGGGTCAGAGCCAGTGTGTGGGGCTTGTTCAGCTTATTGGATGGGGCTGGGAAATTTGGTGGCGGGGGAGTAGTGGCAGTATTATTTGCCACTGCTCCCTGCCTCTGAATTTCTGAACTTCTGCAGAGTCCTATGGGCTGGATGACATGGCTCCGTGGGCTGGATCAGGCCTAAGAGCTGGGGATTGAGTACCTCTGGTATAACTGAAAAGCAGTAAGTTTACTGATACTTAAGTCCAAAGCTGAAGTCCCACCACTTTAAGTATATGATCAGTGGTGCAGAGAGATTTTAGGCTCTCAGGAGACATGGTCAATGGGGTACACCAGGTCTCAGGTAGGAACATACATCATGTCTAAAAGCAGAAATTCTGGTTCACAAGGTACACATAGGCAGGTCTAATACAGCCTGTCTGAACGCTGTCTTTGGAAAATTCAAGGTGAATCTGTAAAACTCTAAATCTTGGGTCATAGAAGGCTTTGGGAGGGCCTGCACTTGGGAAAGCAAAGTACTTAGGAAGGTAGAGAATGCTACAGAAAAATAACTGAGCCTTTAGGTTTATTGGTTTGTGTGTCTGTTACAAAAGTTTTGGCAATAACACTAACGCTATGGAGGGATCTGTCAGCAGTCACGCACTGTTGCTAGGTTGTGCACTTCTGGAATTCTAGCTACTTGATTTCTCCTTGAAGAAGGTGATGTATTATTTAATTTGTAACCAAGTCCTAGGACATTTAAAATGCTGCATTATTATTTATCTTTGCTATTCCCAACTAAGGTCCACTGGTTATATACAACACTAATTTGAGGTTGTGGAAATCTATTTGGCTTGCATACAGATGAAGATGATTTTAGAATATTTTCAGAGCAGAGTGTTTTACTTTCCTTTAATTTGATTAGAAAAATGGTAGAATGTTCAAAGTTTTATTCTTTCAATGAGCTATTTGCCAAGACATTACTGTAGTGACTGTTGACCTCATACATTTGTTGTATATTATACTGATTTAATTTAAAGCATGTTTGTTTTATGTATTCTTGGCAAGTTTTGGTCTTATTTTTTAACAGACCTCTTCTTAACTGCCCATTCTTGTTCTAACTTGAAAAAATATGCTTGAACATGATAATTACATTTTGTGTTAATTAGCAAGTCATCTTGCTAAAGATTCCTGTTTATAACTGGATGAACATTGAACAGTTACACTACTGCAATGCTATGTTGTCATTCTGAATGTTACAGCAGCATCATAAAAATTCCCAGTTGCAACTTGGTGTGAACTTTCCTGTGCTAGTACACTGCAGCATGTAGCATTTGATGGTTTTCTTTAGCAAGTAACCTTTGTTTGGCAAGTTAAACCTTGAGTATTGAGTTAAGTATCTGATTGTGCTGACCTTCACTTCAAGGAGGTTTTTTATTTAAGCTCTTGGCCTTCCATCAGACACCCATGTTATCATCAATAAAAAAATAAACGCCTTGTCTTGCCACTCTTCTTACTTGAATGGAACTGCTTATAAATGTATCATCTTTAAGGATGATGACCATGGACTCTGTGCCAGGTATGATATTTAGATAGCCTTAAATTTAAAACTTCACCACAGTGATAGTCATTCCTATGCAAAGGAAACTTTTGGTCATTGACCTTGGTGTCTTGGCAGACAGCCCAATCTATTAGAAATGGTCTGGGCACATCTCTTTGAAAAAAGGAAGGGTCCATGCTAACATGGATGCTTGCCCATTCCCTCAAATGAGAGCCCAGGAAAAAAAATTGGGGCTCCAAAATAGTGATGTAAGGATATAGTTCCTATAATCTGCCATAATCGATGGAAAGAGTTACTGTCTTCAGGAACATTAAAGTTCCTCTTACAGACACTCTTTTGAAAAATGCTAGTAAGGGGAAAAACAATTATCTGATATACAGTGGGTTATGGTTGCCTGAACAGAACAGTAGAAGATACAGCTATAAAATAAAATATTCATAAAACTGCATCTAATAAAACTTAGATAGTCCAGTAGAGCATCTACAGATAATTGCTCTATCAACTTGAGAGACCAGAGCGTGGGGTAGACCTGGGTATCATTCTAATTCTATAGCTGCTCATCACAAGCATGATGATGTGCTGCCAGAATTTCAGCAATGGATTCCTACAAAAATGTTCTCCATTACCCTGTGATGTAAAACTCAAGTGATGCAGAAAGGAGGGGTGAGACACTGAAAAATCAATTCATTTTTTTTCCTGTTTAAAAAAGCATTTTCTCATAATCCAGGAGAAAAGCAACAGCAGTGGGAAATAAGCTTATGTTATGTGCACTTTGCTGGCAGGGTTTATTCTTTTGTTTCCAAACTCTGGTTTGGGGATACTGGCATGTTATTTATTTTGTTTGATATGGGAGCATGGAGAGCTGTGAAGAATCTTCCCTGCAAATATGCTTTCAAAATACCTGGCATCTGGTAGATTTCAAAGCAAAGCATTTGTTCTTCAGGACTAGGGACAGAAGTTACACATAAATCAGTTTAAGTCATCAGAAACTGGTTTAAACATGTAACAGAACAGAAGTTCAGTTTCAAAATGGCTGAAACTGGTTTAAGAAAAACCTGGTTGAATGTAGTATCAGACTTAACTGATTTGGGTCAAACCAGTGTATGAAACTTCTGGGCCAGACCCCTTCCTTGTTCAAGTTAAATCAGTCTCCCAGCATGTTTTGCAGCTCTGGGCTGGGCTGTCTGCTCCAGCAGAAAAGGGTTGGGGGGCGGGGGAGGGAGAGGACACAGACTGCTCCTCCCCCAACCCCCCAGCAAACCCCAGCTGGAGTCTGGGTCCAGGGAGGAGTTTTAAACACCCCTTCCCCTCAAACCTACTGTTGGCTGCAACTGTGGACTACAAATCCCAGAGGCACCTGGAAGCAGCCCCTGCCTATGCCTGGAAGCAAGGAGAGGAAGTGATGAGCAACCCTGCAGAATCCTGCTGTGAGTCTGGACTGCAAATCCCAGAGACCTGGGGGGCAGCAGAAAGAGGAAATGAACACAGCCCATGCTGGCTACATGCCAGAGAGCTGCTCTAGCTCCCCTCCAGCTTCTGGCCTGAGCTAATGCAGGCACATGGCTGCATTTCCCAAATAAAAAGTAAATGCATGTCCAGTTGTTTCTCAGTTTAATCTCTTCAGTTTAGACTAGCCTGCAAAGACTGAATCGATTCAGCCTTGGGCTTTTTGACTGTCTGTACTTAGCCCAGGAAACTATGGTTAAAAATCTCACTGATATGGATGCTGTAACAGTACCCAGCAAGGGATTCAGGCCACTCAAGTCAGTAACTGATTTCAGCCAATCCTTTGGATACAGAATTTCAACAAAGTCGGCTTAAACCCATCATAGTCTAGAGCAGAGGTGGCCAACCTGCACCATGGGTGCCACGAGTGGCACGAGCAGCCTGCATGTATAACATGCAGCAAATTGGGGTGGGGACAGACAGGGCAGAGAGCAGACAGTAGAGCACCACATCAGGCAGAAAACAGAGTAGCAGCTTGGTCAGGGAGCACAGGGAAGAGGGCAGAAAGCTGAATAGCAGAGCAAGTAGTGGAAAAGGATTAGAGTAGTACTTGGGCAGGGTGCCAGGCTAGTGTTGGCCCCCACAGGTCTATTGGTTTGATCCTGCATCAACACAGGAATTTGAACTAAATGATTTCTTGGTGTTCCTTCCAGTCCAGCATGGTAGAAGTGCAAAAAAACACGTACCCAACAAAAACCAATCACGCTTGGGGTGGGAAGCTGGTCCACTTGTTTGCAGTTATACCTAAAGGCAGTTCTTTACTGTTGATTTTCAGAGTAAATGTTTACTGCTCTCCTTGGAGGAAATAATTTTTTCCTGCTAGTGTTTCCTTTTACAGGGCTATCTGCTTTGCTCCTTATTTCAGTGTATACAGAACCATCTCTTTTAATAGGCACTCATTCTTATGTTCTGTGCGCTAGCAATAATTTTAAAAGCATAGGCTCTTACGTTAGCCACTGCATCGAGCAATAGACTCGTCACTTCAGCAAAGGCAGCCAAGCAACTGCTTCTCCATCCTGTTCCTCGGATGCTAAGCCCCATTCCCTACTGCCTGTGTGAAGGGTGAGGCGACCTGCTGATCTAGGCTCTGGTGAAGCAGTGGAGACAGTGATGCAGAGCCAAGTGGCCTTCCCAGAAGATGTCCTACCAGTAGCTCTCAGCCTTTTAAAAAAGGAGAGCTACAGCTAGCTCTGAGTGGTACAACTTGCTCTGTTTGTTTTTTATGAGAGGTTTGCCTCCAAACAACTCCAAATGATAAAGTTTGGATCTGGATCATATATATGTCAATGCCTACACAGTTAATACACTAAGTATAAGATTAATGTTTCAGTCAATAGGGCTGCTGCTTTATAAATTAAAACAAGGTAGGAAATCTCTGTGAAAAGAGTCTGATTCCTTAGTTATATTGTTCAATCCTGATGATTTTTATGCTTGAAAGACTTGAGAGTTAATGCCTGGCAATAACTACTAAATCTGTGTGGTGACTGACAGATTAAGCACTGGGGATTACAGGGGAGATTAGACTATTCCAAAAGTGCAGATGTCAGTATTTTACGTCACAGTGCTGACTGAAGCTGCCTTCTGTCTCAGCCAAAAGCAGGAAACTTTATATCATCCAATTCATTCTGTTTGGTCACATTTTAACTCTTTCACATTGGCGCTCTATGAACTATAGCAGTGGTTCTCAAACTTTTTTTTTTTGTGGACCACTTGAACATTGCTGAGGGTCTCAGCAGACCACTTAATCTCCACTGTCAGAAAAAATAAATCAAGTGCAGGGCCAAGTACAGATATTCTCGATTGTTCTGCAGCCTCTCTGCGGACCACCTGAATGGAGGTCGGGGACAACAGTGTGAGAACCTTTGAGCTTTACCCCTTTCCTGTGGACACTGGGTAATGACTATGTCCACCTTTCATGTTTCTGTTGCACTAGAGTTTGGTGGTCAGTGGCTTAACATCCAGGGTGACTGTCCCGAGGCAGGTGGAAGAGTGGTAGAGGGCTGGAGGACCTGAGCTGGGAACTGGAGTTGTAAGACGAGCCAATTTTGGAGCACAGGCCAACAGGCAAGCTGGAGGTGGGGAAACAAAAAGAGGCCAGGCTTAGTAGCCTGGCCTCTTTAAGCAATGTCCTGAAAATACTGAGTCCCCTCAGTTCACCAGAATTGTTCTCATATGTTATGTGGAACTTGCCAGCCCTGCCACCTTTCACTGGTGTTCGTGTTGCACAGCATAATGACATGAGGTTTCTGTTTTGTTTATACAGCACTCATCTATGAGCTTTAGGCACTTTGCTGTACAGATATGTGTATTAAACTACAAAATGTACCAGTCTATTTTCAAACAGGAATTAAGCTATGAAATCCCAAATAAAATAAGTATGTTCTGCACAAGGCCTTCAGCAACCCAATGTTTGTGAAAGGGGAGAAGAGAACAGACATTGCAAAACCCTGGCCAAGCTGATGAGACATCCATCTGCATGGCTCCAAGCCACAGAAATAAAGGTACAGAAACAAATTCTGTGCTACACCTGTAAGAGCAGACCATCTCAGATGGTTTAAGCCGTCTTTTCCTGAACCTGATGGAATTATTCCCCACTGTAATAAAAATTCCCCATATTTCAGTCACTGCCACTACTTTTCTCAGCTGTTTTCTTCTCGCACCTCCCTTCTGCCACCAAGTGCCACAGCCTCTGGTGCTGCTGATTCCCTTGCACAGTGGCTGAGGTCTGGTGTGCTGTATTATTTGCATGCCCCTTCTCCCTCCAGGAACCTTTCATACTCCTCCCAATGGTTCATACTGCACAATTTAGGAACTAAGTTTAAGCCATTCTTTTGGGTGCTCCCAGTACTCAACTCTTCTGGAAGTTGAGAAGTCCCTGATGTAATTAAGACAAAACTGGAGCTGGGTCTTTGTTATGACAGCCCAAGGATTCCTTGCAGACTGCAGCTCTACCAGAATATTTGTAGCACTGTGTGCTTCAGCTCCTACCCCGACATACCCTTCCCAGGGTTAGAGCATCTTGGATGCCAGGACTTGCAAAAGGAGAACTCTGGCTCCTTACATGGGGTAAAAGTGCACAAGTGTCTGATTTCTGGAGGATGTCTGTTCTACATTTGTAAAACTTGGGATCCACTGGTTTCAATGGGTCTAGGATTTCACTCCATTCTTTCTAAGACTTGAAGGAATAATAGGATGGTGCATAGGATGTAAGAAGTTGAGTAAAATTAAAACTAAAATATTAAAGTCTGGTCATTCCTACAAATCGTGTAGAGGGAATGCAGCAATGTGTGTGCAGCATCCCCTCCTGCTTGCCAGTCGAGCTGCCTGGAGACAACAGAATTGTATAATCCACAGTAGACCTGCATGTTACACAGACATGCATCATGTCGTCACATCAGCATGGGAAATGACTGTGATCTTGTAATGTTCTTGAGACAAGGAGGCCTGCCTATGACAGTAGGCATTATTTGATTTTCTAACACCGTCTGAGATTGAGCTGTGCCTAGAACACCAATTCCTTCCTATGACAGAACCCCAGAGACTGGCCCGCTCTTTGCAGTCAGTGCAACTTTAGCCTTCTGGAGAGCCAAGCTTAGTTTCTAATTCTGTATTTCAACAATGCCTGTTGTAAAGCACTTGAGTCGTCTCAGATTTTGGGAGAGAGTTGGGTATTAGTTTAATAAAATACCATATTATGAAACTCTCAGTACTTTTCTAAAGAAAGGTGGGAAGCAGTATAACAGTGACGGTGGCAATGTTAGTGCTTTTGGATCTCTGCATACAATCCTCAAAGATTAAGAATTAATTTGCTTTCATCAGTTGAAATAATTCTCAGGTGGGATTGCAGCCAGTGTAAAACTCACCTATTCGCACACAACTGATCCTAAGCAATGTGGCAGGATATGCTGAACAGTAACTTGTATGGTGTAAGTTTAGGAATGTCATCAAGGACTGGCCTCTTATTTGTGGTAGGAACATTGTTAGTGATTCCTATAACAAGATCCACTGTGGTTAGTGCTGGAGTTCGTTATCACTTGGAGACGTTAAGGCACAGCTTCTCAACATATGTGCATTGATCCAGAATTGGGGAGATATTCCTTTAGTCTTTATGCTAAGACACAGGAGCTCCTGAATCTCCCTGTTCCTCCCCTTCCTTAAGAAGGCTTGGAAATAAAGTATTATGTCTGTACTGCTCATAGCATGTTCACAGCACTTACAGCTCTGCAGGTAGGAGGACATGGCATTGCATGCTTCAGGTATTCCATTGGTTTGTCAGGAAGGAATGTTTTTTCCCAAAGTGCATCTGGGCTGCCTTGTGATGTTACTGTATTTCAGTGATGCCTGTAGTAAAACACTTGTGTCCCCTAAGATTCTGGGGGTAAGCTGGGTATTAGTTTAAAAAATACCATAGTCTTAGACTCTTAATGCTTTCCTAAAGAAAAGGTGGGAAGCAGCATTAAAAACAAAAGCCAGGCTAAGAAAGAAGGTAATGGGTGGAATGGTGTTGAGTCCTCAAGTACCTGATACCTCATGCTGAGTCATAGGGGTCATGTCTACATGTGCCCTGACTGTGCAGTTGTTACTGCGCGGTCATTTAGTACTTGCTTTAGCACATGTGGTACTAAATGACTACACAGTAACTACCATTACTTTGCAGTTCCAGCGGTGCATAGGTCATTTCCAACCCTACTGCGCAGCAGTGTCAGCATCGTGGTTTGTGCCTGTCAGTGTTACGTCACTGTAGCAACCAGCTATGTCCCTGTAGCTCGTTGTGATGGTGACGCAGTGTCTCATGTAGATGTGCTTTTCACTTACAGAGACATGGTTTGTCTGGTGGTATCATATGGACATACCTCAACCTGTTCTTTGCCATTGCAGGAACCTTGCATGCTCTGGTGGTGCCATTGGTCCTTCCTGTCCTCTGCTAGCAACACATGTTTTAATTCTGGATTGAAATATTTAGCCTAACTGCTTTGACAGTAGGATATCTGGGTGAAACATCTTATACAGGAGATCAGACTATATAATCTAAAGGTCCCTTGTATTTGTATAGAACTTTTTCAAACTGAGAACGGTGCCCTTTATAACGATAAGGTTTCAGCTGGGCTTGAAAAGACAGGCTTCTCTTCCTGGCACTGCCAAAGGATCTGGGATGGGCAAAGATCCAAATCTCTAATACCATGAATAATATTTAATGAAAAGGAACCATGACGCTTATAATTATCACCAGACTCAGTCTGGGATACTCAGTACACAACTGTTTTGCATTAGAGAAACTATTATACCAGTTTTTGCTGTACCTGAGTAGAAGGTTATGGTATTCATAATTAATGTTGCTTTCACATTTAACTTTCTGTACTCTGCTTCCATAAAATCTGTCTTCTCACATATGTAATTTAAGAGCTAATGAACAGATCTGATGTTAACTTTGTTGGGGAGAGAGGTATTTTTCTCTGGGTTTGAGAGGGTTAGTTTTTTACTCCTTAGTATTGAATAGTCTTGCTTGGAACCTGTGGGGAGTTTGTTGGAGTAAGTGCCAGTCTGTGGATGATGGAAGAATCCCATATTTTCTCACATATAACATACACCTTTTTTCAAAAACAGCTACTAGAAATACAGATATAGTGCATATTATACGTGAGAAGTACGGTAAAGACAATTTTTGCCACCTAGCATATGGCACATACTTCCTTGGTTCCCAGGCTGTTTTCTAGACTATGTCCTTGTTGTGTTAGACAAACCATCTACCTTGAAGGCTGTGATCTTGTGTTATGGCATGTCCCTCTCAATTCTCAGACTGTGTCCATCCATTGGCCTTGTTGTGCTAGGCAGCCTGTCTGCTTCCAGAGCTATATGGAACTCTGTGTGTGTAAGACCCAAGCTCTTAGAAATCCATTAACCTCTGCTGCCTATCTTGAACCCTTATAATGCATACATCTATACCTATAAACCAATTCCCAAAAACCAGACCTTTAAATACCATTTCCAAGCCAACAAAGCATGTGAATTAAGGGTGCTTACCAGTTTAGCACAGGTAGCTTGCAATGTTTTTCTTGAAGAAATAATTTGTAGTTCTAGGAAGTGTTTAGCTTGTCTTTCAAAATAGGCCTCTGTTGGACCTTTTACCACTCCCAGTGGATTACCAGTACCACTGGTGCAGCTACAAATACCAAAGTACCTATGCATCCTGTAATCGGGTGTTTTACTGGGTTACATTAAAGGTCGTCTTTGTGATTTTTTTCCATGTCTCAATGCATTTTATTTGCATTTTTCCACCTTCTTTGATGAAGTCCTAGTAATTTTTAATTGTCTTTTGTTTTTGCCATGTGACTGGCTGCTGAATGGTGGTAATGCATTTTGTCTAAATTTCTATTCCCAGCCATATCACATACATTTCCTGCAGGTAAATTAGTTTGCATTGTCTGAAACTACATTGTTTTGGGACATTGTGTATTATTCTGTCAGTACTGGTCATCACAATGTTGTCTGACTTTTTGCCTAGTCCCTAGAAGTCTGAATAAAAGTCTACAATAATGAATTTCTGTGGTATGTAGTAAAAAAGACCATTTGTACTTTCATCCAAGGGCTGTTATGGATGTTGTCTACCTTCATTGTTTTTTTTTCTGGTTCGCCTGTATGTCCCCATACGTAACTGACGGATATGCACTCCCCTCCCAGCCCCCATGGTGCTTTATATAAAGTGTTAAGAGTTAGAAAAGGGGTTTTCAACCTTTTTTAACAAGGGTACCCCTTCTGGTGGAGGCGGCCAGATACAGGTGGGGGGCTTGCATGGGGTGGCTGCTGCTGCCACCCACGGCCCTGCTGCCACAACCTGTCACTGTGTGCTGCCACCCCCGCACCCCACTTTCCTATGGATGGTCGCACATGGCTCCATGGGCTCCTGGCGGGTCTCATGCCCAGCCAGTCATGCGTTGCCCAACTGCCGGCTGGGTAACCCATGTGTGGCTCATAGAGGGGTGTTGCTGCCCTCTCCCACTGCAGCCTTGTTCCTGGGAAGCGGCAGTGCGGGGTGGTGGCATGGGGTGGTGGGTGGTGGCAGTGGTGGCTGCTGCATGCGAACCCCCCCCCCCCACATCCATCTGCAGAGGGGCACCACTGCTGTGGCCTCCCTGCCCCCAGCCTGCTCCATCCCCGCTCAAAGAAAAATCGAGTCTAGCTGCAGGTAAGCAGCCAGCTGAAGAGCAGCCTTTCTTTCCAGCTGAGGAGCCACCCTTCTCCCCAGGCCTATCCCTTCCCCCTACCACTCCCAGCTCTGGGCAGGGTGACGCGAGGGGAACAGCTGTGAGCTGCAGGAGCTCTGATCCAACTGCCCCCCCTCCCTTCAGCTGAGGCCTGGAAAATGCTAGTCCATAGCCAGAGCCATGCTGGGGGGAGGGGCGGCAAATCAGGGCAACGGCCCCATCCCTGCGCTTTGGGGGGTCCCATGGACAGTGCTGTACAGGCCCCACAGACAGCACCATTGGCACATGCCATAATTTCAAGACTTCTCTGTATAACAAGTCAACCATGTTCAGCTCTCTCTCTCATAGCTACTTATAAGCCATGGTGTGGCAGTTTCAATAGTTTGTGCTGAAGGTGTTTGGAGACTACTAGCAGTGACTTTTTGAAAAAAAAACTATGTAGTGATTTGTGGTCCTTTCTTTTCTAATGGTTTTCTCCCCTTGCATATATTGCTGCAACTTTTTACATGCAAATACTATTGCAAAATATTCTTTCTATTTTGGGCATATATTGTTCCAGTAGTGATAGTAACTTAGATAGAAACAGTACGGGAGGTACTTTTTGCAGCAGTCACCATTTGATCCACGTGGTACTAGCATCACATTATATGGCTGCCATTTCACCTTTCTCAGGGTACTATAAGGTGGGATGGTTAGTTACCAGCAACTATCATAACCAGCCTGCATCTTTGTTGAGCATCAGTCTATGCTTTCATGTGCATTTCTCTTGTATGAGTAATTTACCTAGGTTGGGCATTGCTATATTTATGCTTTTCTGTGTTTTAGCAAAATGCAATGGTATTATGGTGTTTATATTTCAATATAAATTTCAGATTGTGTACTTTTTCCTTGGTATTTTACTTGTAGTTTACATAGCTCTAATGCTATTATGATCATACTATTGTATAATTTTAATTTGGCCTTGTTTGCTCTGTTATTTTGTGTTCTTCTCCTTCATAGCACAGCTTATTCAGTGATGTCCTGCTGTCTGTTTAGCAATCAGTTTTCTCCTTTATGTGCTGCTGCCTTGTCTTCACATCTGGTGCTGGTCTGTGCTTTTATAAACAGTTTATTTGTACTGTGTGGCACTGCATTAATGCCATATACATACAAAACCTCATCCTCTGAGTCACTGCTTGCTTCCTCAGTTTGGTACATTTTTTTTCTTGTCTGTAAGCTTTGACATAATGATTTCTCTTAGCAATGTTATTGCATAAGATCCCATCTACAGGCCATTTCCCTTATCCTGTTTTCCTCCATAGTTACCACAGATCTTTCTTTGCATTTAATGTAACTTTTGTGCTTTCTGCATTTACTTTTTCCCTTGTATTTGTTTTTCTTTTCATGCTTTTCTGTGCTATATGGTGAATTAACTCTGTTGGCTCCACTTACAGTTTCCATTTGTTTGTGAGCTTGTTCACTAGCTTTCTATATCTTTAGTTGTCAGTAGAATTACTGGGTACTCTCTGAGCATTCTCATTTTGAATGCTCTTTTGTTACATTGTTGCATCTTTTGTTTCTGTTACTAATCCATTCCAGATTAATTAATTTGTTTAATACAATGGCATGAATTGGTGATTCCCTGAAGTTTGGGGATCTACCAATCCATTGATTCTCCAGACTCTTAATTACATTGATTGAAAATAGACGTTTTGCACTTTTTTTCTTTTTTTGGAAATGAGGTTTCTTAGAGCACTTCTAGAATTTTACATGGGTTTTCCCAGTGTGCTGCCAACACATCCAAGTTTTTTGGAGCATGTAGCAGCTTTTGTCCACTACAGTTAATATTGTTGCTTCTCTTGCTTGGATTTCCCTTTTGCCCTGCCCCATTGCAATTTTGTAATTTTCTCTCTGTGATATGAAAGATTTCAGTTTGCTAACCATGTCCCTTGAGCAGATAAGCATAAAAGATAGAAAATCTGGTACAATGGCATGATTAATATCTGTTCTTTCTGTATGGGGGAAAGTGGAGGAAGTTTCAGGATTTAATTTCTGATTCCACATGTCTCCAGAAGCCAGTCACTTCCGACACCCACATTCAATGTTCAAGCATAAAAGGACAGAGACTAAGATAGACTTTATTCCTTTTTCTTCATACTTTATCTTCTCAAGCATTTGCTAAATGTAGAGTTTCTGAGTCCCTCGACATTGCCCATGATACATAGCCTCCTAGGCTAGGGAGAGACATTGCACACAAACTGGTTTAAGTGGTCAGAAACTGGTTTAAACTTGTAACAGAACAGATGTTAAGTGCACAAAAAACAGTTTGAGAATAGCTGAAACTGGTTTGAGATAAACCTAACTGAATGTAGTATCATACTTAACTGATTAGATTCAAACTACAATGTCCGTCCCAGACCCCTTGCTGGTTCAAGATAAACCAGACACCCCCAGCATCACAACATGCTCTCTGGACTGGGCAGGGCTCTTTGCTCCACAGCAGGGCTGGCCCCTCCCCTCTGCTCCCTGGCTGGAGCTCCAGAGACTTCATGCTGCTCCCCCCTCCCCCTCACCACTCCCTGCTAAGCAAGAATTCTCCCCTCCCCTCTGCCTTGCTGAGGAGGTGTCTGTGTATTAGGTAGCAGACCACATGCTGGCTATGGACTGTGCTGAATCAACAGGCAGAATCAACAAGTAGCTGGTAATGTCCCTCATTTGTTTTTTTTAATTGGGTGATAAATACTGTTATCAATTCCCTGCTGGGCTAATCATAGTGTCCTACCAGAGCCTGGTCAAGGCCCTGTCAGCTCCATGCTGTGGAAAGGAAGGGAGGGCTGTTCTAGTGCCTCCCAGCTTCTAGCCTAAGCTAGTTTTGGGATGTCTGTCCAGTTACAAATCTGATTTAGCCTAGACAGATTAGACTAACCTGCAAAGATTGAATCAATTCAGGCTCAGGCTTTTTGAATGTCTGTCCCTGGCCCTAGCCTAGGGATAGAAGTGATACATAAACCAGTTTAAGTGATCAGAAACTGGTTTAAACCTCTAACAGAACAGGAGCTTAGTGCACATAAACTAGTTTCAAAATGGCTGAAACTGGTTTAAGATAAAGCTGGTTGAATATAGTATCAGACTTAACTGATTTGGGTTGAACCTATTGATGAAACTTATGTTCCAGACCCCTACCTGGTTCAAAGTAAATCAGAGTCCTGTAGCATACTAGCATTTTTCCAGCCCTGGACTGGGCTGGACTATGCTGTTTGCTCCAAAGAGCAGGGCTGGCCCCACCCCTCTACTTCCTAGCTGGAGCAGTTAAAAAAACAAACAAAATATCCCTTTAATATATTTTTTCCATTCCTATCTACAAATGGGTTGGAAAGATACTTGGTTACTTCATAGGCATGTATGAAGACATTGCTAGCTAATGTGTGTAAAATCCTTGGAGAGTCTTGAATCAAAAGCTCAGGAGAACTGGAAAGCATTTTATTACTATAATTGTACATTGAGTTGATCCAGCCCGTACCAGAATTTAGGATCTCCCTCCTGGTCAGTATGCAACAGCTTCACTACCTTTCAATTTTGCAGGGGCTTCTTCTTAATTCTTTGCTGTAAGATATATTACTTGAACCTTATCAGTATTGAACTGCACTTACTATCTATTAGCCTAGGCACCTGTACTTAAGTGTCTGACTCTTGTATTCAATACCATATGCAGCACTCACTTATTTATGACTGTTCAATATTTTAAGTCAAATGTTTCTAGACTAGCATTCATTATCTTTGTGGTGCTCTGATTCCCAACATTGACATATAATCTTTGACAATATTGATCCTAATTCCACAGAAATGCTGAACTATGCAATACATGGTTAATCTCCTACATAGTATAGAGTTTCCAGATTTCATTTGTTACCATGTACTTCTGTCTGTTAGCTTTCAAGATCTTGCTCCACGGAAAAAGCAGAGGTTCTCTAGTCAAACATGAAATCAAGGGGTTTTAGATGTAGGTACCTTTCCTGCACTACCTCCTGTAACCTGGTTCCTGGACAACATGTTTGCCCTTTTGCATTGTCCAGTGCTTTCTCTGACCATCACAGTAATTTCTCTTGGAAGGAAGCCTGCAAGACATGATTAAGTGAAGCAATGCAAGTTACTGAAGATTTGCTGTAGTATATGTGTGTGTCCTCCTGGCAAATAAAGAGCTTATCATCCTTCCCTTTACCTGGTATTTTTTCTTGTTTGCAGAGATTTTACGAGGAAGGGACTCATGGCAGGATAAAAGGAGCACTTGAAGCAGCCCTACCTCCGCAAGTCATGTTTCATATATGTATACCAAAAAGGAGCTCAGGGTTGGAGCACAAGATACTTGGCAATTATATTTTAGACATTATCCCTTGACCTTATAAAAAAAAAAAAAAAAAATACAAAACCCTAATGTTTTTTTCCTAAACCTTATTTCTAGCCCTTCTAATTAGCTCTCTACCTTCAACACTTAGGTGTTTTTTTACTCTCACTCCCTGCGTTTCTCTTAAATGCTGAATGTAGTAGTATTAGGTTGTGTTTTCCTGTTGTCAGTATTCTCAAAGAACCTAAATAGATTAGAGCCCCTCTTTTTGCCTTTCACAATTTGCATCCTCTAAAGTTTTAATAACATTTGCAGTGCTATGTGGGAAACTGGGTGATGGCCTCTGAGCCTGGTGAAGAAATATGATTTAACTAAAAAATTGTATTATTCTGCGTATCATGCATTGTCTCTGGGTGACATCCTGTTTTAGGGAGGTTCCATAATTTGCCCACAAAATTCACACAAACGAAGCAGGTAACTGCATCTACATATCCAACTCTGGTTCAGAATCTGATGTGCTAGATTTCTGCTATTAGCATTGACACGTACAGTTTATTATTCCTTTTTGAAATAGGGGCCTTTATTATCAAGCATGGAGTTGATTTTTTTGTTAGTTTTGGGAGAGGTACGTTTTGGCTGTCATTTTTCTATTATAGATTTGAGGTGGCATTGGTGTTTGTATTGTGGCCCCTCGTTGAGTATTAGCACCTGTTGCAGGAAGTGCTTTCCACATGGGGTGTGTACAGAAGTTACACTTTTTGCACCACCAAAAGCACTCTGTAGCTGTGACATAACAAATGTTCAGGGGTGTAGGGTTTTAAAAATGGCAGATTGCACAAAACGTTAACCCTCATCTGATATAATATCAGGTGAAAGCACCCTAGGGGAGAGCACCTTAGCAAACCTGTGTACAGGGTCACATTAAGGGTTAATTTCAGGTGGTTCTGCCTGTATCCCAGGGTCCTCTGCAGGGCCCGACTGGTGCTTGTGGTTGAACACTGACTTAGCTCTGCCCCTGAGCTGTCACAGAGTGGAGACAGAAAAAGCTCCGTCTCCTCCCTGTACAGATAGCGGGGAGGGGGAGAGAACCCCCTGTTGCATGCCCCCCTGCCCCACTACCTGTGCTGGGATATTGGGGGCAGCTGGGCCAGGAGCGCAAGGCAGGAGGAGGCTCCATTTCCCCCCACCCTAGTTATGGCTATGGCAAAGCTGAGACAGCTGCTGAGTGCTGCCTGTTGTCAGGAGGCTTCGGTGTTGGGGGTGGCAGAAGGGAGCCCTCATCTTGTGGGCCCCCTGCCACTACCCTGGCTGGAGTATTAGGGGGAACCAGGCTGGGCCCATGTGGTGAGGGAGCTCCATTCCCCCCACCCCAGACTCTTGATAGTGGTGGCACACAGATTCTTGCCTGGGACTGGGGAGGGAACGGAGTCCCCCTCCTGCCTCACGGGCCCATCCTGGTTCCCCCACAAGACCTCAGCAGGGGCAGGACTGTAAGACGGGGGGGAGGGAGGGAGGGGAGAAGGGGCTCCATTTACCTCCTCCCCCCTGCCCCAGCTCCACCAGGTACAGCAGGTACAGAGGTTGCTGCTGTCAAGTGGCTTGTTTGAGGGATGGGGGGAAGAAAGGTCCCCCTGCCATGCAGACCTGGCCTGGCTTGGTTGCCAGTGAGACCACAGGAGGGGTAGTTGGGTGGGGGGGAGGTCTATCCCCCACCCTGCCAGCCACTGCTGACAGTTGCCAGCTGGCTGGCTGGGGAGAAGGGTGGTTTGGCAGCCTCTGGAAGCCACTAGAGCATCCCTGCCTGCTGGCCTGGGTCAGTGTAGGCAGGCTTCAGTAGTGGTCTAACTATGGCACTTTTGTGTAAAGCACCATAGTTAAAGCAGTTCTCCAACAGGCTGCCTAAACATCTATGCACGCCCACAGTTACCAAACATGTTAGTCTTTGTCCAGAGAGCTCAGAGTTGAAGTTTTGCTTTATTTGAAAATAACTACTTGAACTAGAAATAACTTACCTTAAGGCTACACATTTTATGAGATAATATATGTCTTCATGTTTCAAAATATAAAGGCTTCATGAGTGTTTTATTGGTGCACAAATTATTTTCCTTATCAAATGAGAAGAGTAAATTATTGTTTATCTAATTAGGTTAGTTCTTTTTGCTCATGGATCTTGCTTTTTTTGAGCATGTTCATTACATTACATCTGCTGAGGGAATTATGAAGGATCTAAAATAACATATACTTGGATAGGGGTTGAAGGGGGATCCAGTGGAGGAATACTTGTAGAATTGGCTGTTACAATGAGGATGATGAACCAGGAAGAGGAACTTAAGGTGAATAGGGTTATGTTATCTAGTGGTGGAGGGGAGGTAGATCAGGCTGAAATGATGGGTGGCCAAATGATATTTAGTTATATACACAAAAGGACAGCATTTGGTGAGCCTGTAGAGAAAATACAATAGTAAAATTTGGGCAGTGCCCAAATTAATGGGTCTATAGAAAAGACAAAATGAAAGGTGACACTCAGGTTATGAGCCTGAGTATAACAATTTGAGTGACTATTTACAGAAATTTTCTGCAATGTTAGCTCAGGTCTATCAATCATCCCTCTCACATATACTGTGGATTCAGAGAGAGAGATTCTCCAAGTCCGTAGAAATATCAGGAGACAAATACTGGTTACTTTTTACATGCATCCTTGCCATCTTCAATAAAACTGTGCTGTGTGTTCTTGAGGCAGCAAGAGAAGGCCCATAATTTTTCAGTGTAAATGAAAACACCTATAATTTTATTTATTTACTTTATTTTGTATTTGTATTTTCATAGCAGTGCCAAGACTATTTTTGCAGAATAAATGTTTTCTTTTTTAAATGACACAAAGAAGGAAATCATTTTTCAGCAAACCATTAAATGCTTGCAGTTGAAAAATCTTGTTTAGAAACAATTTATTCTGGTCACATAGAATATGAGCCTACCATTTCTTTTCATAAACATGTATATAAAAATCAGAGATAATGTTAAATGATCAATGATATATAACAGAAAAATTCAGGGTGTGAAAGTTAAAGGTATTCCAAAAATTGATTGCAGATTAGCATAACATTTTTCTTCTGCACTATTTGTATACAGAAAAGGTCAATAATGCATTGAAAAATGATGTTTAATTTTTCTTTAAAGTTAAAAAAAAATAGTGCTTTGTCAATTAGCAGCAGGAGGACAAATTATGGATGCATTAAACTACTCACTACATAAATTACACATCTTGTTAGCAAAGAATTAACACCATGACTTGTAATTTTCTGGAGAAAAATCTGCCTTCAGGTCTGAGTCAGGATTGTTCACAGACATATTTTAATAGTATTGCTGAAATAAAGTTGTTCTCTTTTTACCAACTAGTAGGATTAATTATCTACAGTTCCATGAGGTTGCAGTTTTTTGGCATCAAAGGATTATTTCACAGAGGTAGCCAGTTTTTTTTTTTCTTGAAGTGTGTATATACTTGTCCTGGAATCGTTTTCAGAAAAGAAGTCTTTCTGATGTCATCAGAATGGGATGTAGCCAGTGATTTCCTTATGGGCATTGGCTGTTTAAAATATAAATCCTAGTAGGAAAGAATTAATGGAAAAGCCTACCTTCTGCATGCAATACATTGTCTGTAAATGTAAATTAAAACAATGAGAAGTAGATTGCAGTATATGCTCTTCCTGATGCTTGGCTTGTGGTGGATCTTTTTCAGCAGTGGCCATAGAAAAGGTGTATGTAAAGCCAGTACTTTAAGTAAGACTTGTTAAACCATTAAGGTCTGATATCTGTAATAATTTTTTAATATAAGGTACTTTACATTCCACCCTTATTCACTGATTGCCTTATGACTAATTATAGTCTTCTCTCTTGATGACAGGTTTTTTTTCTTTCATTTTAGTTTTTATGTAATTTCACAGCACCTAACCTAACACTTCTGATAGCTTTGGTCTGTGACAGAATTGCTATACAAATGTTTTGATATGTTTTTGTTATAATGTAGCTAATTAATATTTGGACTCTTCCTAATTTGTTGCATTTAAGCTTGATCTAAAACTGATTCAAACAGACATTATGACTGGCCATTTTTGTTTATTTAAAACTGTGTAGCTTAGAGGACTCCATTACAACAAAAGAACATATAATGACTGTGCACAATGCGAAAGAATAAAACAAACACATTTTCCACAACCTCTTTAATTTTTTAGATACTTCCCATTTGGTTAACAGATGTTTGTTTTGTGGTTCTTAAAGCTGTTTTAAAATGTGTATGCATTTTTAATATATCTTTAAGCCCATGTCTAGGCACCAGATAAAAAACAAAAATTCACGTTATGTGGGCTAAATGCAGATATTCCAGGACATTAGAGGCAGGTTAGATTGCATTCAAAATAGCCACCTCATCAGGATGGAGGGGGACAAACAGGCTGAGAGGGTAGTGGGGCAGACATGATTTGCAGGGGTATAGGGGGACAAGTGTGATCCATGGGAGTAATAGGGGCAGCAGGCCTGACCCACGGGCAGGGGGGCCTGGGAGGTTGGGAGGGCAGGTGGCATCTTTGTGGAGATGGGTAGTCAGGTGAAGTCAACAGGGGGGTGCTGCAGTCTAGGAGGACCCGGAGGGATCAGTGGGACTTTCAGGATCCATGGTGGAGGGGCTTGGGAAGAACCAGGGGCTATTTTTAGCCTTCCAACTCCCCCCAAGGAACCTATACTTCCATCCGTCCTGCCGTTCCCCCCACCAATACTTACTTGCTCAGCTCTGGCAGTGGCAAATGCTGCTAAAACCGGTGGTACCCAGAGTGGTGTGTGGAATGGTGGGCTGCGGAGGCTGCCTAGTTCACAGCGGGGGGAGAACTCAGTTACTATGATGCTTAGTATGGTCTAAAACCTAAAAATTAATTCAGAGAGGAATGGTCCTTTATGGAACTTTGGATATTCAGCATTGTAAATAAAGTTATCAAACATAGCACAGATCTTCAGGTGGTTTGGGCGGGGGTAGAGATATGGGACCAGGGGGCTAAAAATAGCCCAGTGCCAGGCTACTGTACAGAACTGTACAGAAGTTTCATGCCCCAGTTTAACATGGATCCAGTAAGTCTGATTCTATATCAATCCAAGTGTATCTTTGACCAGATTCTGCAATTTTTAGACTGGTCTGTGTACACAGAGTTTCTGTACTGTTATGGGTTTGATTGATTTGTGGTCACTGAGACCAGGTCTGACTAAGGTCCACACCCAGGGCAAACTAAGTTAGATTGGGTGGCCATTTTGAACCTTCCCACATAGCCCCTCCCCCCCCCCGACTGTCTACTCTTAGCAAAGCCTATTTTTTTTTCCTCTACTTCTTTGTTTTGCCCATTTGTTTGTTATCCAGAGGGATTTTTTTCAGTTCTTTCCTTCTTTGGGATGAAGGGGGAGGAGAAACCCATGTATAGAGATCAGTCTTACAGTGAGTTCTAGAAAAAGTGAGACTTGTGGTCCTTTTCCCGGATGGTAAAGGCATCCCAGTACCAATATTTCTTCCTACTGATATAATCTTGGACTCTTCTAGATTTAGAGTCAACTAAATGAGAAACTTCTCATCAACATTTTAATCCATTGAATCCAGAGTTTTTTGGAAAGACTTTTGATAGTTGAAATCTCTTTATCTCTCGTGCCTACTCCCTTCCAATTCTTCCACTCTTCTGCACACATTGGTTATGATGTATAAATCAACTCTTAGTGTGGTCTTCCATGAAACAAAAGAACTTTCCTGATGCTATATGTCAGAAATGATGGATAGCATTTCAAAAACAAACACTGTAGGTCTTAACCTGCTCTTGCTAAAGTTCAAAGCAAAAATCTCATTTACTTTGAAAGGAAAAGAATTGGCCCTGCATAATGTTCAGATATTTGATAAATTTGAAGCCATGATTTCACCTATAAAGGATATATCAAGCTAGCCATTATATTACAGTAAGTGGTCAAGAAATAGAATAAAACCAAATTATACTTCTCCTTTGTTCTCAGGTTGGGCACCTTGGCCCAGGTCACAAAGCTTCAAGTCCTTAAATTCCATTTAAGGCCATGAGTTAGGCAGTCTTTGTGGATTTGGGCCATTTGCCTTGTCCGCTATAGACCTGTTGTCCAACTTTTCAAGGAGGTAAGACATAGACAAACATAGATTCAAAACATACATTAGAAGTAATTTGTATTTTTTTTATTGTTTCTACTCCACATTTGACCATTTATTACACACACTTGTGCTCATTTATTGTACTTTGCAAGATCTTTTGCTATACATGTACCTTCGAACACTGGGTATTGCAGGAGGTGTTGCATTGTCTGATGCTCTGTGCCAGTCACAGGTGGTTCAACCAATAATATATAGTCCCACATCTTCATTAGTTCCTAGGAATATCTAACTGGTATGTAGATTTAACTTTTGCCATGGTTCATCAGGCACTGGAATGTATTTTTTTTCACTGTCAAGTATTTTCTTCAGCCTCTCATTCCACATCTGTAGTCTGGTCTCTTTGGGTGTGGCACTGAGAGACTGGATGTTGGAGAGGAAGCTCTGCTCCTGTGTAATTTCAGATATTTGTGTGCGGTGGGATGGTCATGTAGTAGGAGTCTCACATCTTCAGTTTGTCTCGATCGTTCTGTCTTAGTTTGTATTAAAGAGATTGAATGGGCATTAATTTTAATTTGATTCACTGGCCTCTCTTTCAGCCCAGTTTGGGTTCCAGCTGATGAAAGAGTAGACAGTTTTGTGGACCAACATTATGGACACATTTATAGATAGGGTAACCATACATCCTGGATTCATTGACCTTGCTTAATTGTGTAGTTATTCATACATTCATGTATGTCAGCTGGACCTTCTAGGTAATGACACTTTTAATTGTATTGGGAACGCTGTCATTTTTAAATCTAGAGAGAAATAATTTAGCTGTGTTTTCCTGAAATCAGGCAGAAGGCAGAGCAGGGGGAAACCTTAGGCCACATCTATATAAGCACAGATGTTTGTTTCCCCAGGGAAAAAGTAGCAGCGGTACACCTTGTACCAATGCTACCTGTCCCAGGGAATGCCCATGCTATGTGCACTCTGGCACACAGCAGGTTAGATTGGGTGGGGTAGGGGAGGCTGGGGCTAGCAACTGTGCTGGCCCCAGCAGTCTTTTCTGGTGTCCTGAGGGCCTCGGCAAGCTGCAGCCATGGCACTCCTCCAGCTGGGACCTGGCTGGAAGCCAAAGCGTGACTACAGCTGGCCAGGCTCCAGTTTTGGGTGGCACACACTGTCATCATGTGCATTGTCCTGCTTTTTGGGGGGATGTCCTGGGGTCAAACCCCACCCCATGCTGCAAGGTAGCAGCAGAGGGAATGCCTGCATGTATGGAAGTCAGCAGACCCTTGAGCAGCAGTAGTCAGTCTCTGCCATAGCTATGGCTAGGAAGCAGAGGGGAAGGGCCAGCTCTGCTCTCTGGAGCAGGCCATCCAGTCCAGCCCAGGGCTGCAAAGCATCTGAGATGCTGGGGGACTGTAATTTAACTTCAACCAGGAAGGGGTCTGGGACAGACATTGCATAAACCAGTTTGACCCCAATTGGTTAAGTCTGATACTACATTCAACCAGGTTCTTAAACCAGTTTCAGCCATTTTGAAACTAGTTTATGTGCACTGAACTTATGTTTTGTTACAAGTTTAAACCAGCTTCTGATCACTTAAACCAGTTTATGTGTAATGTCTGTCCCCAGCCCATTAGGCTACAATCTACTTTGTCATAGATTCATAGATGTTAGGGTTGGAAGGGACCTCCATAGATCATCGAGTCCAACCCCTGCATAGACAGGAAAGCACAGGTTCAGATGACCCCAGCCAGATGCCTTCCTCCTGAAGACCCGCAGGGTAGGGGAGAGCACCACCTCCCTTGGGAGCCCATTCCTGACCTTGGCCACTCTAACTGTGAAGAAGTTCCTCCTAATGTGCAGTCTAAATCTGCTCTCTGCTAGCTTATGACTATTATTTCTTGTGACCCCCAGGGGCACCTTGGTGAGTACAGCCTCACCAATTCCCTTCTGCGCCCCCATGATGAATTTATAGGCAGCCACAAGGTCGCCTCTCAACCTTCTCTTGTGGAGGTGAAAGAGGTCCAGGTGCCCTAGTCTCTCCTTGTAGGGCTTGGCCTGCAAGCCCTTAATCATACAAGTGGCCCTTCTCTGGACCTTCTCCAGGTTATCCACGTCCCTCTTGAAGTGTGGCGCCCAAAACTGCATGCAGTATTCCAACTGTGGTCTGACCAGCGCCTGATACAGGGGAAGTATCACCTCCTTGGTTCTCTTTGTCATACATCTGCTGATGCATGATAAAGTACAGTTAGCTTTGCTGATGACTTCGTCATGCTGATGACTCATGTTCATCTTGGAGTCCACTAGGACTCCGAGATCCCTTTCCGCTTCTGTGCTACCGAGCAGGTCACTTCCTATGCAGTAGGTGTGTTGGACATTTTTCCTCCCTAGGTGCAGCACTTTGTTAAATTGCATTCTGTTGTTTTCTGGCCATTTGTCCAACCTGTCCAGGTCTGCCTGTAGTTGTTCCCTGCCCTCCGGTGTGTCCACTTCGCCCCATAGCTTAGTGTCATCTGCAAACTTGGACAGAGTACATTTCACTCCCTCATCCAAATCACTGATGAAGACATTGAAGAGTATCGGTCCAAGGACCGAGCCCTGCGGGACCCCAGTGTCCGTGTCCTTCCAGGTTGATACCGACCCATCCACTACCACTCTCTGGGTATTACCCTCTAGCCAATTTGCCACCCACCGGACTGTGTAATCATCCAAGTCACAGCCTCTTAACTTGTTCACCAGTATGGGGTGGGATACCATATCGAAGGGCTTCCTGAAGTCTAAGTAAATGATATCAACCCCTACTCCTACGTTGAGGTGTTTTGTAACCTGGTCATAAAAAGAGACTAGATTAGTCGGGCATGATCTACCTGCTACAACCCATGCTGGTTTCCCCTCAGCATAATTCTTCCTGCTGGGCTCTGACATATATGAGCCTTAATAATCTTTTCAAAGACTTTGCCAAGGATGGAGATGAGACTGGCTGGCCTATAGTTGCCTGGATCCTCCTTCCTCCCCTTCTTAAAAATAGGGACCACGTTGGCCCTTTCCCAGTCCTCCAGGACCTGTCCCGTGCACAACGAGTGCTCAAATATCCTTGCCAGTGGCTGTGCAATAACATCAGCCAGTGCCTTCAGTACCCTCGGATGGAGCTCATCCAGGCCTGCCGACTTAAACACATCCAGGCCTTCCAAGTGACCCTGCAACATCTCAGGGTCAATGCTTGGTAGTCTGGCACCCAGCTGTTGCCTCTCTACAATCCCATTGTGAGACTTGTCTTGCCCCTCGTTTAGGAGTACTGAGGCAAAGAACTCATTGAGGAGTTCAGCCTTGTCCTCCCTGTCTGTCACCAATTGCTTTTGTTCATTCAGTAGTGGTCTTATTTTACCCTGCGCCTTCCTTTTACTCCCTATTTATCTGACAAACAATTTTTTGTTATCCTTAACTTGGGATGCTATCCTCAGCTCCATGGTAGCTTTGGCCTTTCTAACTGCCTCCCTACAACTGCAAGCTGAGGAGGTATACTCCTCTTTAGTAATCTCTCCGTTTCCACTGCTTATATGCCCCCCTTTTTGCCCTTAGGCTGCTCTGGATTTCTCTGGTCAGCCAAGGAAGCCTCTTGGCCCCTTTCCCCCCCTGCATCGGGATTGTCTCCCTCTGTGCCCGAAGGATCGTTTCCTCAAGGCACAGCCACCCTTCCTGGGCTCCCATCCCGGCAAATCTCTTACTCTGCAGTGTGTCATTGACTAAACACCTGAGTTCATTGAAGTCATCCTTCCTGTGATAAAATCTAGCACTTCCACCCTACTAGTTACCTTACCCACTCTATGCCTTATAATGAATTCTATTATTTGGTGGTCGCTGTCCCCCAGGTGACCACTGATCTGTAGATCCCCTACCATGTCATCCCCTGTTACCAATACCAGGCCCAGTAAGGCATTCCCCCCATTTGGACATGTACCTCCTGCATCAGGTGAAGGTCCTGTACACAGGATAGGAACCTGTGTGAACGGTGGGAATTTGCTGTCTGCGTCTCCCAGCAGATGTCAGGATAGTTTAGGTCCCCCATGACTACTGCCTCCCTAGTCCTTATGGTCTCCAAAAGCTGCCTCAGGAGTTCCTAATCTAGTTCTTCCCCTTGGTGTGGGGGTCTGTAGCAGACCCCTACCACCAAATCCCTTTCTCCTTGACCTCCATGTATCCTAACCCATAATCCTTCTACTTTCTCCTCCTCTGATTCCATTTTGATAAGGTTTGATCCTTGACATAGAGCGCAACCCCTCCCCCTCTCTTCCCCACTCTATCCTTTCTGTATAGCTTATAGCCCTCAATGTTTACTGTGCAGTCATGGGTAGTCCCACCAGGTTTCTGTTAACCCCACTAAGTTGTAAGCATTTTCTGCAAGCAGGAGTGTTAGTTCATCCTGCTTGCTCCCCATGCTCCTAGTGTATAGGCACTTGAGCCCTTTGATTGGTGCCTTTGTTGCCCCCCCCAGCTCTGATGCCCAATGGGCCCTTATTGCTTACCTCCTTATTGCTTACCTGTGCTGTACTGCTGGATGTCTTCTTCTGCCTCCCCGTCCCCTGTCTGAGCTAGTTTAAAGCCTGACATAGGATATCAGCCATCTTGTTGGAGAAAAGACTTTTACCTTTCGCTGAGAGGTGAAGTCCATCGCGTCCCAGGAAGTCCCTTGCCAGGAAGTATGGTTTGTGGTCCAGGAAGCCAAATCCTGCAGTATGGCACTAACTCCTGAGCCATGGGTTGACCTCTCTGATGCAGGCGCTGTGATGCCTGCTGCGGCCTCTGACCGGGAGAATGGACGAGAAGACCACCTGTGCCCCTGTCTCCCTAAGCCTGGTCCCCAGAGCCCTGTAGTCACCCATGACATAGTCAGGACTACTCCTGGCCGTGTCATTGGTTCCCACCTGGATGAGGACCATGGGATAGTAGTCCAAGGGCCGGATCAGGTCAGAAATCCTTGTCGTGACATCCTAGATCTTGGCCCTTGGCAGGAAACACACCTCATGTGCCATGGGATCTGGGCAGCAGATGTTTCCTTCTGCTCTTCTCAGTAGGTAGTCGCCCACTACAATAACCCATCTCCTTTTCCTCCAGTAGCTTGTCTGGCCCTCAGCTTGCCTGGGGATGGATTGGGGTACCTCCCATGCCATTTCCTCCATCTCACTCTCTGGTGCAGCCAGGGCTTTGTATCTGTTCCCCAACTGCACCAGTGGATCCATTTCTGTGGCAAGCGGCTTGGCCCTGGAGGTGACCATCGTCCATCCTTCCATATCGGCTTCGGGGCTTCTGCAGTCCACTCCTCTGCCTGGTGTCTGGCTCTGCAGAGAAAGATAGTACTCATCAATCTCATCCTCAATTGCCCTGCTCCTCCTCAACCTGCTCACCTCTGCCAGGAATACTGCCACCTGAACCCTGGCACATCTGGGACAGGCGCGGGGACCCCTGGCCTCCCCCCTGTCCTGGGCCCCTGAGGACCTGCCAGGCAACCCCTGCATGCAGGGGGCCCAGGTGCCACCACCCCGCCCCAAGGCTCTGTCTGGATGGAGGCCTCAGAGGCACCCTGGGTGGTGGGCAGCATCAGGGCAGGGTCCCTGGCTGCATTCCAAGTCACCACCCCCATGTGTTCTCCCCTGAAGAGTCACTGCCCCCCCTGCTCTCCGTCCTGTGCTAACACCAGCTCGCCCCCACAGAGCGTGCCTGTTTGCACGTGGCTCAGGAGCGCGGCTCCCAGTCTTCTCAGCTAAGAGGCACCGGGGGGGGCTTCCCCTCCGGATCCTCTTCAGCTGCGTTGTCCCCTGCCCCTCTTACCTTTCTAGTTGCTCTGCTGCTGCTGTTGCCTCCACTGCCTGGTAAGTCAGTTGGGTACACGTGTGCTGCTGGCACATATGTACCTCCTCCAACTCAAGCCCCGACTGCCGGGAGGCCTGTGCAAACCACGGCTTTTAAGAGTCATGGTTTGAAATTCCTGCCCCAGCCCCCACAGCCAATCGGGGCACTCTGGGCTGACTCAGCCAATCAGGCTGCTGCTCCAGGTTTCCCCGGAGGAACCCTTTGGCTGTCCTGCTCCATTCCGCATGGGAGAGCCCCAGTTTCTGGGATAGCTGCGACCACTGCCCCCTGGGCTGTCCCCACTCGCCCGGGGGGAGACCCCCCCCAGCCTACTCCCAGCCTGCATCCCACAGAGCGCTTCTGTTAGTGCGTGGCTCCCAGTCTTCTCAGCTAAGAGCACCGGGGGGCTTCCCCTTCGGATCCTCTTCACCTGCGTTGGCCCCTGCCCCTCTTACCTTTCTCATCACTCCACTGCTGCTGCTGCCACCTCCGCTGCCCAGTAAGTCAGCTGGGTACATGTGTGCTGCTGGCATACGTGTACCTCCTCCGACTCAAGCCCCAACTGCCTACTTGTTTGTCCTACTTGTTTGGAAGTTTACCTCCATTGATCTCTTAGCTGAGCTTTGCCTCTCTCAGCAGTACCCCTTCCTTTCCTCCCTCTTTCTTTATCCTGTCTATTTGAATGAATACTGCTTTCTATTTAGAACCCCTGGGCACTGTGAATCCATACATAGCATATGACAAAGTAGGCTGTAGTTTATGAAAGCTCATGCCACTCTGAACAAATTAGTCTATAAGGTGCCATGCTATCCTACCTTCATTTCTAAATCTAGTAGCTTTCAGGAATGTACAAATAATATAGGTATCATATACTACTCCACAACATGTGGCTTATACCAATGACATGAAGCATGCTGGGCAGGCCCCTGTACTCTTCTGGTGAGCATGGGTTTGGTCAGCATGGGTATTCTCTGTGGAATAATATATGCAATCAACTCATTTTGTATATATACTGTAGTTAGCTGCTTTGTGCTGCTTTTTCCACCAGAGTTTTATAAAGCCCACATCAGGCTATATATATAGCAAAGAACTCAACAGCACTGTAGCAGCCTCAGAGCTTGACCTGCACAACATGGGGTATGTATTGAAATATAACCCTTGTCTGCCAATACATAGTTGTTATTAAAATCAACCAGGAGTTATGTGTGCATCAGAGAGAGTGTTAGTTATAAATGTAAACATATGTATGACCTTTGTCTATTTTGAAGTCCCCTAATATATTATGTTGTCTCCCCTTTTTTAAACAGAATGGATAAAAGTGTGTATATTATTGCAATTTATGTCTAACAGGGGAAGGATGTGATAGTTAGCACATCGTCTCTCATTCTTGTTTTAATCCTATTTCATAGAATCATAGAATCCATGAGTGGGAAGGGACCTAGACAGATCATCTAGTCCGACCCCCTGCCATGGGCAGGAAGGAGCACTGGGGGTGGCAGGGGTCATAAGACCCCAGCCAGGTGCCTGTCCAGTCTCCTCCTGAAGATTTCCAGGGAAAGTGAGAGCACCACCTCTCTGGGAAGCCTATTCCAAGCTCTGGCCACCCTTACAGTGAAGTAGTTCTTCCTAATATCCAACCTAAACCTACCCTCCCTCAGCTTGTGGCCATTGTTCCTTTTCTTCTGGAGAAGTTTCCATTCTACTTGCCTTATTTGCAGGTAGAAAATGCCTAAGCAAAAATGTCTTTTAGTTATTTTTTAAAAATTAATCAAAGCAACAAAAAGAGAAAAGAAACTAAAGATGACTGTGTATAAAAGTGGGGAGTGATTTGGAAGAGGGTGGGAGAGAAAAAAGGAAATTACTTTTTTTTTTTTTAAAAGCACGTTTTCTAAATCTGCTTCATTGATCATCAACCTCTTAGGAAAAGAAGATTTTTTGTAATAATATGTTCTTGAACACAGGCCATTCCTTTCCTAACTAATTCTATATATTACAGATTTAGCCCATTGTTTGTGAAGTACTTTGATGTCAAAGCACTCATTCTTCTTCACCACCCTAGTCTTCATAGAATATTACTATTATCACCAGTACAGATCAGGAAACTGAGGCCAGGAAGGTGTACTGATGCTGCCAAGCCTAGGAAAGGAGAAAGTGGAAAAAAAATCAGCCATGGTGCTCAGTGGTTTCTAGCTCTGTCTGTTGTTCAGATCGAATTTCTCCATTGTACTCCTGTAGAAGCTACCCAATAATCTTCAGTTTTTAAAATCCATGTTTAATCCTCGTGAAGGTTAATAAAGTTCCTTTTCTATTTGCTGGTATATAAGCATAACATATGATTTTATTGGTGCAAATATATTACAGCTGCTCTGACATTTATGTGTTCACTTCTGATAGAGGAATGATTTCCATAGAAGTAAATCATTTGCACCAAGACTATTGGTATAAAGCACCATTAGGGGTTTTTTTTCCTAGTCTAGGAGAACACAGAAAATTTGAAATGTTTATAAACTTGATTTAACACTTTCTTTTTCCTTCCAGAAGAATTGACTTTCATTTTGGTTCTAAAGTGCGTTTGTGACAAGCTTGGTATTTAGTGTAAACAAAAAGTAGAATTTCAGACTGCTTCAGCTCTTCTTCTGGCATCTCTTCTCTAAATCATTTTGCCTGCCTTCCTGTTCTAATTGGCCCAGTTTTCTTCAGCCAGTTACTATACCCAGCTCAAAACAGAGAGCAGCATCCTAGCATTGCAACCTTCATTACACTTCAGATTAAATTATTACAGATGTGTATAATGTATTCTGACAGAAAAGTGATCATCGATCATTAATACATATTTGCTTTCCTAAGCATACATAGTTTTTAATTTTTCCCCAGTAATTTTTCTTTTATAAAATACAGAGACAAACCAGGCATATAAATAATTTGCTAAGTGTTGCTACTAAATTATTTCTGAGAAATCCTTCTTGATTATTAATTCCCTAATTAAAGGCATGAAAAAACATTGGTATGTGTCACAGCAGAGTTTAAAGGAAAGGAGTTTTCTGCAAAATCTATACAAGTACTTTTGATGAAAGATTTTGCTTGAAGACTGAATAGATTTGACTAGAAAACCTTTATTTGGTTTCACTAACCCCCTGTTGATTCTCAGACAATTCTTTTATCTTGTCTAACTGTGAAACAACATGAAATACTATTATTATAGGCATCTAGCATTATAAAATAATAGAAGCAAATCTGTACATCTAAGTGTACAGTGAGTTGTTAGGATGCTCAGCTCTTTAAAACGGTAATCTATACAGTCTCTGGGGAATCTGGATGTAGAGCTACTTTGGAACTAAATAGTACCCGCTGCTAAATCAAGTAATACATTTGGAATGGGTGTTATGGATCTGATGCTGTTTCCTACCCAGAGAAGGCTCCAATTAAAGTCACTAGGAAGTTTGGGTTCGTATGGAAAGTGGATGACAATGGGACCCAAAACAATAGCTAGCATTAGCAGGAAAAGCTGCTGATATCACTGAAGGGGAGAGGTGGTGGGGGAAGGACATAGATATGCTTCCTCCTCCTTCGAGGAAGAGAGAACTCTTACTGGTTATTATATATTCATTTCAAAAAAATCATCTTGATTTGAAAGATGTTTGAAAGAATTTTCCCTTTAGCAGGTAAAAGATGCTCTTCCCTGAAGTCACTGGGAGTGTTGCAGTTAAAATTAAGAGGGCCAGTATGTCACACTCCCTACAAAGAAGACTTGCTAAGCATTAAGTCATCTGTTATAACCAGGGATCCTGGTTTTCTCCGATTTAAAAAAAATCCCTAATTTTTGGTTTAAAAAAGTAACCCCAAATCCACATTTTTCTGTGATTAAAATGAAACATCACTTTACGTATATACATTTATAAATATATAAGTGATGTTTCATTTTAATCACAGAAAAGTGCAGATTTGGGGTTACTTTTTTTAACCAAAAATTAGGAGGAGGCGGTTAAATCAAAGAAAACCAGGATCCCTGATTATAATTCCTAGATAGCCCACATTTGCTCCTCACGAGTATATTTATAGTACATATGCCAGTCAATTCTATACAGGAAAGACAATATTTTAAACAGTTCATTTGTTTAAACATAAAGGCACCTTTGCCACCTTTTCAGTAGTATAAAGTTGTTGTGACTTTTTTTTTTTCCTGACATCTCTTTTGCCTCTCCAAATGTGTACTCCTTCTGGGCACTGGTTTCTCCATTAGAGAGATGGCTGTGATTCCATATTCTGTATCCTATGAAGTATTTGGGATTAAAAAAATAATAATACATGCATTTACAATATTTGTTTGTTGATCTCTTGGAAGACTATTTCACAATCTAAAAATGTACCAGTAACAGTGTTTAGGATTATGAGAGTATCGGAATATCTATCTTTCACATTTAAGAACAGGAGGTTTTTCAATAGCTATTTTTCACATTGGCTAAATGTTATCAGTCAAGGAAGTGACATGAAAGATTTATTTCTCAGCTAATGCTCCTTGCAAATTTCAAATGCATTTTTGCCTTAGACTGACTTGCTCAAAATAAGTGTAGCTGGCTTTAAAATAGAATCTTATGTTAGATCATGAAAAAGACTTAGACTCAGCTTTCTACCAAATCAGCTTATGTATTTAAAGGAATGGCAGTGGTAGGTTTTTTCAGTAGGCAGCTGCTGAGTCTGAATGGTTTGGTAGTACTGAGGTAGTTTCTGAAGGGAGTTGACACAAACAGCAATGAGCTCCCTTGTGCTGTTACCACCATTTATAACCTTTATTTCAAAGGCTTTGGAATAAGAAAATTAAAAAGTTATTCCATCATCTCAAGTAGCATTTTGCTGCTTTTCATGTTTGAAGTGTCACTGACCTGTAGGGAAGGGGCAGGATGACCAGGCAGTTGTAATACAAAATACGCAAAGGCCAAAGTAGTAAAGCACATTACGAAATGTCAATGAATACATTTAGGCATTGGAATTCAGGAAAGGTACCTTGTTTTCATGACTCAGATTAGAAAAGAAGACAAAGCCGCATGCAAAACTACTGTTGAGACAAAGATCAATGGTGTACACTTCTTTAAAATGTCTGAGTTTAAAAGCCTCTTTAAAACTTACTTTGGAGGAAAGGGAGAGTTGGCTTTTTATTGAGCATTTGTAAAAGACCTTCAGCCGATGCCTCCCTTCCCTCCCTATGATAAGAAGACACGAAGCTAGGTGCAAGTGCAAATGTAGGCTCTTTCCCTGCTTGCTGCACTGGGGGTGCTGTGCGGCTGTGGCTGCCATCTGAAGAGTTGCGGCAGTACTTCATTGCTAATGTGTTGAGCTGCTAAATTTGTAGGCTGCAACTCAAGGAGCAGTAAGTACCTGATACTTTTCAAAATGAGAGAGACCACCAATTCAGATCTCTGAGAATGGGCAGCCAAGTTTAAAAAGTCTTGCTCAAGTTCTTTATTTACTTTACATTTAATTGTGAGGAACATAGGTCAAGATCTGGATCGGGCCTAGAAAACCGCTGAGTAAATTTATTCTGATAAAATGTATTCTAATAAAATTTTAACCTTAGAAAGTTATTACTTTGATAAGTAGTGAGTTTGTTCTTATTAATTCTTCAATCTTTGTTCATTCCAAATTATGTTAAGAAATGCTGGGGACACTAAAGCAATTGCCCAGAGAAAGATAAATACAGGGAGGGAATATGTTGATCAAGAAATTAGTTATTTTCAGAAAATGCTGTTTGTAGTTTGTACGCTTCATATCTATAACCTCAGCTAGGTAAGTTTTGGGGGCAAAGGTGGCCTACATAATCCTATTCTTTGTATTTCTGGGGGGAAAAAATCAGGTAAAATTTTCCATCATGACTCAAGGTCTAAAGTTTGCCCACTGTGAAAAGACAAGACTGTATTTACTATCTTGAACAGTAGATTAATTTAATTAGCTACAAATATGGGCCTTAAAATGGAATAAAATGGAATTTGACCCTATCAAAATGGAGAGAGAAAGTTGGGGAAGGGGAGGTGGGGATGACTGGGGACTGGTTCTCTTTCACCATCAGCAAGAGCCAAAGCTGCATTCCCCTATTTTCCCTAGACGTGCTATCTAGAAGAAAAAAGAGGTGCAAAATTGAAGTTAGCAGGAAGGCCAGTTGATCAGCCAGATAAGAGACACCAAATGCCTTATAAGCTTGAACAAAGCCTCCATGCCATGATTTCTAATAATAAGTAACCTTGTGAGTTAATGATCTCAAGAAATAACAGCAAAGTGCAAACTTTTTAATTTTCACCATTGTTTTAATGAAAGGATACAGTCTTCTTAGTTGGGTAAAGGAAGAAATAAATCTTATATAGTTTGTTATTCTGAAAAAATAAGTTTTAAAATGGAGTCTGCTGGGGCCCTCCAATTGCTGCATGTCTCTAGGCTGAATCCAGAAACAGTAGTTACCTTCTTGGGTGATTTGGTGTGGCAAGATCAGTGTGATGGACATTTTAAATTTTATGGATTACTAGGGCCTTCAACACCTCATTAAACATATTGGACAGAACACTGATAGGAATCTTAGATTGAAAGGAAGCTGGCTTCTACTCAAATTTTTCTAAGATAACCCAAAATAAAACGTTCTAGTGTCAACCTTATAATATGATCTGATTACCTGTAGTATTAATTTGTTGGCTTGATAATTTAAACCTCCTGATGTATTGATTGATTCAGTCCTAATTGTGCTCATGTTATTGTTTCATCTTTAATTAGCTTCACAAAATTATTGAAGTCCATTAACTCAGTAATATACACTTAAGTATTTTTTGTGCTCATACTTTTTTTAATCAAATCTATAAATGGACACGGAGCTGGTTTATGCCATCACATTGCAATGTTGGCCAAGAACTCTGAGGATCCAACTAACCACAGAGAAGAAATTTGTGGTTATTTGCCTCTGCTTCCAAATTAATGCCAAGTCCTTCACATGACAGTGTAATTAAATCATGAACGCCACAGGACCCCCAGAGGCTGGTGGGGCATGGCAAGCTCCCGCAGGTGGCAGAGGCATGGCAATGGCAAGTAGTGAGCTCCAGTAGGCATCTGTGGTGGTATCTGCGGTGGGGAGGGGGGTGGCAAGTGTTGACCGGTGGTCAGTGACCACCTGCAGATGCCACTGGCAGCAGCAGCCAGCAGTGATCAGGGACCGCTCACAGATGCTGCCAGTGGTCTTGGCAGCGAGGGAGTGGGGTAAGCAGCAACTGCCTGCAGGTGCAACCAGCAGCATCAGTGGTGCTTTTTGCAGGGGGTGCACCGCCAAGCTCAGGGGGTGCATGTGCACCTATGTGCACCCCCTATGTGTCACCAGTGAATTAGAGACTGATGATTCCGTCACTATCTTAACTCATGCAGTACAGTAGCAGTTGTGCTTGTGCTCAATTGATGAGTTAAAAGGCAGTATTACTGCTTGGGCAACGCACGGGGTGTATGCACATGTTCTTCTATTTGAATTGTATTACATGAGATTTCAGAACCATATGGTAACGCACCTTAACTATTCTTTCTAAAATAGTCTAACTGTTGCAGCCTTCTGCTCTAATTAGTTGCATCTTCTGGGCTGCACCAAGTCACTGGAAAGAAAGCACACTTAATATTGCTTAAATTTTCAACAAATGTCTTTTGTTCTTGTGGGTGCATTTTTAATTCTGTGGATGTGAAATGTGAATCACTTCTTAGTTACTTGCTTTGCTTTTTAATGTCTCCCTGGATAATATACAACTCAGTTTTGACATAGTTTTCCCCTGTTTATTACAGTCAAAAATTGTCATGGAATTGCCAGGATTCAATTGACTATGCCTCCTCATGCAAATCTAGCTCATTTGAGATCAAAATTATAACCATAAACATAAATTTTCTCTTTTAAAAGATTTTTTTTCATTAACAAACTGGTTCCAGTTAGCAATGTTCTGAGTCATTAATCCTGGAACCCTATCAGTTCAGTAATATAGTAGTCTTAAAACAGTGGTGCCAACCTTTTTCGCAGGTCCATTGCAAATTAAGCCCCAAATCTTTCT
>NW_017728907.1:43599524-43615890 GCF_001723895.1 Crocodylus porosus | reverse complement strand
CCTGTGCTGCTCTAACATCCACCCCCTGGCAGAAGAATAGAATGATAGAATTTGCACCTTGGGGTGCTGGCAGGGGTGCTCAACTCTAAGAAGTGATGGTGGGGGGCAGAGCTTGAGATTCCAGCTGTGTGGAACAGAGGGGGCAGGACACTGCTGCAAAAGGCATGTCACCACCATGAGCCAAGTTAACCCTTCCCTGGCCCTACAACCACTGCAGGTTCATATGATGAATAAGGATCTAAAGCCCTGAATTTGGTGACATCTGCAAGGCCAGGGAAGGGTTAACCTGTCCTCCAGGCAGTTACACCTGGCAGCTCCTTTTGGCAGCACTATTCTGCCCATGCTGTGTTCCATGGTGCAATTTCCATTCTGGTGCCTTCCTTTTACTGGGCATACAAGTCCTGGGAGCTCTGCATAACAGCTGGCCATACCAGTTGTGGCATATGTGGTAGGTTGGCCACCCCTGTCTTCAGAATAAAGGAATTTTGATGGTCATTGATTTAATTAACCTTTGAAGGCAATCTAAGCAGCCTCAATGTGGGCAAGTAATTTTGTGATGGTATCTGTTTAATGCCCTTGGTATGTCTCCTCTCTAGTGCCAGAGCTAGTAATATGTCGCTTAGACTACTCCGAGGTTGCTGTTCTACTGTTTCATAACACCTTCCAGTAGAGAATGCTATATGAATGGTGTGGTTTGCATTTATCAGTCTAAAATTGGCCAAATTTATGATGAGCAAATTTCCATCTACCTCATGGAAGGAATATACTGAGTCTGTGCCAACACTTTTGGTTTCAGGTAGGTCATGTACAGAGTGTTTTCAAATTTCATTTTCAGATGCTTTTAAGAAGAGATGTTACATGAAAGTGATTTTTTCCTTTGTGTGCATGTGTATGTGGGCATGCATGGGCAAACACCTACAAGATAAATATACCTACCATAGTGCCTTTTATCAACAAAGGAAAACTCTTGTTCTCCTGCTCCAAAAAGCACTATGCAAGTGGAATAATGTATGCCATAATATCAAATCAATCACATTTGCATTTCAAAAGCATCCTTCATAAGAGAGCCTCAGAGGACTGTATCCAACTAATAAAAACACAAATACAATGCAATATTTAACAAGTGAAATCAAACAAATATATGTTTTTAATTCAACCTTAAAAAGGGACAGTAAATCGCAGACTTTTAAAAATAAAATAAAAACTTTAACGTGTAGCTAAGAAGCAGAGTATACCAGTGCACTGTTATGTAACATATGGACTTGGCTCATGGCTCTGAAATGAGAGAGAAGCCAGTCTAGGATGAAACACAGATGTTAATCTTGGAGCAAAATGGTTATACGAGCACAAGCGCCACAGCTTTGTGTTTGGAGCACCAGAATTCTATCAACCTGTTTTATTGGAGGAAAACAAAGACTACTAGACAGACTTTAAGGCTAGAGAAAGAAGTTACACATAAATCAGTTTAAGTCATCAGAAACTAGTTTAAACCTGTAACAGAACAGAAGCTCAGTGCACATACACCAGTTTCAAAATGGCTGAAACTGATTTAAGATAAACCTAGTTGAATATAGTATTAGACTTAACTGATTTGGGTCAAACCAGTTTCTGAAACTTCTGCCCCAGCCCACTTCCTGGTTCAAGTTAAGTCAGAGTCCCCTAGCATCCCAGCATGCTTTCCAGCCCTCGGCTTGGCTGTGCTGTCTGCTCCAGCAGAGAAAGGTTGGGGAAGGGGGTAGAGAGAGGCAAGGACTGCCCCTGCCCCCCTCCCCCCCCCGGTAAACCCTGGCTGGGGTCTGGCACCAGGAATGGGGGTTAAACTCCCCTTCCCCCAAGTATAGAGCTGTCCTGCCCTGCTAAATTTACTGAAAGTTACTGCTGGCTGTGACTGTGGACTACAAATCCCAGAAGCACCTGGAAGCAGGAATAGAAAGTGATGAGCAACCCTGCAGAGTCCTGCTACTGTGATTCTGCACTGCAAATCCTAGAGACCTGGGGGGGCAGCAGGAAGAGGAAGTGCTGGAGAGCCATGCTCTAGTGCTTCTGGGCTTCTGGCCTCAACCACTGCAGGCATGTAGGTGCATTTCCTTAATCAAAGTTAAATGCATGTTCCGTTATTTCTCAGTTTAATCTTTGCAATTTAGACTAACCTGCAAAGACTGAATCGATTCAGCCTTGGGCTTTTTGACTGCCTGTACTTAGCCCAAATGCTACGCTAAGACTGTTGAATCAGACATTCAAATCTCTACAAATTTCCAAAGTTAAATTTGCTCTACAGTTCACTTAAGGACACACTTGCAATGTGACTAGATGTAAAAGCATAAGTCAGTATGAATAATGTGTGTAAGGCAAGGGAGAACAGAAAACAGGAAGTCCTCATATGGGTGGAGGGGAGTGGAATTTTTTGTGCTGGAAGGTAAAGAACTACTGGGGCCAAAAATTGGGTCGTTATGATCACTGTACAATGAGATGCTAACTTCATTATAGAAGTTAGCATCTGATTAGATGGTTTGAAACCCAGGAGAGAAGGACAGGAGAACTTTGCCTAATTCTGGAAAAACCAGTGAAGCAACGACAAGGCAGCAAAGTAGTATCAGATACAGGGCACATCTACACAAGACGTTTACTGTGTGGTAGCCTAATAACACTATGCAGTAGCATGCTGATCATAAACTGTGCTAATAAGCTTCAGTGCAGTGTTATTAGGCTACTGCACAATAACCATCACAAAAAAAATGTGCTCTGGTGCTGTTGTGCAGTAAATGTAGTTACTGTGCATTCAATTAGTACTTTACTAAAGAAGTATTAAATTAAACGCAAGGTAACTATGGCATATTAATGAAAGTGTGGAGGTGCCCACAGAGTCTGAAGACCTGGTAGTATGGACCTGAGTGAAAATCTGAGAGAGAGAAAGCGCTTTCAGGATGAGCAGTTGCTTGAATGAGGCACAGAACTGAGGGGAAAATATAAACTGTTGCCTTGTGTTTTGATTGCTGCAGTTTTGAAGGAACTCTTTACGTTTCTTTGCAAACTGGACAACATCAAAGATATTTGACCATCAGTTTTTCCTGCTAACTGAAATAACTTCCAGGACCTAAGAGTTGTCATAAAGGGTTAATAGTTGTAAATTTATCAGTTTGTTTTAATTTTTGTCACATTTGTCCAATTTCTTAAAATTCTCCTTGGGAAACGTTTTGCTTTTCTGGTAACGGATAGATATGTTTGCACAACTTCTTCCCAGTACAGAGCAGTCCAAAGATAGGTGACTCTTATGCTCTTTCCTGATCAGTATTGAACACGGATGAGTTTACAGTGCTATTCACACAATTTCCCTGGGAAATCTCTTCTGAAGGCGTGTGCTCACGATGGTTAAATTACTGACAGACAATAACGCACCTTGCTATTGACCTTAAGTAGAAGTATGCCAACACTTCCACCCTAACTTCTAGAAATTGTGACTTTTAATCCTACTGAAGACATCATTCTCCCAAAGTGAGCATAGGAAATTCACGTAGAACTTTAAAATGAATTATAACGAATAAAATAATATAGCTGAGAGGAAAGAGGCAGGGGAAATGATGGGATGTCATCTGCCAACTTTTGAGAGTCCTCCACTGAATTCTCAGAGCTCCTATGACAGTGCGGAGTGAATCCTTGCTTCTGACAGCACTGCTTTTTTTTACTTCATATGTTAAGAGCAGTTTTTCTCTTAATCAAACTGTGGCCCTCTGATTGGTAGCTTATGATTTTGTAGATGGAGGATGGAGAGGCCAGGCCCTGTGGAATTCCCTTAATGCTAATCAAGAAACTGAACACAGCAACTGATTAGCCAAATGGTCAAGTGACTTTTCTCATTTGCAGTTGCCCCCTTTGTGCCATTCTACACACGTCTCATGAATGTATTCTGTTGTCTGTCTCTTGTGATGAGGCCAGGAGTAAATTTATTTTTCCAAATAACTTACAGCTGTGTTTTGCTTTTTATCTTTTTTCTGCAAATCTGTAATAAACATTATCAGCAAACCTGTGCCTCCCCTGCAGAATTGGTGGGGGATTTGCGGGTACTCAACCACCTCGGCAATGGTGATCATTGCCTGCTGGAATTTACTGTCCAGCACAGGGCGATGAAAGCAAGCAGTAAGGCAAAAGTCCTTGACTTCAGGAGGGCCAACTTCAATGAGCTAAGAAGATTAGTAGGAGAGGCATTGGGGGCTTGGAGCTTCATTGAGATGGGAGTCCAAGATGGTTGGTCCCTCAAGGAAACGATCCTCTGGGATCAAAGGGAATCATTCCCAATGTGTACCAAGGGGGCTAGGAGTGCTAAAAAGTCCTCATGGCTCGGCAAAGGCATCCAGGGATGCCTGAGGGCAAAAAAGGAGGTGTACAAGCAGTGGAAGCAAGGGGCTATCACCAAGGAGGATTTACATCTGTGTTGTTTGTGACTGCAGGGAGACTGTTAGGAAGGCCAAGGCAGAGATGGAGCTAGGGCTAGTGACCAGAATTAGGGATAACAAAAAGTCTTTTTTCAAATACATAGGAAGTAAGAAGAAGGCACTGGGGAATTTAGGGCCCCTACAGGACAGGCTTGGCAATCTGGTGATTGCAGCAAATGAAAAAGCTGACCTCTCTGACTAATTCTTTGCCTCCATATTTCTGAACAGGGACCAGCACATCTCCCCCACTAGGATTACAGGCCAGGGGGGGCACCACCATGCCTAGGGTCAGGGGCAACTTCATTAAGGAACTTTTGGAGGGGCTGGACATGTTTAAATCAGCAGGCTCAGATGCTCTTCACCTGAGGGTGCTGAGGGAATTGGCAGGGGTCATAGCGGGGCCCCTGACACAGCTTTATGGGCACTCATGGGACTCTGGCCAGATACCAGAGGATTGGAAAAGGGCCAATGGTGGTCCCCATTTACAAGATGGGGAGGAAGGAGGACCCTGGCAATTATAGTCAGTCTTACCTCGGTCCTTGGAAAGACCTTTGCGAAAATTATCAAGGAACACATCTGCAAGGGCCCAGCAGGGGAGGTAATGCTCAGGGGCAACCACTGAGGGAAGATCCTGCCTGACTAAACTGGTTTCCTTTTATGATCAGGTCACAAAATCCCTGGACAAGGGCATCAAGGTGGATGCTGTCTTGCTGAACTTTAACACGGTTTCTCACCACATTCTCTTGAAAAAACTAGATGACTGTGGTATGGGCGCCTACATAGTCAGATGGGTCTCAAATTGGCTAGATGGTCACACCTAGAGAGTGGTGGTGGACAGGTCGTTTTTGACCTGGAGGGTTGGCAGTGGAGGTTGGGATTAGTCCTGGGGCCTGTACCGTTCAACATCTTTATCACCAATCTGGATGTGGGTGTGGAAAGCACACTGTCCAAATTCGCTGATGACACTAAGATATGGGGCGAGGTAGGCACACTGGAGAGGAGGGACAGAATTCAGCAAGATCTAGACAGGTTACAGAGGTGGGCAGATGAGAATAGGATGGAATTCAATACAGGCAAATGCAGAGTACTGCATCTAGGGAGAAGGAGCCAGCAACACACCTATAGGCCGGGGAACACCCTTCTTGTCAACACGGCGGCAGAAAGGGATCTTGGAGTCATTGTTGACTCCAGGATGAACGTGAGCCACCAATGTGAGGAAGTGGTCAGTAAAGCTAACTTGTGCATTCACAGATGCATCACAAACAAGTCCAGGGAGGTGATCCTTCTCCTCAATGTGAGTCCAGGCCTGTGGTCTGGCCACAGTTGGAGTACTGAGTCCAGGCCTTATGAAGAGAGGCTAACGGGCCTGAACCTATTCAGCCTGTACAAGAGAAGGTGGAGAGGGGATCTGGTGGCCATTTACAAACTCACCAGGGGAGGCCAGCAGAAATTGGGTGAGACTTTGTTCCCCCAGGCACCACTGGGGGTTACTAGGAATAACAGCCACAAATTGTTAGAGAGAAGGTTCAGGCTGGACCTCAGGAGGCATTACTTCATGGCTAGGACTGCCAGGCTCTGGAATGGACTCCCAAGGGAGGTGGTGCTCTCTCCTACCTTGGGGGTCTTCAAGAGGAGGCTGGATAGATATTTGGCTGCGGTGTTATGACCCCAGCACTTGTTCCTAACAGGGGCAGGGGGTCAGACCAGATGATTTGTTTAGGTCCCTTCCAACCCTAAGCACTATGATACCATGATACACCCCCTGACTGGGCAGCAGCCTGAGCCGCAGCCCTGGCAATAAGTAAAAGCTGCTGTTTACTCTGTTTTTAACATAGGAAACGGAAAGCCCAGATCCCTGCTCATAAGCCAAGGTTAGGCTTTATGGTAGATTATATATTAAGAGCCATTAAAAGTTTTTGTTTGTTTAGCAGCAATTGAAACTTTTGATAGAATTAGTCATAAGGGTATTTTAAACAACATATCCATGGTTATAAATACAGCAGCATTTTGAAGTCTTTTTTCCACTTATAAATGTTTCTTCTTGCTTGAATTATAGTGAGCTATAGTAAGAAATTGTAAGCTAATTGGTAAATAGTTCTGAGGCAGAGTTCAGTTTTAAATGAGATTTGCAGAATACAGTGGCTCATAAAACGATCTTATTGGGGGAGAGAGATTTCCCAATAAAGTTGGTTACTGTAGTTTGCATAGAACTCAATCATTGTTTTAAAATGATTGATCAAAAATTCTCATCTGCCAAAGAAAATGAGTTTTCAATTGAAATGAGTAGGAATATAAAAATTAGATGAACTATGCCCTTTTCCACAATCTCTTACTTTATAGCACTGAATAGGGTCATTTTGGCTTTGTTTAGAATTTTTTTTGTGGAGCAAACCTATGAAATCAAGGAAATAATATGGCTGCCTAAACAGTGCTGACTGTACCTAGGAATTTATTATGGGTGAGCAAACTATTTCAAACAAAGCAAGAACCACTCTCCATAGAAATCATAGCCATGAGCCTTTCTCACTGATTAGCTAATAATTTGCAATAGGATGGGCATGTGCAGATCCCTACACCCTGTTCTAAGACTTCAGGTACTATGCTCAGTGGCCATATGACTGATGGTATTGTGACGTAGCAAATGGTACCTCCTACAGTTTTGAAGGGGTCTATTTCTAGCATGAAGAGACCCATGGTTGAAAGAGTCTTTGGGCAGTAGCCAGGAAGGCTTTCAAAAGGAGTGATGAGTTCTCTTCCTTCCCAATGGTAGAAAACTAGAAAAATCCCGTGTCAGTGCTGTGGTATTGGGTGCCTTTTGTATTAGTATATTGTTCAGTAAAAAAAATCCCAAGAAATAGGATAAGGAAAGTGATTCAAGTGTGTGGCTATCTTTTGGGCTAGTTTGACTGAGACTCTGTCCCCTGGTTTATATGAGAGGAGCTGTGTGCAAGAACACGTGTTTGCCAGAATGAGTGTGGGGATTGATCGAGAGTGTTCATGCTGGGGCCAGAGAAATTTGGACAACAGAAATGGCGCTTAGTGGGAAATGCATCCCCTTGGACCTCCTAAATTGTTTCTGTCTATGGAGTAGCAGGCCATCTGTGGACATAGCCTATATAACTGTTTCAAAATGTAGAGGTGAGTTAATACAGAAGTAAGTCTTGCTGGCAGCCACAAGGCAGCAAAGGATTTCAATCGTGAGACTGTCATAGTGGGAGTTTACAGGGCTAGGAAATAACTGACCCTTATTGGCAGTTCATTTGTGTGTGCAAAGTAGTTCATATATCTGAGTGTGCAGTTTCTGGCTTCTGAGCAAATAATGTTTATTCTGGTACTGGCTTGTGTAGTAGGTTACCATTTCTCCTGATAAGGTCAGGCTCTTATGAGCTAAGAGCTTCTTGAAATATGGTCTGAAATATCAAAGAAAGCATGAAAAGCAAGGATTTTTTGTGATATATCTTATTGGACAAAGTGTATAGATTGGAGAGACAAACTTTCAGGCACAAAGTGCTTTTCCTCAGATCACAAAGGAATGGCGTTTTATGTCTGAAAGCTCATCTCATACCTCTTTCAATTATACACTTGCTCCAATAAAAGATATAATCAAAACCTCCTTGCTTCTTGCATATTTCCGGGACCATTGTGGCTACCCAAGCACTCCAACTCTACCAAGTGTGGATATTTAAGTGTGTTAACTCTTCATCATGCATTTGTCAGATATGTGGGACAGCTGAGTTACTCCACAACATACAGTTTCCAGCTAGGAGCATTTTTTTTCCTTGGACTTTTCTACTGATGAACCTGTAACCAGCATCTAAATTCTTCTAACCTTTGGGGAATTTCTGGCTGAGTGGAGAGGGAGGGGCAGGGAAATTCTGAATCTAAATGGAAAAGTTTGTCCTCATCTCTTTTGTCCTCTGGCACTTCCCTTCTGTACCATTTATAGCTTTTGGTGAATATGGGAAGCTATAGATGGAATATTGTTGCTTGAGCAAATCTGCAACCATTTGAGAAAATTAGAAAGAGAGGCACTGTATTTGGAAAATCATAGACTCATATAAAATTAGGGTTGGAAGAGACCCCAGGAGGTCATCTAGTCCAACTCCCTGTTCAAATCAGGACCATCCCCAACTAGATCCCAGCCAAAGCTTTGTCTTCCAAGGATGGAGAGTTCACAACCTCTCTGGGTAACCTGTTCCAGTGTTTACTACCCTCCTAATGAGACAATTCTTCCTAATATCCAACCTAAACTTTTCTTGCTTGCCATTGTTCCTGGTTCCATCATCTGCCACCACTGAAAACAGTCTAGCTCCATGCTGTTTGGAACCACCCTTCAAGTAGTTGAGGGCTGCTATTAAATTCCCCGTCAGTCTTCTCTTCTCTAGACTAAATAAGCTCAGTTCCCTCAGCTTCTCCTCATAAGTCATGTGCCCCAGCCCCCTCACTGTTTTTGTTGACCTCCACTGGACTCTCTTCAATTTGTCCACATCCCTTCTGCAGTGGGAGACCCAAAACTGGACACAGTGCTCCAGATATGGCCTCACCAGTGCTGAATAGAGGGGAATAATCACTTCCCTTGACCTGCTTGGCAACAAACCTACCAGTGCAGCCCAGTATGCTGTTAACCTTCCTGGTAGGGCTGTGCAAAGCTTCAGTCACTGGTTTGATTTGGCAGCGATTCGGCCCAATTCGTTAGCTGAATCTCCGAATCCAAATCGAATCAGGAGACCTTTAATCTCTTCAAATTGAATTGGAACCCTCTGAATCGATTAGGATAGATTTGGTGATTCAGACATAGACACAGCTTTAAATGTTTTTTTCTACATACCTCAAGGTACTAGGCAGCTCGTGAATGCTGCAATGCTGGGGCAGATGGAGCGTCCCACGGGAGTGTGGGGGGCTTCCCAGCACAATCGGCAGCAGACCCAGAAGTGGACCAAAAGCACTTCTGGTCCTCTGCCAGGGAGTGCACAGGGGGCCCCATGGCTTGGTGACTGGTGCCTCCTGGGTCTGGGGGAGCACCTGGGATCGCCCTGTCGCCAATCACTGAGCCGGGGGGGAGTAAAGGGCCCCCCCCCTCCCCAGTGGACCTGGGAGTGGAACAGAAGTACTTCCAGTCCACTTCTGGGTTTGCGGCTGAACATGTGCCCCCCTTTTCCCCCCCGCTCCTGTGGGATGCTTCATCTGCCCCAGCATTGTAGTATTCATGAGATGTGCCTGGTACCTGGAGGTATGTAGAAAAAACATTTAAAGCTGTGTCTATGTCCAAATTCCTGATTCTCCGAATCAGCATTTAATTCATCTCTATGCCATCTTCCAGGCTGTTGATGAAGATATTGAATAAAATAAGCCCCGGAACTGACCCCTGGGACGCTGCACTTGATACCAGCTGCCAACTAGACATCGAGCCATTGATCACCATGCTCTGAGCAGGATGCTTCAGCCAGTTTTCTATCCACCTTACAGTCCATCCACCCCATACTTCCTTAGCATGCCTGTGGAAGTGTGGGAGTCCATATCAAAAGCCTTGCTAAAATCAAGGTATACCACATCCACTCATCTCCCCACATTCAGAGTCAGTCATCTCATCACAGAAGGAATCAGCTTGGTCAGGCATGACTTGCCCATGGTGAATTCATGCTGACTGTTCCTAATCGCCAAATGTAGAAATCTTAAGGATGTTGGTACCACAGTCCAACACTAAAGTTGCAGGTCTTTCAATATCTGTAGCTATACGACTGAGGTCGTTTAATACAAGACCATTTGTTTCACGACTTAATACTTTTTTGTCTGGCAACAGAATCCCAGTTTTTTCCGAAATGCTGAAGTGTCAAGCATTTCAAACTGTTGACTGCTCCCTATTCGCTAGGTGGATATAGCTTCAATATTTATGAGAGGAATATTAACATGCTTGATAGATTTTTCCTTTTCATGTTGTTTATTTACAAATCAATGGTGTTACTATAAAGCCAGCAATTTTTGGCCTTGAAAAATGTAAACTTACGGATTTGTTTTCCTGCTGATAAACAATTGGGGGATAGCTCCTAGCAAGATGCAGTTATTTTATTAAGTAACTTCAGACTCAGGGCCAAATTCAGCCCTTGTCAAGTAAATAAAGTTGCATCTGCTAACACCAGGACTCTACTGGGCCCTTGGGTGATACTGGCATACATAGTTACTCTGCTTCTGGTGAAGCGAAACTATTGATTGATTCAATGACTAAATAACTAAAACTGCAGATTCAGTTTGTCAGTCTGGAGCAGAATGCAACCTCAAATTAGCCAGTAAGTGCTCCAAACCATTTTGCCAAGGAATTGTTTTAAAAGCTACTTTTTGATACTCTCAGTCACTATGGACATTTTTACACATGTTTCTGAAACAGCGCTGGGTGCTGTATCAGGAGATGTGTCAGCGGTACAGCACACGTCAGCACTGAGAAAATGGCAGCAGTGTGCTATGAGCTAAAGCAAATTGAATGTGTTTTAGTTCAAAGTGTACTGCCACCATTTTCTTAGTGCTGACATGCACTACACCACTGATGCATGTGATGTGCAAGGTTGCCAGTGCGTGTCACTTTACATGCTCAAGCAGATTTGATTAATCAAGTCTGCTTTGACACGCTGGATTTCCAGCACATCGAAGCAGACTCCTTGGATGTGTGTAAGAGCCTTATGTGTAGTTGCATGAGCAACTCTAATGCTTTATCTGTTAGATATCCTATTGCAAGATAAAATGGGGGGAAAAAACAAACTCTGTTACAGTATTTCTCTGTCTGATAGAGGGTTGTCAGAAGTCTTCATTTCAGCTGAACATGTAGTCTAAGTACAGATGTTTGGGAGGTTGAACTGAGTTCAAAATAGCTACCCAATTTAAACTTATCTCATCCTGGTGCCGACCTTAAACTTACAGACCCATCCCAGTGAATCAAAATCAATCTAAACCTCTAACTATGCAGGAGTTCCGGACACGCAAACCAATCTAAAAATTGCAGAACCCCATTTACGATAAACCTGAGTCAACGTAGAATCATACTTGCTCGATTTAGGTCAAACCAATGCATGGAACTTCTGCCCATTTTCCCTGTGCAGTCCCAGGGCTGGGAAAATCAAGCTGCCTGTCCCAGCCCCAGGACATGATTTCCACCCCACTCCCCTGCCCTGCACTAGGCTACTTTTTTGCTCCCCAGTCCCTTGCCTCACCCCCATCCTGCAAGCTCCTCTGGGTGCTGCCACTTTTATCAGTGTTCAGCTGGAGCTGATCAAGTAAATCCTGGTGGGGGAAGAGGCAGAAGAAACGGGGGTGTAGGTTGCCCAGGGAGATCGGGGAGCTAAAAATAGCCCCTCATGCCACACCCCCCAAGCCTCCCTGTAGACCCTGTGAGCCCCTCTAATATCTGAGGCCTTTTCCCCATCTGTTAAGGCTGAAGAGTAGAGTATAGGGCCTTATCCCTCTCTTAGTAGAGCTTGCTATTTCTACCAGGCTCAGCTGACATTTCAGAATGAAGTTATGTCCTGTGTAGGCAAAGTATGGCCTCAATAATTAATAGCATGGTTGCCTAGTAGGCTGCAGAGGTCTAATTTCAAATCAGGTTTAGTTTCCAAGTAAAATGACTTAGCAGGATATCATCTAATACTAAGCAGGTTAGGTGCCTAATTCACTTAGACATCCATTGGGGTTTATCAAAATGCTTAAACTTGCAGTTTCTCACCTGCATTCCTTTGAAAATCTGGCCTCTGCCTGCTTTTTCTGACTGCCTAGTACTGTTAGTCTCACTTTCAGGAGTCCTCCAGAAGTATTAAGAGCCAGGCTCTGAAGCCCTTTATTTAGAGTGATGAGCAATTACTTGCAGTGGTCAGTGGGACCGTGATATAAGGGGGTTGCATCTGACCCTAATTATATTTTAAAAGGAAAGGAAGCTGAGTGGTGTGGAAAGGAGTCTTACAGCCACACAAAAAAAATCTGTAACAGCAGATGGATCAGTCATACTGGTGCAGCTTGAACTGATCGTGTGATTATTGCTGCTCTGGGGATTTAGTTCTGTCACTTTGTTATATAAATTTCTTCCCCATTAAAGGCACATTTAGGTTTTCTTATTTCTCTCTCCCATGCTGTGGTGTGAATGCTGAAGCAGTATTGTCCAGTAAAGAGTGTGCACATGGCAAGAAAAATGTTGGCATCTGGTGCTCTGAACTGCATTTTTCAATCCTAACATATGTATTTGATTTAAATCTGGCAGATAATGTCACAAGCAAAGCATGCAGTCGTGCACCATCTGACATGGTATCACACCATCCCATTATATGCAGCATAGCCTTTTCTTTCTTCGTTTACAAAATCTTGGCAGATGGAGTGATGTGCCAGTGCATAACCAGCCTGCAGAGCTGTAACCTGTTCCTGGGTGCAACATTACTCATATTCAGAATCCTAGCCTATGCATACTATCCTTAATCACACCAGTTCTCTAGGAGAGTACCTTACTAGCAAGGTTTTGAGGGCTACATATCATCAATATAAACATTTGCTGATAATCAACCCTATTGCAAATTAGTATTGTGTTTGTAGATACAGCTATTCATTATGTGTATGTGCACACACACAAATAAATGTTAGTGTATAGTGAGTACTGCTACTGGTTTCTGAGCATCCAGGATGATCAGCAACTCTGAAGAATCCCAGTATTCTAGAAATAAGAGAGTCTCAATTAAGATCCAGATTGTGAAGCCTTTACTTGTATTGATGAACAATTACTTGCAGTGGTCAGCAGGACAGTTGAAATAGAAACTGCAGTCTAGGAAATCACAGAAGGGAAATATGTTCCTCATGCCTGGGCAGTAATGACCTTTTAAGAGTGCTGACTCATTTGTTGAAGTATTCCCCTTTCAGGATATGGAAATGACACAGCAGTTCATCTCTGTTTTAATTTCTTTTTCGCTCTGCCCACCAGTAGAGTAAAGAAGTGGGTACAGGAAAATGCTCTCTCAGAGGCTGGTTCTAGACAGTGGAACGAGGTTCTACAGCAGCCAGTAACCATTACAAACACCGCTCTCTTCTCTTGCCAGAGTGAGGTGCACTTCAACCTTGCTTTTGCAAATGTAAAGGGGGAAGCATGGGCATATTGAAAATGAAAAGCTAATCTTCTGCCAGCTCATTGGTGTCATCAAAAAGAGAGTAGGATTTACTATTTAGAGTCCCTTTTAACAAAAAGTAACTGGTTTGAATACCCATCCAGAAACCTGGGGAACCTAAAAATACCATTCCTGATGCTTTTAACAACTGCATATTGCCCACTCTCAAATACTGTTGAGGCGAACAAAGAAATAAGTATTAGGGCAGGAGTTTTCAACCTTTTTTTGGTCAGTATACCTCTAGTGGCTGCTGGAGAAGTGGGGAGTCCCCTGGTAGGCTATTGACAGTGGGGAGAGCCCCATCAGTGGCCAATCAACAGCAGCAAAACCAGAAGTGCTGGCGACCTGCAGTGGCGAAACTGGAACTGCCGGCATTGTGCAATGGTGAAACCGTAAGTGCCAATGAAAGCACAGCGCTGGTGAAAACAAAAGCACCAGTGACTCATGGCACACAGCACCACAAGCAGTGCAAAGTGCTGGTGGCCCCACTTCTCCACACTACTGACGTGTACCCCCCAGGGGCCTTCCCAGGTACCCCCAGGGGTACATGTACCCCCAATTGACAACCCCTGTATTAGGGGAAAGGGAGCTCATTGATAAACATGGGACATATAACAAGAGGAATGCATATAACATAAAACATACACACAATAAGAAATCTCCCATCCTTTTTGTCCTACCCCACTCCCCCCAGTCCCCTGAGACCAGTCAGTCTCGTCCTGCCCAGAATTATACAGTAAAATCCCTTGACTGTACCGTCTTTCTCATCATCAAACCGCCCTGAAAGTTAGGGTCACCAGGTATATTTTTGAAGCTTTGTTTTAGTCTTAGGGGAGTAAACTGTCAAGGACACCAAACTGCGTGAGGACATGAAGAGTTCAGGTAGCTTAGGGATTCAGTTTGATAAGATGCTGGGGACTTACTGGAGTTCACTCCACTCTGGTATGCTGAATCAAATGACAAAATCCCTATTCTACGTGCCCTATTACGAAGTTGCCTCAGGAAGGGACCCTTGAGCAGTCCTGCCTGCTTCAAAATGAGTTCACTTCCACAAGGTGAAAGCTCTTTCTCCTTCCTGAGCCTCTCTGGGAGCCCATTACCCTCTAAAATCCATGTTCATGGCTAGTTATGATGATTCCCAAAGGTAACTAGAGAAATTATAGATAATTAGCTTATGCAAATGAAGCTATGGTAGCACTTTTCTTTTATTCACCAATAGAAGGGAGAATGAATTCTTTCTCCTCTGAAGCTTCTGGGCCACAGAATACTACAGTGTATGCACAATTTTTCCTCTGACAAGAGGATAAGAGGAGAAATTGCAAGAGGCTTGGGGAAGGGCATTTTATGCCTGAAATCTGGTCTGACATCTCTGCTACCTACACAGTTGGTCCAATTAAAATGATCAAAACAACTCCTTGCTTCTTGCGAATGTTGGTCACATCAGTTAATGCAATTCTGGAAAATCTGCACACATACTATGGTGATGTAAATGCATGAGGACCTGTATAGAATAGAACTAAGACTTTGGAATTTGGCAGGTATTTGGACAATACTTAGCAATTCAGGGATGTTGTCAGGAGTAACTGATCTAAAAAAGAAACAGCCACCATAGTGCCAGCCTTCTTAGAATAATTCATTTAGAGCGGAACCAGACATTTGAACCCAGGGGTACACTGGATGCTCACTAATCAGGTCAGCATCTTTAAATTAGGGGAATAAGTACTTTCAGGCCAGATGGAGGCAGAGACCAGTAATCAAACCAGGTTGTTCTTGGACACAATTATCTAGCAATAAACCTGCTGAACAACAGGCTGAAATGTGGTAACCCACACTAAAATGCAAAACGCATTATTCCAAGAGGCAGCAGAAGGAAAAAGAATCTGACAGGGGATGTTGGTAGGGAGAAGAATAAGCAAAAGAGAAAAAACAAGACATGGGAGAATAAGACCAGAAAACATAAAACAAAAGCAGAACCAAATCCACTAATAAGAGAATTGTCAGACACAAAAAGAAAAAGAGAACAAACAGAGTGCAAGACAGAAAGTAATGAGACAGGGGAGAAATCGGGTTCAAAATGAAATCTGGTAATAAAAGAACTGTCAGACATAAAATGAGCCAAAGTATGACAGAGCATAAAGAGCCAAGAAGAGACGGAGCAAGGCAATCTTTGAAAGATTAAACTAACCAGATGCTGCCTCCAAAGGTAATTTGAAGAAAAGTCGATACTACTCATGACTTCTAATGACCAACAAATTCTAAGGAACAGCTTTTATTATCCTTTAGGAAAAAGGAATTTTATTTTTAAAAGAAAAAAGATTTGTAAGAGAAGTCAGACGCACTCGCACTGCCTGCCGTACAAGGCAGCTAAAACAATAGTGACAGCAAGCAAGGAAACTGAATGAAAGTAACGAACTGGGGAAGAACATGGTTTAGAGCAGTGAGGGCCAAACCTTTTAGCAGGTGCGCCACAAATTATGCCCCCTGCCTTCCCAGAGATATTCTCCTGCCTGAGTTGCTACTTTGCTTTCTGCAGCCTACCCCTTGCTCCCTGCCTGGTCTGCTGTTCCCCACCCCAGTCTGCTGTGTGCTGCAAACAGAGGTTGCTCATGCCTCTTGTGGTATATGTGCTACAGGTTGCCCACCTCTGGTTCAGAGGTTTGAGCACTGGCCTGGGAAGACCAAGGTTCAGCCCCAGGTCTGATAGTGAGTCCCTGCACAGGCTGAAAATTTTGCCTTTCTCTGCCGTAGTTTCCCGTTTTTTAAAGAAGGGTTCCAATACCTACCTCACTGAGCTAGTGGGTGCTATAAGTT
>NW_017728907.1:43545655-43599424 GCF_001723895.1 Crocodylus porosus | reverse complement strand
AAAAAAAAAAAAAAAAAAAAAAAAAGTTCCAAAAGCCTTTTCATACATTTTGAGTATAATGAATAGTGCTGTGGTAACAACCCTGTGACTGAAAATTAGAGGAGGAATCTGTGCTTTCTTCCAAAGGCACAGATGAGAAGAATATTGGTGAGAGAAACTGGACCATAAATTGCTCACCTTACTTATGGAAAGCATACCATTGACATTAAGAGATTTTGGGATTTGAACAAAGAGACCATAAAGTGCTTCGGCAGACTAGGTAAAGAAATCTAGAAAAGAAGAGGTTTTGCTAACATAAAATGCTTATAATTTGAGGGTTTCAAAACTCCCTCTTCCTGAAAGGCCTTATATAACAAAAAATTAAAGACAGTTTCCTGCTATAGTATTTCTGGATATATGCTGTTGACTTCACTACTCATGGCACATTTTAATGTAAAATGTATATACCATGCTGCTCCTGCTGAACTGAAGAGAATGTTATTGGTGTTTTGCACATCAAAGCCCAAATGTTTTAACTTAAGGCCTTATTGAAACCAACTGCTGTTAGCTGGTGTTTTTCCATTACTTGACTGATCTTCTTTCAGTCCCTGAAACAGCAGGTATCTTGATCAAACTAAGGAATCATCAGCGATGATTTCAAGCCTTTACCTTATAATATTTTCTCTTTTTTATTTTAGTAATTCTAGTGTCACTCTGACTGTCCTGTTTTCAGTAAATGTGTTTTTTTTCTTGCCAAATTTATCCAATTGGTTTTACCCTTGTTTTTGTTTTGGGACTTGGGGGTTGTGTCTACACATGCGTTTACTGTGCAGTAAGCAGCTTCTATGTTGGCATCTACACATGCAGGCATTACAGCACAGTAACTCTGTGGGTGAACTGATTTGGGATTAAAGTTAGTCCCAAGCCGGTCCACACAAACAGTCTTTACTGCGCAGTAACTTTACTTGGGTATAAAGTTGCTACCTGCATCATGCAGATAACAAATTTAGGCCCAAATCGGCATAAGTTGCCACAGTTACTATGCAGTACGGGCATGCACGTGTAGACATGTGCCAGTATTGTGCAGTAATCTAATGCACTGCATAGTAATGGTGCATTTGTAGATGCACCCAGGAAGTTGCCCCGCTTTTTGCTAGTGTATTTATAGGAATTTGCAAAGTAGTTTAAACAAAAATCGTTTATGCTTTGGTTTGGTGTATAGCACTTGTTTTCACTACTTTAAGTATGTGATTTATTGCTTATGTGATTGTGTCTTATTAGTGATTTGATGCAGAAACTTCTGAAGCAGGAAAACAAGAAAGAGAACAATTATCTGTTTGCACTTATCAAGGCTTGTTCCTGTACAGACGTGGGTTCTTGTACAAAGAAGCAGAATTCTTTTGGCATTCCTGTTATCAAAACTACATTTGGGGAATGTACAGAAACAGCTGCTCAGTCTCTGACTGCATATTCACCAGCACTGTTTGTGTGGCAAGAAGTCAGTGCGAGTGTGTTGACTTCAGTGGGTTTCGATTCAGTCTCCACAAAGTTCTACTCATCTTGAGCATGTTCTAGATGTGTATACATTAAAACATAATTTTAGAAAATCCCTCACTTGAAAAAAAATGTTCATTTAAAAAAGGCTGGCCTTGCATGCAGTGCAGAACCACCAAACCTTAACTGTAACACCAGTGAGGTATAATGATCCGCCCATCTAGAAAGGGGTCATTCTATATTCTCCTGTGGAAGAGAATTGTTCATGAACAAAGGCACCATCTCCTAGTCCTGTTAGCAGCAGAACCACTTGGCTGAATAATGGTAGCAATATGATCTACCTCATTGACCTGAGAACCAGGAGCAGACTTAGTTCTATAAGCAAGTATTTTTTCAGACAAACTAGCAATGAGTTGGATGTCAAACAACAGTGACGATGTTTTAGTATCCTGCTATTTAGGAAGCTGTTGATAGCTTTGCTTAAACTGCCTAAACCTCAATGCTAGCATCATCACCTGCTTTGTGATCATCACAACTTTATGACCTCTGCAAACTCGTCAGCTTATACCCAAGGGCACACATGGCAGCCACCATGGCTCCCCAGCTACAAATGACTGCTGACTGAAACGTCTCACCAGTTGACTACAAAAGCAAGATTTTTTTCCATCATCACCTTGATCCTGTTGTTCAGATCTCAGAGGCTGGGGACAGACATTCAAAAAGCCTGAGCCTGAATTGATTCAATCTTTGCAGGTTAGTCTAACCTGGCTAGGCTGAACCGGTTTGTAACCAGACAGATGTTCTCTCTGGAATGAGGAAATTCAGACACATGCCTGCAGTGGCTCAGGCCAAAAGCTGGGGCTGCTAGAGCAGCCTTCCTTTCCCTTTCAGAGTGCTGAGCTGAAGGGAGCTGTGGCCAGGCCCTGGCAGCATTTGGGAGGGGTGTAAACACCCACCCTGCCTGCACTGTCCTAGGCTTTTCCACACTGGCTGCTCAAGGGGCAGAAATATTGCCAGCACCCAGCCCTGGGCTAGCCCTCTGAGGCAAGGGGGGGTGTGCAGTGCATGCATCTGTTGATGATATGGAGCTTTTCAATCTCTCTTTCCCTGTTTCTTTATATTGTCTGCAGCAAACTGACAGGCAAGCGAGCCAGCAGGGAACTGATAAGCGTTTATCACATCACCAGCAAAACCATGGCCTCTCTATTAATTCAAACTCTTCTTAAACAGCTTACCAGCTAACCTGTTAATTAGCTCCAAAAATGCCTAAACAGTCACTGTTATGTCTGCCTGTCCCAGTGAAATTGGAGACACACACGCACAGATGCCTCTTGGCATTACTTAGCATACCATACACCTAGGGCCTGTGGGGCTGGGGTCCATGCTGTGGGAGATGGGAGGGAGGGAGGGAGGGGGATTCCTGCTTGAGTAACGAGCACCAATGGGGGTGTAGGGCAGGGGAAAGCCAGGCAGACTCTGCTGTGCTAGCAGTCTGTGTCAGAGCTCCAGCCAGAGAGCAGAGGGGAGGGGCCAGCCCTGCTGTTGTGCAGAGAGCCCCGTCCAGCCCGGAGAGCATGCCAGGATGTTCTACTAAACCAGCAAGGGCCCATAAACCAGTTTGAGCCAAATCTGTTAAGTCTGATCGTACATTCAACCAGGCTTGTCTCAAACCCGTTTCAGCCTTTTTCAAACTTGTTTACATGCACTAAACATCTGTTCTGTTACAGGTTTAAACCAGTTTCTGATCACTTGAACTGATTTATGTGTAATGCCTGTCCCTAGCCCGTATGGTGGTTTGGGGCTTCCCTTCTTTCTGTCTGATGTTCCTGCTTTTTCTGGTTTTCCGCTGCTCCTTGAATAATAGGGAGGTTGACCAAGGAGGCTGCATAGTGCTATGGGGCAAGGGCAGCGGTGAGGCCTAGGGGTCATTCTGAAAGTTTGGACTCCTCTCTTACTATCTGGCTATAATGCAGAGATGTCTTTCTTCAAATCCTGGATCTGAACAAAATTTAGTGTCTTTCTTTTTGTTTAGGAACCCTTCTTTTTGTCTTGCTGCTTCTCATGCTGTTTATTTAGTTGTTTACATAGTTCCAAGTCACTAGCATTGATACCTGTAATATCTCCCTCTTCCCCAAAACCCTCACTCCCATATACTGGCAGCTAAGGGCGGGTCAGGTAAATGTATCTGATGTGTATGATTGAAAGCTCTTTTCTCAACACTTGTGTGACAAACTCTTAGTCATAAGCATCTGTTTAAAAGTGAACATATTTTAAATTATATCACATTTTGGATTTAGCAAATGTATTGCAAAAAGGCCTTCCCTTCTTCTCTCTACGCTCAGCTCTACTTCTAAAGATAATGGAGAAAGATTACTGGATCTATGAACCTGATTCTTTGTCCTTTTTATTTTTAAAGAAGAAATTAATACATTTTTTGCACATGTTGATACTGAGCTTTTATGTAGAAATATGCTTGAAAAAAGGCTGATAGCCACATGCTGCTCAGGGCTTTGTGAAAATGAGGAATGAATAATAGAATTAGTGCTTGCATACTCTGAGACCCTACTCTTAGGGATTTGTCACAACCAACCTAATTCATCATGCATGATGCACTTGAAGTAAGTAAATTATCTTGATGCACCTTACAGTTGGACACTTTGGGTAATCTATATATAAAAAAAAAATTGTGTGTTAGGAAGTATGGGTGATCTGCTAGAGAATAGAGAATTCAGAAATGCAACCTTATGTCTAAGTCAGAAATATGTTGCTATCAGATAAATATTTGCTTTGGCTTAGTTTTGTTTGTAATTTATAAAATTGCTATCACCTATTGTGTGCTCGTCAAATGAAGGATCCCTGCTCCTGAAAAAAATAAAAGCTGAATACAAGAAATATGGCCTCCTCACTAAAGTTCTGGAACCAAAGCAATTCCCCAGATGAAATGTACGTCATATTTGGAGATGAAGAAGTTAAAAATTTATGTGACTGTATTGGACTTAAGCTACCCAGGGTGCTATGTGCTTACAAAAAGTATAAGGCAACTGCATGCAGAATGATGCCTTAAGGATTAAACTTTTGATGGTGGCAATAAATAATGTACAAAATTCAAATGTTGAATGCAAAAGAGACTTCAGTTAGCAGAGTCTTGCTGTGACTCCTTTTCACACAGCTCTATTCATGTTCTTTCTGCTGTTATTCCTAAAACTGGTAGGGCCACCTCTTGAGAATTTTATCGTGGAACCATATGTACACTTTGGTGCACTTTAAAAGCAAATACTCAATTTGATGGCAAAATGAAAAATGCAGGAGAAACAGAGCCTGGCAGGGTCAAGTCCCAGGGTGATCAGCATTACATTTCACTGAAGAATTTTTGCTCTGAGTTATCATGTAAATGATAATACAGTATCCAAAGTCCCTTTGGAGTTGGAATCAATAGGGTAAGAATGGGTCTAAACATTTGTTGTGGGTATGATTTGTTCTTTTTTGTTACAGCAGGGAGTTGCTTTGTTGTTGTTTCAAATTGATAATATATACACAAAGATGCTGCAAAGAGAAATACTCAGAAGTCAAGAATCAGACATGACAAACTTAAAGTGGCTGGTCAAACGGTAACTCTTCTTCTTTATGAGCTCAACAATGCAGCTGCTCAGCATGTTACTCTTCCAGGGCCCCTGCTGCAAGTTATATATATTACGCAATTAACTTGTTAATCATGCAATAAATTGAGAGCAGCAACATGTGCAAAGAAATTATCACACAATAAAAATGACAATCCAACTATAAAAAAAAGCCAACCAGCTATAAAGTTAGTGCTTGAAAATGTGTAACTCTATAGCTGATTTCTATCCAGCTATTATTTGAATGTGCAGCAGGGCCCTAGACATTGTCAGTAGTAACGTGAGCCAGGTAGTTCTACAACAGGTCTGACGGTTCTACATAAAATCAGAAAACAAGCTTTAGCCCCCATCTAGAAATGTAGGAAAGCTGAATACATCTTCTGCATACTCATTATGAGCAATACTCCCCTGCTTTTAAGCACTGAGTCTGTGTCAAATCTAAGTAATATAACTGAATCAACTCCTATGAAGGCCCCTTTACCTAGCACCCGAAGAGCTGAAGTCAGTTGGTAAGGTGAGCCTGCCTTTGGACTAGATTCAGTTAGAGCAGAGACAAGACCATGCTCAGAGGCAGTAGCGTGATGAGAGAGAGCTAGTATTGCAAGGGGTGGCAAGGACCTGGAAGCCAGCTACCATTTCATTATAGGGGAATGTTTTTGTCCTTCTCTTCTCCTCTTCTGCATATGAGTCCAATATTTGGGGGAGCTTGTACATTTGTGTGTGGGGAGTTGATGAATCGGGCACACAGTGCTGTGATTGGCATGAGGAATCATGAACAGGCATGTTAAGGGATAGCTAATTAACCTACCTATTTAATACAACAGCATGTGGGATTGCTATTAACTGACAAAAAAGAAAAGAACATCCCCACCACCACTTTTTTCCTATTTAAAAACGCATAGGAAATTTGATGATTGTTTGGCTTAAATCAAAGCTACAGTAAGCTGCCTAAAAGTAAAGAGCTTAAAAGTTCAGATATTAGGGATTGTCTATGATTCTGGAGTTTAGAAAAATTAGATTTTACACCTCTGTGCTACAGCAGCAGAGGAATAAACTGAAACAAGTAAAGGAGAGACTGTTCAGAAACTGTTATGAAAAATGAAAATTGCCTGATGTACACATTCAGGAATCCATGGAAGAAATTGAAATCCAAACCCCTTTGAAAAATTGTTTATTCCCTATCCATAAATCAGAATTACTGTCAAATAAGTACTTTGAAGTTATAGGACAGATTGGCATACGCCCTCAAGAAGCCAGGTGAAGCTTTAATAGTTTGGTCCATCAAAATAAAAGTGAGATTTGAACAGGGCACAGGGAGGAAGCTAGTCACAGTGGTTTGTACAGAACTGCACCTCATGAGTTGCTTGGAACAGAAATGCGATCTGAGCTTGCCAAAAGTCAACAATATTTTAGTCCTAGTAGCAGGAAACGTAGTCAACTGTGCTTTACTGAGAGCAACCAAGAGGGCGCAGGAGACGAGAGAGACACTTTGAGGTTTCCTAGTTGGAATTCTTGATCTTGAGACAGTGTCTTTACCAAAAGTTTGTTGTGACCTAAGATACGTGCAGTCCTTGTACCAAGCATGTCTTCTATTTGGTCTCATAGGAATACAGTATGACAGCATTTGGATAATGATAGAATCATTTGAAGCAGCAGCCAGGTTGCTGTAAAAACTGCCTGATAAACCATATGTTGCTGGGAAGGAAGTATCTAAATAATGGGAAATTGAGCAAGGGTAGTGAAGTGTGCCTCTGTGACCATACACAGTTTGGACCAAGCTGTGAAACAGAAGGGAAAGGACAGTCCTACTGCTGAATGAAATAGGGGACATAAGACTAATACTGATGACAACAAAAATCTAAGACCCAGAATTAAAGCAAGCTGTCCAGACATGTTTAAAAGGGGAGATCTACAGAGCAACAATCTCTGAGAAGGTGATGTGCTAACTGAAGGCAATTGGCTACTCTACAGATGTGGAAACTAAGAACACTGCCAATCAGGATGCCATGGCATTCAAGAAACTGGCCAAAAGGAAAATAGAAAAGGATCCCTCCAACTTGATCAGGAGTGACTAGCAAACTTTGCAGTCTGTAAGTCAACTTTAGCATCAAGCAGAAAAATCTCAAGAGTTGCAGCTGAAACTGTATCTAACATATCAGGAGTAATGTTGCGGGAGGAGCGGGGAGGGAGGATTGCCATCCAACAAAAAGCAGCAAACTTGGAGCTAAATTGGTTGGGAAAAGATGAATACAAGATGGTGTCCCCTTGATGACCTTGGTTCTTTTGAGAAAACCACACAGGTGTGTGTGATTTTGAGTCAGTGGGTAGATAATCAATCATCTCCCAAGGGTATGACAAGCCTTAAAAGTTTGAAGCTTTTATTCAAGGTGTAATACTGACATCATATGAACACGGCTGTAAACAAAGCATTCTGAATACTTATGCCAGTTTATTAGATGTCCTTTTGAAATGCCTTGTGTTATATCTGGTGACTTTGTTATATGGTTATGCCACAGATTAAGCAGGACATGTTATTTTCTAAGTCGCTAAAGATATTCATATCTTAATCATCCGTGGTACAACAGTTGTCACAGACTTCACTAGCAGCTTTCCACATTAAACATGATTTTTTGCTGAGCCCTTGCCTCATTCAGGGCATGTAATGGGCAGTCCTTATTCAAGAACATAGTGTGGCCCCATATATCACATATGTTCCTATTCTGCACAGTCTGATCTTGCAGTAAAGAATACCTGATTCCAGTTGGAATTTCTTAGGGCTCCCATCACCAGAGTACCCAACTACTTTTCAAGGATGGATGGGTCATTTATAAAAGCCCTGTGAGGTCAGGCATTTAATAACAGTATTCATGAACAATATTTCCCTTACTTACATTCTCCTTTAAGACCCATTTATACTGCTAGGGTGGATACAGCAGTTTTACTGTAAGTGGGAATCAGGTCCATAGTCACTTTTCCAGTTTAGACATGACCGAATGAAGAGGAGGAAGAACAGGGTTGCTAGCAGTAAAACTACTGGTTACTGACTAATAGGACACTTCCTATGGGTGAAGCAATCCTTTTTGTTAATAAAATAGAGAACTGTTGTGTTTGAAACATGTTTTTTCCATGAAGACCACAAGAAGAAGGAGCTTTTGACTGAGGAAGGAATATTGACTTTGTTGGCTAGATCAGAGAGGGTTTTCCATATTTACAAGTTAACTCAGGAGTGGACAATTATTTCAGCTGAAGGGGCACTTAATGAGTTTTGCGGAGGCATTGAGGGCCACAAGGCCCACCTCCCCTTGACAGGTGCCCTGCCCCCTAGTCACCATCTTGTGACCCAAAGTCCCACTCTCTAACCCCCAATCTTTGCTACTGGAAGTTTCTCCCCTTGTCCAAAAAGTACTCCTTGGGGAAGGGAGTGTTGCTTATTTATTGTGTATGGAGGGGTAGGGGTGTGTGGTTGGGGGAATATGTGGTTAGTGTGTGTGTGTGTGTGTCTGGTGCAGGTGGGGTGTATCAGTGTGGTATGTGTGTGGGGTGATGGGTGGATGTGGTTGAGGTGTGGGGTATGTGGGACTTGGATGTGTGTGGGGGGAGGTGTGAGTATGTGTGGATGTGCTTGGGGGTATATATATAATTGGGATTGTGGGGTGTGTGTGAGTATGGTGGAGTATGGTGTGGGGTGTGGGATGTATGTCTGGGTATGTGTGGGTGGGATATGTGGGTGGGGGGTGCAGGTATGGTGGGGATTAGAGTGGTGGTGGATGTGTGGATGTGTGTGGAATGTCAGGGGTACAGGTGTTGTGTGTGGGTATGGTGGGGAGTGTGGTTGGTGTGTGGGGTGTTTGCATAGGTATGGTGGTGGGGAGGATTGGGTGTGTGCATGTGGGGGGGGGAGAATCAGTGCTGCCTGCCTGATTCCCAGTATGCTGCATAGAGTAGGAAAGCAGCTGCTGCCCACAGACAGCAAGAGAGGCCCTTGAAGAGGGGAAAGGAGCACAGGGAGCCAAGCCTGGCACCACTGGCACTCTTTATCTCTGGTGCAACACTGCTGGGGCTGCAGCCAGGTCTGTGCTGGCTCCTGCTGCTTCCATCCCACATGCCTGCCTGGCAGGGCTGCACCAGGTCCACACTGGCTGCTGCTGCGGCTCCTGCCCACCTGCCTGCCCCATGTCTGCCTGGTGGGGCTTTGAGAGTATGCTTTGTGAGGAGCTGAGCTCCTTCATGCCCCACCTTTTCCCACACACTCACCCACCCCCAGTAATGGACAAGCAGGACCAAAGGCAGAGCCCAAACCACTCCCCTCAATACTGTAGCTTCCCTTCCCTACCTGCTGCCAGGAGCACTGCAGCAGGGACAGGAGAAGTTGTCACTGGAGGCTGGGGGAGCCCAGCAGTTCCCTGGGCAGCCGCAGTGGCAGCCCTGCCAAGAAGCTGGGGCTGGCGCCCTCCACTAGGAGGGGATGAGAGTGCAGCAGGCACTGCTCTTGGCGGGAACAGGCAGGACTCAGCCCCATGCAGAGTGCAGGAAGGGCAGCCATTGGCAGGGCCGGATACAATTAATTGTTGGGTGCCTGTCTGCAGGCTGGATCCAAGTGGGCTGAATCTAGCCCATAGGCCATATTTTGCTCACCCCTCAGTTAACCTTTAAAAAAGGCTCTGAAGCAACTGTGGGGAAAGCAGACAGACTTGTGATTGCAACCATTTTCCAAAAGTGCGAGGGACTGACACTGGAACTTTGGAAAACATTTTGAAGAGGGCTGAGGTCTGAAATGTAGCCGGGGATGGGGTTGCATAGGACCTTGAATTTAAATGATGAGGGAGGCAATGGAGATCTTCAAATGGGAGGCAGGTGTGTTAAATTGATAGGTGAGGAAAATGATTTTAGTAGTTGTGTGTTTTGTGCAGGCTTAGAAGGACTGAGAATGAGTGTGTTCTGAGAAGGGAGCGGTGGACTAAGGCTGGGAGCTAAAGATATGACTGAATATTCCAGCCATGTGGATGAAGAGAATATATCCTTAAAGTATACAAATGTGTCTGTGTCTGGTGAATCTTTCTTTTCAGTCTGCAGTAACCACCCAGCTCCTGGTGACTTCTGTCTCTAAACTGGGCTTTAAAATACCCCATCCAAGGTGTAGGCTGTGAACTGACTGCCTGTTCAGTACTTGCCCATTTTCTGCGAGATATATTTAATATAGTCTCTTTACTACTTTAAGGGACAGCTACAGCTGAGTAGCTGGGATGATAGAAATGCTGTACTTTATTTTTTCCAATTTATCTAATAATTCAGTACAGTGGAATATGGTTACTTTATTTGTAGAGTTGGATGCCTCACTCCACAAATCCACTATAAATGTAATTGAGTTCAGTTATTCTAGTTAGACAGTGAATGGCAGAACATAATGACACTGCATTACCAGGCTAGTATAGTGTATTGTAAAGATATTACAGTGTGATTACTAGAATGGACGTCCAATTCCATGGTCTTCCAGGCATTACAGTTAAGTCACTTGTAGTTCAATATAATTTTCACCTGCTTCCCCCCACCCCTGCATTTCCATTTTATCATCACTGTCAAAAATCTGACATTAGCTTACATATGCACTTAGACTCACTAGGGCAGAAATATTCAACACACTGAATGTTGACTGCCTTCCCACATGCAGCCGGGAAGGGAGGGTGTGTTTGGATAATCTAAAACTGACAGCAGCATGCAAGTATAACATTTTCTTTCAAAAATCCCCTTCAGTGAATTTTATTGGAAATTTTTGGCTAGTATGTGGGTTGAATGCTTGCTCTGGTGTGTTTTGGTGGGAAAAATACAGCAAGATATCTCACCATCTGTGATACGGTGTGTTGACTCTTCAGAGGAGCTGCACAGTTGTTATCAGTCAAGTTACTTTATCAAACAAGACCCTGCAGTACTAGAGGAATGTTTGCATCAGAGGTATAGTGAAGAATAATTTATTTCCTAAAATTTTTGGGTCCTTGATATGTCATATATGAAGACAGGCTTGCTGTATTCATATGAGCAAGGCACTTGAGATGCACAAGAGATGCTGTACTCACACAAAATGCTTTCATTCAACGATGCCCTCGAGCAGCTGTACAAATCAGAAATCCATGCCTGGAGGTTGTAATCCTTTAAGACAGATTTCTCAATCTGCTGGGTTAAGGTGTACTCAGACACCATTTCTGGAACATGCCGAGCCAATCAGGAGTTTGCGTTTCTCTGAATGTTAAAACCTTCTGTTTCAAGAAACTGTTATTAAAAACTTACAGTAAACTATTTAATTGAACATCAGGCTCTCGCATGCCTGATTTTTTTTTTCCCTCTTTAAATTTAGTTTAGCAATAGGAACACTGCTTAAACCAGCTAGCCAAAGTCTAGGAATACAAAAGAGTAGTCTCTAGTGAACGTATTCTGTTTTTTTCATTAATTAAACATTCAACATCCTAGCATGCTAGTTTCTCACTTGTTTCAACTGGATCAGCTTCCATTCTCAAACCATGTCGATGCACTAGTTATTTGTAATCAGTTGTTCCCTGGAGAGTGCATTTAAGCGTATTGATGGGGAGTAGAGACTTTGTAGACACGTGATAGATGTTCCCAAGTTCAAGATTTCTTTTTTTAGAGGTTTTTTGTGAAAACAGTGTACAATGTCCTCTACAATTCTGGTCTGATGCAGCAGAGTAACAACACCATGTTGATACTTATCAAATCTAATACTCCATATATGTCTTTAGCAAATACCTCTCCTGTCATTTTGCAGCTCTGATGATGGATTTGGGAGGTGATACAGTCTTACGGGTTTCAGGGATTTATCAAAGGCCTTATGACTTCTATGCCTTTCAGCCTGTGATTCAGTGGCGTTTCTTTGCAGGAGGGAGAAGGGCTAAATGTTTAGTTATTTTGTGAAAATGTAAGGTACTTTTGAACTGAAGTCTCATCTTTCACACTGGAGCAAATTAGGAGTCATTCCATGGGAGCGTGTAACTTTCCATCGCAAGGAAACTGTGTATGCCCCACAACTCCTGGAGCACATGTATAAACGTCTATATAGTCAAGCCAGAGCCCTCTTCCAGGCAGGTGAGTCCCTCATTAGCTCCCCTTTGCCACCTGCAAGCAGCCTCTCAGGCTGGTTGCTCCCTTAAAGGAGTAGGCACATCTCAGTGCCTCTCATCATCCCTACCACCTCCTGGCGTGGGTTATAGGATTGCAGATCCCCTCACACCCATTTGGCTCCTCCTTGTCATTGCTGTGGACCTTATTTCTGGTGTTTGGGAAGTCCTCTTCCACCTGGGTACACTGAACCTCTTCTTCCTCTGCAATTGTGACTTTCTTCCTCCCTCTGGCCTGGCTATACCAGATGATCAGGTACCCTAGCTCCTTTACTTCCCAAGGGGTTCCTGGTACTCTTTCCCTCCACAGACTTTCCTTTATGTCCAAGAGTCTTCCCCCAATTCCCATCAAGCTCTCAGGGCTTCTTGGGCATAGTCTTTGTCCAAATACTCAAATTTACCATGGCCTCTAGGCCTTCCTCTAACACCAGTATACACTTTCACATAAGCCACTCACTCCCCCTACCTTCTTTTTGAACAATCTTCCACCACTTTGCTGGATTAGGGAGGTTTCTGACATGGATCTGAAGTCTACTTTCAGGTCTTTGTCTCATCTCTTTTCCCTTGACTTCTGGCAGTGAGGGATATCATTTTTCTTTCTCCAGGTGCCTCATTTTCCCCTTCCGGGTCACCTGCTTGCTCTTTGGGGCCTCTCTCATTGGCCCTGCCTTGGCAATGCCCCCTCAGTGCATCAAGCTTACTGCAGCTTCCTTCTCACCCCATGAGTATCCCCAACTCCTTACCTTTCTTCTGCAGCTCCTTTTGACATTGGGTTCTCCTTTTCTCTGGGGTACTTTGTGACTTTTCCTCAGGGTTGCTCTTCTGGTGTTGTTTGACTTTCTCTGAAGTTTCACTTAGAGTGCGTCTTCAGTGCCCACCTGCTGTTACCATACTGAAGATCAGTAATGAAGGTATTGGTTGTCTTGGATTTGGAATGTAACCAGTTGATGTTAAAGTGATTCCCATATATGTAATACTAGATGCTGACTCCAAATGGAGGCCTGTCAACAATGACATGATGAACAGCTGCAATATAAATGGAAAAGTGTTGGTGCAATCACATCTCCTTGCTTAACTCCAGTTGTAATAATTCAGGGATCCATTTCTTGAGCCATTGCTTAAGATGGTTGCTGTCATGTCATCATGAAGAAGTCTGATGATGATAAATTCTAGCTAGCATCCAAACCACATCAAAATCTTTCATAGGGGCTTGCTGTTGATTGAATCAAAGCATTTAGTCAAGTCAGTGAAGGCCATGTGAAGATCTCGGTGTTGCTAGCAGCACTTGTTCTGCAGCTGTTTAGCAACAGAAGTCATATCTTTTGTACCCTCTGAGTGGTCTGAAACCACACTGGGACTTGGTATAATCTCCTCAGTGAGGAAGGTAAATGTTGAAGAGAATACAGGTAAGGATCTTTCAAGGTATGGGCAGGACTGCAATATCAGAATAGCTTGCAGCAATTATTGCCTTCCTTGTATATGCCAATGATTTTAAGCACATCTCAGGTCACTGAGAATCTGTTTGTTTCCACATTTTTAGAATGAAAACATGTAGTTGGTGAGAGCATCTTTTAACTTTGCTTATAAATTTCAAGTGGTATTCCATTAGGACTACATGCTTTGCTGTTTTTCATCTGCTTAATGGCTTTCACAGTCTCTTGATAAATTGGTGGATCTTCAGGTCCTTAATGGGGTGTTGTTAAATGACTACAGTGGAGTTGTCTTCAGTGTTAGAACCTTGGTTTAGAAGCTCTTCAGTGCCTTTAGCCATGTGTTGATGTTGCAGTCTTTAAAGTGTTATTTAATCCTTGGGCCTCAGAAGGATGGCTCCTTGTATGCTTGGCCCATAAATACCTTTGGTTACACTAAGGAAACTGTATATCATGGCTATCAGCAAACTTTTGAATCTCTTTTGCTTTGTTCTCCCACCACTTTTTATTTCACTTACAAATCCTCCTCTGGGTCTTAGCTTTAATGTAGCAATAACCGTCTTGCTTTTGTTTGGAGTTGATGGAGTTATGCCAAGCTTTGAAAGCTCTCCTTTTTCTGTCAATGAGACAGAATTTTTCTGCATCATTCTCATCGAACTAGTCTTGATGTTTCCTGAAGCTTAGGGACTTTTAACATACCTCAAGCTTTTCTTGAGGCTCTACCATTGATCAGTGGTATCAGATGGTTGTTTCCTTTGTGTTGTTTTTGAGTGATGCAAATGGACATAATGGACCATTATCAAATGATGATAATTATCAGATCAGATCCATCCAGTAGTCATCTGCGCTGGTCATAGCTCTGCTTTTATGAATGTTGCAATGGTGTCTGGCATATAGAGACTTTGTCAGATGCCAGTGTCATAACAGCGATGTATCCATGATGTCTTTGGTGGAATAAGGAGTTTGTGGTGATGAGATTCTGTTCCAAACACTTGGTCAGGAGAATAATTCCACTTGAGTTCACTTTCCCACCCCTTCCTTTCTAAGGGTCCTATTCCATGGCTCTGCCCACTCTAGCATCACATCACCAGAAGTAATTATTTTAAGTTCTTTAGGGACAGAAGATGGGACTTGTTTGAATTTAGAACAGAATCCTTTTGTTTCATCATCTGCATCAAGGTTTGGTGAATAGACACTGAAAACTGTTTCATGTTGTCTGCTGGTCAGTTGGAGACGAAGGGTCATGAGACTCTTGTTGATGCTAACCTGACACTTCTGCATCTGATTAATAGCCTTGCTTTTGATATCAAAGGCAATGCATACCATATATGTTTCCATCTTTTTTTTGGCTCTTCCTTTCCAAAAAAAAAGGTGTAGCCACCACCATCCCTTGTGAGTTTCCCCTTTCCTTCACATCTAGTCTCACTAGGTGCAGCAATGTCATACTAAATTGTGCCAGTTTTCTGACCATAAGTGCTGTCCTTCTCTGTGGTCAGTCACTATAAGTCTTGTCCATCAGGGTACAGATGTTCCAAGATGCAAACTTCATTACTTGATTTGACCACAGAGACAGTGATCCCACTGGATGCAGCTTTCCAGTCAGGTGAAATGAGACAGACTACGCTTAGGGCATCTTTCTAGCCCCCTCCCCATATGGAATGAGAGAAGTAGATCCTAAATAGACCCACTTAGTCATTTTTGCCACTGCTAAAGTGTATGATTGTCTTCATTCCAAATACAAAATGGCCACCATACAATCATCATCTCCACATAGAACCATTACTAGCAGCTTCCACTATTTGCTAATACCTGCCTCCATCGCCACTCTCACATCACCATAGGACTTGTTATTAAAGGAATTACATCTGTGTTTGTCTTCTTTTTAATGTAGGGGTGCTGTTGCACATGAGCAACCACACAATACTTCATGAGAAGGAAACCGTAATCCAATGGCAAGGGAAACCTAGACAAATAGAGGTTTCTATTCCGTTAAATTTTCATTCACCTTTGCAGGCATTTTGAAGTATTTTTTCTTCATCTGCCTGCTTTTCTATTGAAGTTGGGTTTTTTTAAGTATGGAAATCCAGGAAGGCACAAGACCACTGTCCAGTTTGGTGCACAAGCAAAGCAGGGAGGAAGAAGTAATTTATCGGTTAGTACATCTGGAGGAATATTCAAGAGCACAGCTCCATGCCAGAGCCATGTCCAGTGACTCCAATCCATGAAGTCTTCAGCCAGGTCAGGGTGAGTGGATCTCATCCATTTGTCCTCTGATTATGACCACTTAGGGAGGCTTGTAAAGGAGAGAGGGGGAGCACTATGGGTGAATTTCTTGCCTCTTACTCTCATTTCTCATATTTGTGATCCATTTGAAAATCAAGATGGCTTCTTACTTCCATTAGTAACGTTATTATTACAATTCTACATGTGGGAGATACTGATTTTGTCCTGGGAGACGTCCCTGTTTAAACATTCCACTTTGTCACTGTCTGTGAACAAGTTTCTATTCTCTCTTAGCGCTCTTTTTTTAAGATATTAAAAAAGTAGTATCCTATTAATTCTGCTTGTAAGAATTCACATTTCTGTCTCTTAGGACCAAGGCCAGGTATTTGAAATTCCTTGGTTTTTTTCCTCACCTTTGTTCACTTTGTCACCATGCACCAAGCCATTTCCCAAGCTGCAAGATCAAAATACTGAACTCATCATATATTTATCAAACTGCCTAAAAGACCAGTCAGAAACCAATGCTACAAAAGGCCAAAAGATCAAAATAAGGGCCCGTTTCTATATAGTAACTATGTGCAGATCTTATTTGAAGCCTTTTTATTTTTGTCTTGTCTTTTCTTTTCTGCCTCTTTGAAAACGCAAGGGCCATGACTTTGGTGGCAATAATCTATATTTATAAATGTATATGGGTAGCCCTGGTTGATCAAATAAGGAAAGGGCGTTGAACAATAGAGTAGAAGGAAGATAGAGCACGAGTTCAAAGAAATAGAAGGTGCAATGGGTGGATAATAAATCTCTGTGCTCTTTATTGCAAGCCCCTGTCTTTTGTGATGTGTTTATATTGAAAAAGCAGTAGTGAGTTAGAGTTTAATAGTTTTCTTCCTGTTACACTTGGGCCAACAGACATATGTCTGACTGAAGCAAGCTTCATTTTATTTTTTCATAATTTTCATAATTTACATGCATTTTTGTTGTTGTTTAACAGTTGTGGGATCAAACTTCTACAGGCAGCCAGTTAATGCATATGCAATGATCTGCATGTATGTTATTTGATTTACCAGTACTTTTGCATGCTGCCTGTGGGGTTTATGTATAGATTCATGTACTGCACACACGGATGTTTGGACCCAAACAAGCATGTACGAAGTGAAGAAAGGGTGTTTTGAAAATTCTTTTGTTCCTTTATGTGGCTTGCTCCTCATTCATCACTACAGTGCCTCACACTTAATAGCCTTGCTAATAAAGAAGAAAATCAATTTCACTTGACCAGATTTCCCACAGAGATAGCAAAAGTGTTATTTTTGTAGAGTTTGTACTTGGAGCTTTTACAAGAAAGAACTACAAACCTTACTAAATGCCAGTCTAGACCACAGTGTGTTTTCAGGTAGTTAAGGGGGAGATATGAAAGTGATATCTCCCAATGAGGACTGTGACGAAAAATCCAGTTAGACTGTGAGGCCCTTCTTCTTTCTGACTTAATGCCCTACACCAGTGGTTTTCAACTTGTGGTCCATGGAGCCCTGGGGGTCTGCAAACTGTGTCTAAGGGATCTGTAAAAGATGACTACGATCAATCACAAGTATGTGAATACCCACACTTACAATTCCAAGGGCTCTGCACCTCCATTCAAAATTTCCAACGAGGTCTGTACATCCATTCAAAATTTTTTGTGGGGGCACAAATAAAAAAGGTTGAAAACTACTATCCTACAACAAATGAGTTCCATTTGAAGTTAGTGGGACCACACATTAAATAATTAATTTTTATTTAAACAAGATGACCATAATCTGTCCCCTAATAAAATGTACCTAGTCAAGCCTTCATGAAACCAGAACTAAATAAACAGTTCCTGATATGTCCTAAGTTATTTATGGTATGCTAGACTTAGGGTGAAAACACATCTGAAACCTCCATTTTTTGGTACTCCCCTGTACTTTGACCTTTTTCTTGATTCAGAATATTATAAATGCCAGTCATGAGATTAATGGGTTTTGTGATTCTAGGGACTGAGCTGGACCAGCTGATTATTATAGCCAGTATGATCTGTGCCAATTTGCTGCAGGAGTTCCACTTGGTGGAGTTCTATGATCACCCACGTACAGGAAAGCCAAATGAAATGGTCAGAATAGGTCCTTTTGACCCTAAAATTTATTAGTCCAACCTGAGACGTTGTTCCCTAGTCCAGGAGTTTGTAATAAATAAAGAAAGAACATTTTTAAAAAGCTTTTCTTCTAGCTCATGGGACAAATGGCCTTTATTTGATAGCCTCTCAGTAAACAGCAAAGTGGTTTTATCTATAATAGTTCAGCCCTTACTACTTAATAAATTGTGACTTATTATCCAGATATTGTATAATATGATATACACCATACTAGAAAATGCAGTAGCCTTTATGCCAGCAAGACTTTAGTCTTGATTACTCCCTACCCACTATGGAGTCAATGGTATCCTTGTACAACAACTTCCAGGAAGAACTTGCAACTAAATCTTTGTACCTAGAAACTCAGTGCCCAGGTATATTTCTGTCTAGGTCAATGATCTTGGTAGCGATAAATAGCGTGTGAAGTAATGAAGAAAAGAAATTGCACAGCTACACAGAAGCGTTCCTATCCATCTTTCTTTCTCATATGTATTTAAAGCCAGGGATTGTTAGAGGTTAAATAACTTGCCTATAGTTAGCGATACAAATAGGATGACTTCTGATTCCCTTTGAAACCACTTCCACTGAAAGCTAACTTATTCTTTAAGTGCCATCGTGCATTTCTTCTTTTAATTATTCTCACCTGTTTGGTTCTGGAGTTCAAAACCACAATTTAGTCTAGATGTACACATTACCTCACACTTAATAGTTTGCTACTTATTCTTTGAAATGGTCTTAGATCTTTGAAGTATTAGACAATTAATGGATTCCTAATTAAAGTTAAGCTTAATGACTGGAAGTTCCAGGTTCACCTCTGGTTAGAGAAGTGGTCCTGTTTTTAAAAAGCTTTTGACTGCTAATGATTCATTCAGTCAAGTTTTGCTGGCAGTTGTCTCTAGGAGGAAAAGATTTATAATTCCTGGAAATTAATTTAATCACTAGACAATTTAACTGTTGTATATTTTTAAAAAGATTTTAAAAAGTTAAATGACAATGAACTGTAGCATGGATTTGTCTGTTTATAATATCATTCTGGATAGAACTGTATGATCAAATTAATTCTTGAATGGACATTAAAAACTCCTTTGATGGGATAGTAATTAATTTTTAGTCTGTTTCCAGTTGAGTTAGAAGGTACCAGTATGGGGACGGAGATTAAGCAATGAATTTCTCTTATTTTATTCATGACCAGGCAACAGTATAATTTTAAGCATCAACTTTGACCGTGGCATCCTTCATTTCACGAAAGAGTTGATCTGTGAACTGTAAATGAAGGTGAAATACTTGAATAAAGAACCATTCTATGGCTTATAGCTTTAATAGTAGGAGAGTGCAAGCCTCACATGGCTTCAATTTGGCATATTTTGAAGAACTGTTAAAAAAAAAAAAAAAAGGGATTACTTTGTATTTTGATGTAATTGGTTTGTCTTTTGCAATGTAGGTAGACTATTATCACGCCATTTCTTTTTCTCTGCTACAACTTTGAACTGAGGTTCTATTCTGGTTAATTGTCCCTATTGATTCGACCACACAGTGTGGGGGAAAACTCATTTAGTAACTATATCACTGTAGCAACTAGCCTGATCTGGCTTAATAATAATTTTGCTGCAGCTGGCTAAGGTTGTTACTTTTTTGCAGTGATGAGGGAATAATCTTATTGTGGCTGTGCAACAGGTTTGACCAGTTCTTTTTCCTCTCTGGTCATTGTTCAGTTAGATTGTCTAGATTCACTGACCCATATGTTGCTCAGAATCAGTGTTCTTGGTTAAGGAGTATGGGACAAATTGCACCAGAATGCATGGAGAATGTCATTGGTGTAGATGAACAGACACTCCTCAGCTGTGATTGGGAAGCAGAAGAGCTGCACTGTAAACTCCACTGAAATCGTGTTTGTTGTAAATACCACAAGTGTCATGATGAGGATGCAAACATCCTGTTTTTGTTGCAATGCAAATTGGGCCACAAGGACTTTATCTGCTTATTGGTTACCCTATTCATCAAGAAACATCGGCTCCATAAGCTCTGTTTTGAAGATAGCACTTCAACATCTAAGAAGGCAGCTGTCAATAACATCAAGAGGATTGTTCAATGCAAACTCAGAGAGATCCAAAACTTATAGCTGAGCAAAAAGGCAGATGAGATTCAGTCCTACACAGGCAAGAACAATATGAAAAATTTTTATGATGTTCTGAGGGCGGTCTACAGGCCAGGGTCATCAGGAACATCTCCAATACTGAGTGCTGATGGCACCATACTGATCATCAATGAAGAAAAGATATTGCAGAGATGGGCAGAGCACTTCAACATCTTCAATCAACAATCTTCTATTAGTGAGGAGGCAATTGATTGACTTCCCCAGGTAGACATTAAGATATCTCCTGATGATCTTTCAATGCTGACTGAGACTGTGAAAGCAATTAACCTGCTGTCAGGTGGTAAAGAATCCAGAGCAGGTACTATATACCAGCAGAGGTCTACAAGGCTGGAGGCTCACACATGGCTTTGAAACTGACTGAACTCTTCCAGTCAGCGTGGACTCAAGGTACTATACCCCAGGTATACAAGGATGCATCCATCGTCCACCTGTACAAGCAGAAAGGCAATAGACAATCCTGCAACAACCATGAGAGCATCTGCTTGCTATCAATGTCCAGTAAAATCCTCACCAGAATTGTGCTGAATCACCTTGCACAATACATTGAATAAAGGCTCTTGCCTGAGAGTCAGTGTGATTTCAGGAAAGGACATGGGACCATAGATATGGTGTTTGTAGCTCGTCAGCTTCAGGAAAAATGCCAGGAACGGAACTCCAACCAGTACGTGACATTCATTGACCTGACAAAAGCATTTGATACAGTCAGTCAGGAGGACTTTTTGAAGATCATGGCAAAATTCAGTTGCTAGAGAAATTCATCATAATGGTTTGGCAATTCCATGATGGCATGCTTGCTTGCATTGTGGATGACAGTGAGTCATCTGAACTATTCTCAGTCACCAGTGGAGTCAAGCAAGCCTGTGCATTGGCCCCCAGCCCTCTTCAGTATGATGTTCTCTACCATGTTTACAGATGCCTCTTGTGACTGTGACACAGGCATTGACACTGGGATTGACTGATGGCAAACTCTTCAGCTGAGGATACTACAGGCACAAATGAAATTACAGGAAGTGACTGTTCCCTGAATGCCAAATCTGAGTCCGATATGCAATGAAGTATAGACCATTTCTCTTCAGTTTGTGACAACTTTGGTCTCACAATCAACCCTAAGACAAAAGTGATGCCCCAACATGCACCAGGAAAACCTTACGTAGAGCCTACCATCCCAGTGACCAGTTTGGGGCTGGACTCGATGCTCTTCCGAGGTCCTTTCCAGCTCTAATGTCTATGAAATCTATGACTAGCCAAACCCTCCAGGCAGTGGGCAAATTCACTTATCTCAGCAGCACACTGTCATGTGGAGTTCACATCAATGATGAAACCAGTGCCAGAATTGCTAAAGCATGCATGGCCTTTGGCAGACTATATGCAAATGTGTGGGAGTGCAGAGGCATCAATCAACAAGCAAAACTGGCAGTCTACAAAGCCACTGTGTTACCAATCCTGATGTATGCAGGTGAAACCTGGACAGTGTACAGATGCCATGCTATGAAGCTGAACCACTTTCACATGGGCTGTCTGAAGAAACTGATGAGGATAAGATGGCAATACAAGACCCCAGACACTGAGGTTCTTACTTGAAGCAAGCATTCCATGCATCCATAATACATGTTCTGCTTTTCATATAAGGGAATGCATAAACCCCTCTCTTGCTGTGAGCAGATATTTAAACAGTAGGGGATTCAGCCTCCATTCATATGAACAGATATACTTTGAGAGGCATTTTGCCTGGGATGTGACTTGAAAATGGAAATGTGACTTGCTTGGTTTGAATGTACACTAGTTCTTTCTCAGCAGTTGGACTAACAGAAAAAGCAAATGATCTCAATTTATTGCCTGAGAAACAAAAAGCAGTGGTGTAAATATGGTCAATCATAAAGGCAAAGCAAACAGCATTCAGTACATAGTTGGTTTTTTACTTGGAAATTCAGCTGGCTAGATAGGAAGTGAACAAGAACTCATAATGTGAAGCAGTGGCTAGACAGCCAACTCGAAATCTAGATGTATAAGTAGGAGCAAGAAGGTGGTGTAACTTCTATGTACACTTTAATGTTCCTATATTTAGTTCTAGGCTTCAGAAAGTATGCTAGAAGACTGGAGGTTTCAGAAAAGAGCTACAAGAATGATTCTGAAGTCTGGAAAGTCTGCCATGTAGTGAGACTGATAGAAATTTGGTCCTTCTAATTTATCCAAGATAATATTGTGAGGTCACTTGATCAATGTATTTAAAGTACCTGGGGAGACGTAGAATTCTTTTGTATTAAGAGACCAAAGCATAACAAGAATCAATCCTGCAATGCCAGACAAATTCAGACCAGGCACAAAGGCTGCCATTTTTTGTCACTCCGAATTCTTGAATTTATTTAGAAACATATTTCTGAAAGTTATGCTCTAGCAAAACCAGAAGTTATAGTCTCAATATGGAAATAAACTCAATAGGTGAAGTTCTGTGGCTTGTGTCATACTGGATGGCAGACCACCTGGTGAATGTTCCTCCTAGATGTCTGGATTTTGAGGATAGAATTGAGTGTCTACTTACTAATTTTGCAGATTGCTGAGTGGGGCTTTGGAGAATAGGATTAGGAGAAATGGTCTGAAATGAATAAGATTAAATAAGCAGGGATGCAAAGTACAGCATTTAGGATGATACAAGCAAGTATGCAAATGCAGATTGGGGAATGACTATGTAGGCTGCAGTACTGTAGAAAAGGACCTCTGTATTATACTGGACCACAAGTTGAATACGAGTCAGTAGTATAATATTGTCCTGGACTGGTAAGAGCAGCCACCATGTGATTCGTAGTCCTGGACCAGCTGGAGCAGGTGCCACAGGCACTGGATCCTGTATGTGTGGTGGGGGGCCAGCATTAGGGGCCAGATGATGTAGCTCTGCAGCCTTATTTTTGGCACCACTGACATAAAGCATTGTTATGAAGAGGATGATGATAGAGTATTCTCTGTATTCATGAAGAAAGGGACAAAAAGTGATGGTCATAAATTACAATAAGGGAAACTTAGCTTGGATAATAGAAAAATCTTTCTAACTATATGAAGGTGGCTAGCACTGAAACGGAGGTATTCTGAAGAGCAGGCTAGAGAAACACTTGGATGAGATGATCCTCCCTTGAGCATGGGGTTGGACTAGGTGACTTTCTGTGGTAACTTTATGGCACTTTTTCTCTATGTTTCTATGATTCTAAGTCAAAAAGTAGGATTGGGTTGAGAAGATAGATGTTTAGAAAGGGACTTAAAACACGGTGGGTAAGATAGATAGAGTGAAGGGTAAATACATGGAGAAGAGTTTAAGAGAATGAGGAAATGAAGATATTAGGAATGGTAATTGAAAAAAGAATTTTGGCAAGGAGATGAATAAATTAAACAAGGTAGGGTATAACTAGAGAAGAAAATGGAGGGCAAAAGTACTCCCCTCTGGGTTGAATGAAAACCAGACTTTTTTAAAAGCAATAGTGAAAAATGAGAAGTTCTGTATAATTCAGGAAGGGTTGGATTGAGTAAACAGTGTTGGCAGAGGTTTAAATAATTTATCTCATAGTACTCCATAAAGTAAGTGTAACAGGGAACTCCTGCTCCTGTTACTAGGAAGGCGTGAATAGGTAGGTAGGAAACCAGGGTTCAGGCAAGGAAACCAGCACAGGGGCCAGGTGAACTGAACAAGGGATTAAAAGGCCACACAGCTAAATTAACTATACCTGGCCGTAGGTGAGGGGCAGAAGGTCCAATCAAGTGACTGGAAGAAGGCTGGGCTGGGGGATATAATATAAGCCCGATCTCTGTGCAGGCTGGGGCAGGCCCTGCCTGCAACAGGAAGAGGATCCTGTGAGAGGGAAGCTCCTGGAGGCAGACACAGGCCCTGACAAATTGCCCAAGGGAGCCAAGTTTGAGAGGTCTCCAATGAAAGGTGGGGTCTGCAAGCAACACTTTACCCTGAGGGAAAGAGACCCTCTATTATGAAGCAGTTGGCTTATGCTTCTTTTGTTGATTTCATTTTGGACTTCAGACAAGAGGACCAGATAGTGGCTGTAGGGGTGGAGGAGCCCCTGAGCAGGATGTGCCTGAGTGTGCTTCCCTGCAATAGGCACCAGAAGTTAGTTGCAAGCCAGAGGAGCAGAGACTAGTAAGGTCTAGTGGACCCCATAGGAAAGGGGAGTTGCCATCAAGGCAAGGCCAATATCTGAATGCTGAGGCCTTGAACAGTAGGCCAAGGTGGAGGGTATAGTCAGACAGTAAAAAGGGGCCAAGGCTGGGACAGCCAAGACCCCAAGAAGCGCTTCAATCCTAAGTGAGCTCACCTCCCCCCTGAAAGGGAAATACCAGAAAGAAAGCAAAGGCCCCAAGGTGGGGCTAGCCTGACAAAGCAGACCAGGAGGACCTGTGAGATTATGCCCAGCCCCAAGGACCACTTCCGCCAACAGCCAAGAGAGCAACATCAAGTCATGGCAGATGAGAGACTGGAGGTGAGGTGGACCAGGCAAGGACCAACAAGCAGGGTGGCCCACAAGGAGAATCAGGTGCCAGAGTAGCTACTGCCCTCCCCCCCGCCCCCCCACACACTTTGGGTATCACAGTAAGTAACAGTGCAAAATCAGCTCTAACACTATTGGTAATGTTTGTGGCAATGTAGAGCTACTTGAAGAATCAGAAATGCAATATTGAAAATATTGGAGCTGAATCTCTTTGAACATGAAAGTCTGAAGTTGCACCCTCTAGTCAAAAAACTAATCAGAAGCCTAACAAGCCCAGAGCCTAGCTGTTTAAGCCTATTTTCTAGCTCTGTTGGGGTTGGTTACTTGTGCAAAAGCAAAGAAATTGCAAAAAGATGTTCTGATTGCTAGCATATTCCATTTCTTATTTAATGAAACAAAGTAAAAAAGATCTAATGAAAAAGGAAGGGCAGCATTAATTTTGGAGTTTGAAAGCAAATGAAAAATGATCAGCTGATTAGCGATATGCAATTTGTTCCTTTTAACTTCTCCAGTAATGTGTGAATGTCACATTACATAACGTTTACATTGATTAAACCTGGAGATGAAATAAGATAGGATAGATCTTGTGTTCCTCCCTTGACTGGTGGACAACTTGTCTCATTAATCTCTCTCAGTATAGCAGTCTTAAATTAAATAAACAGCATTATTTGCTGAGATTTATGGCTAAAAGACTTCCAGAGTCACTAAGGAAATCTTGCAAGACTATTTTTGGAGCCCTGGAGGATAATTTTTACGATTTGTGGTGGTTGGAGCTGATCATAAAATACTCTTATAACTTTGTAATGAAGGTACAAACTAGTTCCACAACTTTATATTCTCACAACAAAACTGGGAATGGTAAATGGTGCTTGCCCATACTTGCAAAAGGTTAAGGAATGCTCTCCCCTGCTTAAATTCATCATCTTATCAGGAAGTGCTGTTTCAGCAGCACTGTAATGAAGCTGGAGATGCAGACAGATGGCATTGATCAGCTACAAATGAAGACAAAAAATAAGAGAAAAATAAGCAGAGAAAATAATATAGATCTCCAGTCAGAAATAGCATTTGCTCCATGGCACTTGACTTGAGAGGCACCGATGTTATTGACAAAACTTGTTTTATTTATTAGTACTGTAGAGCTATCTTAGAAGCCAGCTCTTCCTTCCGCTGCTAACAAATGCTGTTCTTGTGGTTAAAGCCCGAAATGTGGGCTCAGGAGAACTGAGTTTGTATCCTGGCCGTGCCTCAGACATCTTGTAACATCTTCTTCCGCAAGTTGTTTCATTTTTCTGTGCTTACCTCCTCAGGCATTACAGTGGAGGCCTCAGAAGCCCTTTGTGTTACTCCTTTAGGCAAGAGAAGTATATAGGGACCTTGAAATAAATGAGGTGCAGGCATGTTACTGCTTGTGAGGGATTCCAAAGCAACAAGGGGGCATGTAAGTACGTAGACAGAACCTGTGTCCTGCATCTTCAGAAAACCTTCAAACTAATGAAGAAACTTTACAACTACCAGGGTTACCAGAAGACACAGAAAAGCCCCAGCTTGCTTATCAAATCTTGGTCTGAAGGTGTTCAGTTGGCAGTTAGAAAAAGGGTCTTTTCTGGCTCTATTCTTCAAGGTGGTAAAAATATTTGTTGGATCTAGTTTTATCGAAGCTCTTTGTTGATTGCAATAAAACCTATTTTTAATATCACACTTTTCATCGGGAGATCTCCAAGGAGATCAGACGGAGGAGGGAGGTATGTATCGGTGTCCCCATTCTACAGATAAAGAAACTGAGGCATAGAGAGGAGAAGTGATTGACCTCAAGTCACCCAGCAAACAAGTGGCAATGCCAAGGACAGAACTGGGGTGTCTTGAATGCAAATGTTATTGTGATCTCCAAGGGTGTTTTTACATGTGCATAGGGGTGAGGGGCTTAGAGTGGTTCCAAGAGCCACTTCAATTAAAGCTCCCACAGCATCTCATATATCAGCATCTCCAGCTTCCAAATGGTGGTGGGGGTGCTTTAACTAAAGCTCGTTCAGTTAGCTTTAGATAAAGCGCCACTGCCACCATGTTGAAGTTCAGGGATGCTGATACATGAGATGCAGAAGCTGTCTGATGCACTGTAATTACAGCACATCAGAGCAGCCTCCCAGCATGTGTACAGGCACCCTAAACCATCAAATACACGTCTTATGTACAAGCTGCTCTTGTTGAAGTAAATGGTAAAATTTCTTTTGAGTAATGGGGACATCATCCAACTCTTGTGAAACTACTCTTACATGTAATGCTGCTTATTTTCTTGTATTGGTGGCACACAATATTAGACCTAAATTGGCCATTGACTATTCCTGTATAACTTGTTCATAGGATTTCATTTCTTGAAAGGTATATTCAAAGTTGCACTTTTAGTGAAATATACAAGCCCCTTTGTTTTATCCAAAGGATGTGTAATGAAAAGCCAGACAGGATAAATTGCATTCTCATATTAAAATGAAATTCTAGTATAAGTGTATTGTGTGCACAAAACAATCCTCCCAGTGTTTTGTGAGCTGCTTAAAAAAATGTAAATCATAGATTTGATTAGATTAGCTGTGGAGTAATCTGCACTGAATAAATCTGTCTTCTTTTTGTGTGATTTGTCAGTGTTTATAGTAGGTTTGTATACACAGCTTTCACCATATTTTCAAGGCAATAAAGCAGCCATGCAGAAAAGCCACCCATAAATGTCAGAAAACAGAGATATTTTGTTGCATTCCAAGGGCTTTGAAGGTCAAGTTCAATTCAGTTAGCTCACCCACTGTAAGAGCAATGTAATATGATGGTAGAACATGTATTTATGTAGGATATGTGTATGTTACTATCCCTGTGCTGTTCTATCACAATAGCAGATCAGTGAGAGACCATACTTTACTTCTTAGAATTTCCTTTGGGAAACTTCATTTTTATCATTTCCTTCAGCTTCTTTTAAAATGCTCTGTGATACAACGTATCAAAAATAATGAAATGATGTTTGCAAAACGCTTTGCATAGTGACCTTGCCTTAGGGGTGCTACTTGACTGGGGAAAATGTGGAAGAGGTTTAAACAGTCTGTCTGTTTGTTTTAAATCATCATGTAGGTTCTGCTGCCCACTCAAAAACGTTGCTTTTTCGTCAGGGTGTTGGCAGGCAGTTAGGAAGCTGCACCTCTGACTGCTCATGTTATGTGCTGGGAGTGACTTTTCTCTGTCAATCTGGGAAGTAATTGTCATCATACCAGCAAAAGCCCTTTATAGTCTAGTAGTATAGAATATTAGTGAAAGGTGTAGTTGAAAGGTTTTCTCTGAGACCTTGGAAAAGGCATAAAGCCTGTGTTTAATGGTATTTGTGGCTTAAGTAAAATATTCTGAAAAGAACTAAAGTGGCTCCTGCTTCCATGTTCTCCTGTCTCCATTTTCATTTTTAGTTGAATCATTTTACATTTAAATGCATCTTTCCGTGGGTGTCTTAGCTAATGCTAATGCTACATGCTGCGGTCTTGGCAGAGCTAGTTTGCTTATTAGTTATCTCTGAGTAGAAATTAGCATTTTGAGGGACTAAAAACTAACTGGTCAAAGAAACAACTTGGGAAAATGCACACTAGATTTCTAATTAGAATCAGGACTTGCCAGTTAAGAATCTGCTCTGGGATGCCCACATCAGTTTTCCCATGAAGCCCAATACAGGCTAGCCAGTGTTATGTGAGCACTTACAGAATAAAGACATGATCAATAAATCTCATAATTAAATTGAGTCCCACTGCCTTGATCAGTGCTTTTATTGAGTCTCAGTGCCTTGATTTAAGGAGCTCCCTAGTCAGCTGAGACATAAGTCATCAACTTTCTGAATAATATCTGAGCAGGCACTGAGTTCTGTGACTACAATGCTGCATATTCTTAGCTATCTGGAGAGTCTCCCTTGTGGCAACTTGTGATAACCTTTAGCTCACACCCTCCAAGAATGAATAATGAACAGAGTCTTATAAGTAAAAGGAAGAAAATTGTATTCAACAGGCAAGAAATGTCATTTAATCCCTACCTTCTTGTGCAATCATATTAGAAATAGTGAGTAAAACAGGTTGAATATTTTAAAGGGAAACCTCTGAGGAACACAGCTGCTGCAGCAAATAGGACCAGCAATATAGGCATTGAATCCTCCGGCTACATTAGTCTTGAACAGAGTGTTGGGGGCATCAGGCTACGTGATACAGCCTTTTTCCTCAAGTGAGATTTAAAATTTAGGGCCTGCCTTCTGTATTACTCCTTAGTTCATACCCTTCTGCCCCAAAGACCTTATCTTCTTGCCCACGTGCATATGTACAGTGCCTAGCACAGTGGACCTCCAATTATTTGGGCCTACTGCAACATATTTGATTCTTGGTCAGCATTAACAAGAGTGCCTATGATGAGTGCCAAATGCCATTGTCAAAAGTGTTTGGACATTGTTTCTAAAACAAAAAAATTGAATGAAATATAAAGCTAGCAGCCCCTGTCAACCTCACAACGGAAAATAATCTACCATAGTAAAATCAAGACCTCTCCCCCCACTGCATGCACACCTGTCAACATCAGCTCTGCCCTGACAAGAGCTGAAAAAACCCATGCATAATGTGATTTGTGCATCTGAATCTCAGCTTCACTAATCTCAACCTATATTCTTAGCTTTACAGCCTTGGTGGGGCTTATACTGTGGTAGATATATTTTGTCCACCTTATTTTTCCCTGCAGGGAAGTGAACAACCTCCTCCCCAAAGCTTCCACTTCCGTCAGGAAGAGAAGCAGTGTAACATTTCAGAACCCGCGCACAAATCCACGGGAGAACGGCCTCTTCGATACAAGTGGTAGAATGTGGATCACATGGCACAAAAAGTTTTAATTGCCTGTGACTGGACACACAGATTGCCACTGCACCCCCTTGATGGCCACCTTTGTCCTGTCCAGCCTTCGCTCCTGCCTCTCAGGGTCTTCCCCTGATGTCTCGCCAGCCAGACCTTAACGCTGTTAATGAAGAGGGAAGGCTGCCCTTTAAAGGCCAGTGAACTTTAGGTGCTCTTCCTAGTGTTTTCTTTGTTACTTTGAGGGCTGAACTTGGCTTGCTTGGCTTGGGGCTCTGATACTGATACCCAAAGTCTCTCCATCTCTCTCCCTCTCTCTTTCTCTGCTCCGGACTAACACTGGATCCCTTGGGCCTTGACCCTTCTTAGGTAGGGTGACCACCCTTTCAAAATGGAAAGGTAGGACACATGCCTGCCTCTCACTCCCTTCCCCCCACAACCATCCCTCTGCCAGCAGCACAGCTAGAGCAGAGCAAGGCAGATGCAAGCAGAGGAATGCAGGTTGCCTGCTGGAGGCTTAGGGCTCCCTGCCCTGCTGCCTTTCCCCTGAGAGCTCCACATTGGCCATGCACCCCCTAACCTCCCAGCAGCAGTGGGGACACAACTCTGCCCCACTGTTGCTGGGCAGGCAGGTGCATGGGTGCACCTCACCATGGCAGCACAGCCAGTGTGAGGCTCCCAGGGGGAGGGCAGCAGGGCAGGGAGCCTCCTGAAGCTCCTCTCCCTGTAGTGCACAGGGTCTGAATGCCCACTTTGGCTCAGGCTCTGGGTTTATGCACCTCAAAACCATGCCCCTTTTTGTCATGTGGCTTCCCCCAGTCACACACAGGGGCCTTGTGCTCTTAACGAAGGGCCACCCTACACTCCTGCTAATGAGACCCTACACAGCTGGCTTAGTCTGCTGCCTGCTCTTAGTTACAGAAGCCCCATGCCTCAATTACAGACCCCTCTCCTTCCCCTCCATTGTGTCCAAGAAACACGGTTTGGGTTCCCTGTTACATACCCATGTACCTATCTACTCTTAAATGCTACTACAATTAGGTCTCGCTTTTTAAAGGCTGTAAATGCATTACTTAAGCTCATTGACATTTGGACGTCCATATACCAGAAAAGGAAGGTGCTCCAAGGGAATGGATGACTGCCTCTACATTTCTAACAGAATATATAGAAGCAGGGGCTGTGCGAAGCTTCGGTCCCTGATTCGATTCAGCGGAGACTCAGCCTGATTCAGTGACCGAATCTCTGAATCTGAATTGAATTAGAGGATCCTTTAATCCCTCTGAATCGAATCAGAACCCTCCAAATCTATTTGGAGAGATTCGGAAAGATTCGGCAATTCAGACATAGACACACCTTTAAATGTTTTTTCTGCATGCCTCTAGGTGACAGGTAGCTCATGAATGCTGTGATGCTGGGGCAGATGGAGTGCCCCATAGAAGTGTAGGGGGCTCCCCAGCATGCTCAGCAGTAGACCCAGAAATGGACCAGAAGCACTTCCGGTCCACTTCCGGGTCTGCCAAAGAGCACACTGAGGGGCCGTCCCATGCCCTCCTGGCTCAGCATCTGGTGCCTCCTGGGTCTGGAGGAGCACCCGGGCCGCCCCCCCCATGGTGTATCGCTGAGCCAGGGGGCTGTAGGGGGTACCTCAGTGCATTCCCCAACATACCTGGAAGTGGACCAAAAGTACTTCCAGTCCACTTCTGAGTTTGCCAACAAGCACATGGAGGGCCCCCGCACACTCCTGTGGGATGCTGCATATGCTGCACCATTGCAGCATTTACAAGCCACGCCTGGTACCTTGAGGTATATAGAAAAAGCATTTAAAACTGTGTCTATAATGAAATTGCTGATTCTCTAAATCAGCATCAAATCTTCAGATTTGGATTTGGCCAAATCAAATCAGGGACAGTGATCTGAATCAACAGATCAAGTCACTGCTCCTGATTCAAGCCAAATCCAAAACAAATAGGGCCTGCTTTGCACACCTCTACTGGTAGGCTAGACCAGTTTTTTCCCAAAATATGGCTTTTCCAAAGCCAATGGAATGTATGTGTCTGATAAGGAAAAATGGCTGTGTAAATTTTAATTTTGAGGCCATAAAGACATATTTTTCTTTTGAATGTGGTATGCAGATAAAATTGGTTTTGTGTGCACCTCCCTTTAGAATGAGCCGCTAATGTGATCTGCACTGGAAGGTCCTGGGTATACTGACTGAGTAGGCATAGTCACCATGAGGCTAAACATGAAAATTGACCACCTGGTTCTGTTTCCTTTGTGATGCAGCTGAATAGCAGGTGTACCACAGGCTGCACTGTGGTACTGAGTGCATCCAGAATTAGCTTCCAAAAGTGCTGGCTTCCCAAAGAGCTGTGTGGAATGTAACTGGTTTGAAGGGCCAGAGCAAGAATCTTGCCAAGAAGCAGACTGAGCAAAGCTTCCTAATTCTTGCAATGTTAAGTGGCTTTTGAAAGGATACTGAGGCATGGGGCCAATTTTTCTTGTTGGCTTCAAGTCTAGCATGCCAATCAGTGAATATACACAGGATAGTTCAATGTAGAAAGTTCTGATTTGTCCAGATGGCAGAAGGCAATTAAATTTCACTCATCTGGATTTCTGGTTATAGTGTTTTTTATGGTATAAGCTTTCCACAGTAGGAGCTGCAGTCAAGTGAGGCTTCCTAGGAAAAGGATGTTTTTCTCACAGATGTGCAGCCTACAAATATATAGCTGTTGTGGCATTTTGTTCCTTCTCTTTTTACCTGCCTGTTGGGCTACCGTTCTTCTGAGGTTCTGTATCTAGAAGCTAGCACTTTTGGAGGTTATGTCACATTATGTCATCAGAACTATGGATTAACACCCATGGCATTGCAGGATTTCATTGCCATCAGTATACTACACCTAGGTGGGAACATATCCACTGTTCCCAAAACACAGATCTCCTACTGCCTAAAATTAACACTGTTTATTTAGCTCTAGATATATCACACAGTTGAGTGTTCCACATATTCTTTTTAGTGCACAGTGGTTATGCAGAGACCCAGAGCTTTTACTGATTGTGATCTTTCTTTTTGGTGTATACAGATCTTGTTTTCTGTCTGATATTTTGTCCATCCTTTTACCCCATTTTTCTTGACACACCCTGATGCACCGTACCAGTGCAGTTCTGTTGCAGAAAAACTTTCTAGGGAAATCCACCTGTCAATGTTAACAAGTATTTACAGAATGGAAAAGCATTGTATTTTTTACATAGTGTTAGGCATATTTCTGGAAGGAGACTTCAGCTTTTTAAACGGTGATCTTACTGGAAGGTATAGTAGATACTGACTTTTGAATCTAGTGTCTTTGGTTCTATAACTTTGGTTATAGAATCAAAGTTAATTGCTGTCTTTGATTTACTATTAACATCCATTGTATTTTATATGCTTAAAACCTTTCTGTACAGGATTCAGGTGACTGACCAAATAAAGTATTTCTAGCCACATAAGGGTTAAAACATAAAAGGGTGATGTTTTTCCTATAAACTTTTTTCTCAGCAGGTGAAAAATAACTACAATCAGGGGGTGCTTCAGTAAGTAGTAGCAACTGTCTGCCAGGTTGAAAGATCACAAATTCTTATACCAGCATTTCTATTAAGGGAAGTGTGCTTCAACCTGTATGTGTGTCTGAAAGCTTGCCAGGCTATTGATAAGAAGAACTGGGCATTAATCCAAAGCAAAAAAGCAGCATTTGAGAGCTGTACTGCAGAAGTTTTTTATATAGTACCACAACATCTTGCTTACCACAGTATCAGACAAAGTGCCTTTTAGTATCTGTACAATGTATATCTAGAGTTACTGGCCAAGTTTGCTCCAGTTCTTCAGGAAAACGTTAATGAATCAATAACAGTACATTAAGATAAATCACATCTTAATGAACAAACTAGTCTGATATAAGACATTAACCATTTTATTTTTTAAATCATGGGCTGCTGTACGTGTGCAGGGAGGCTGCTCCAATGCACTGGTTGGAGGAGACTCGATTAATTGAGTCTGCTGGTGTGTGGTAATTACTACGCTTCAGCAGACTCCAGTATCATGTGCATCAGTGTCCCTGCACCTGAAAAATGGTGGCAGAGATGCTTTAACTAAAGCTCATTTGACAAGCTTTAGTTAAAGTGCCCCAGTGCCATTTTTTTAGCATGGGGATGCTGATGCACACAACACTCTCAGGTGTTTTAATTAGCATGGGTCTTGGAGCTGCATTATTTAAAGTCTCCTCCCTCCCTCCCCCCCCAACGCCTCCCAGAACACATCTATAAGGCTTGGTACAGTCAGTCAAAAAGCCCAAGGGTGAATCAATTCAGTCTTTGCAGGTTAATCTAAGATGCAAAGATTAAACTGAGAAATAACTGGACACACATTTACCTTTTATTCAGAAAATGCAGCCACATGCCTGCAGTGGCTCAGGCCAGAAGCCAGGGGGCACTACAGCACAGCTCTCTAGCATGTAGCCAGCATGGGCTGTGTGTTCACTTCCTGTTCCTGCCGCCCCTGTGGTCTCTAGGATTTGCAGTTCAGAATCACCACAGCAGGACTCTGCAGGGTTGCTCATCACTTCTTCCTGCTTCCAGGTACTTCTGGGATTTGTAGTCCACAGTCGCAGCCAGCAGTAAGTTTATCAGGGTAGAGCAGCTCTGTACTCAGGGGAAGAGGGGTTTTACCCCGCTCCCTGGCCCCAGACCCCAGCCAGGGTTTGCCTGGGGCAGGGGGGAGATCAGTGCAGTCTCTCTCTTTCCCTCCTCGATCCCCCCCCAACCTGTCTCTGCTGGAGCTGACAGCCCAGCCCAGGGCTGTTGGGGAACTCTGATTTACCTTGAACCAGGAAGGGGTCTGGGACAGAAGTTTCATAAATCAGTTGACCCTAAATCAGGTCAGTCTCACACTATTGTTCAACCAGGTTTATTTTAAACCAGTTTCAGCCATTTTGAAATTGGTTTATGTGCACTGAGCTTCTGTTCTGTTACAGGTTTAAACCAGTTTCTAATCACTTAAACCAGTTTGTGTAACTTCTGTTCCTAGCCTAAATGCCTCATGAAAAATAGATCTGGGTCATAAATGTCTCTTCTAAATAAGTTTCAGTTACAGTGTAAAATGAAATACTAGACTGATAATCTGTCTTGCCTTAAAAGTTCAGGTTGCCCTGTGGTTTTCTTTCATGTAGATGATTTGGGTTGCATAGATTACATATTACCATATTTTCTTGCTTATAGTATGCCCTGGAATAAAGTCTGCACCTTGTTTTTAAAAGGGAAAAAAAAGAGCTTTCCTTGTAGCAAGTAGCTGAGTAGCAGCTGCTAGGGAACTGAGCCTGCTCCTTGTTGTGCCACCTCTGAGTTGTGTCCAGATTTTCCTTCCATTTTTCCCTTGTAACTGACAGATTGCTCTTACAGTATTTCTCACATTTAATATGCACTGCAATTTCCAGAAGCAGACAGTTTTTTGGGGAAAAGTACAAGAAAATACGGTAATATGACTTTACCAGAGGTGGTGGGTTGTATTGGGGTTGGAGGGGGTTATAGTTGAATAGGAGTGATAGACTACCTGAGAGACTGCAAATCCTGACCTCTCAGGAGGTCAAACGATAAGGTACTAAACAAAAGGAACTGTTGCCTTAGAACAGGGAAGTGAGCAAAAATGGTGAAGCTTTTATTGGAGAGCTGGGATGAATTTAAAGTCCAGAGAGTTATTTAAAATCATGAGATATGAGTATGCTTTACAAACTGGTTTTAAATTACATTAAAATAGTGAGTTAATAAGGAAAAAAGTGATAATATAGATGAATTCCTTGGAAGACTTCAAACTTTTCAGAACTGAGACTGCTTTATATAATCCCTTAAAATTCTCTTCCATTTTAGACTTAGATACCTAGAAAAATCAATCCATACAGTTAAGTTTTTTAACGGTATCCCTTGTATAACTTACTATTATTACCTGCATGTGAGTGGTATTTCCTTACAGAAATATTTAATGTAAATAGTTATTTAAGGGTAAATCCTAAATCACAATAATTAGGCTATGAATACCAGTCAAAGCTTTGAAAATTACCCATTGTCCATCTTCATATCCTTGGATAATATCTTGTTTGCTGTTCTTGATTTCTGGGTTTCTTTGTACAGATTAAAAAGCATACTTTCAGAATTTTATAAAAACACTTTCTCTGCTGAGTGATAGTTGTTAGGGCTGTGCAAAGCTTCGGTCGCTGATTCGATTTGGCGGAGATTCAACCCAGTTTGGTGGCTTAATCTCCGAATCCAAATTGAATCAGGAGACCCTTTAATCTCTCTGAATCATTTTGGAGAGATTTGATAATTAGGACATAGATACAGCTTTAAATGTTTCTTGGCTCATGAATGCTGAGATGCTGGGGTGGATGGAGTGTCCCATGGGAGTGCAGGGGAGGTCCCCAATGTGCTTAGCAGTGGACCTAGAAGTGGATCAGAAGCACTTCCAGTCTACTTCTGGGTCTGTCAGGGTGTGCATAGGGGACCCCACCCTCCAGCTCAGCAACTGGTGCCTCCTGGGTCTGGCGGCGTACACAGGGTCCTCCCATAGCCAATTGCCAAGCCAGGGGAGTGCCCCATGTACTTGACAGTGGACCCAGAAGTGGACCAGAAATACTTCCAGTTTACTTCCAGGTCCCCCACCAAGTGCATGGGGTGCCCCCACTCCATGCTCCTGTGGGATGCTCCATCCACCCCACCATCTCAGCATACATGAGCCGTGCCTGGTACTTTGAGGTAAGTAGGAAAAAAAAGTAAAGCTAAGTCTATGGCCGAATCTCTGATTCTCTGAATCAGCATCAAATGTTCGGGTTTGGACAAATGAGATCGGGACAGTGATCCAAATCAACGAATTGAATCACTGTCCCCGATTCAGGCTGAATCCAAATCTGAATTGAATATGGGTCATTTCACACAGCCCTAATAGTTGTACTGAATTTGCAGTTTTGGACAGCAGAAGTCAAAGCCTCTTTCTCTGAATGCCATAGAAACTTTTGAGTCTGGTGGCTCCAGAAGTGGTTCCTGCTAGGCCTGTGTGAGTAGGCAGCTGTTTGATCCAGCTTCGGATCTGGCCGCTTGGGATGCCAGCGATCAGACCCAGAGCTCTGGACCGGGTTCCCACTTTGATGAAACTTGCAGGGGTTGTATATGACCCAGATATATGACAGGATCATATTCTAAGCCATTCTTGCCACAAGGACCAATAGTCAAGGAAAGAGACTGTTAAATGAGCACGTAGTGTTCCGCCAGTCTGTCTGCGGCCACTGAACTCAGTTTTCCACTATGTAGGCCCCCTCTATGATGTTATCTATTACATGATTACCTGGTTAATTGTGTAATAAATTTAGACTGGCTACACGTGCAAATTAACTATGGTGCCTTAAAAAGGTCCCAGCAGTTACAAGGGGATTGCTTGGAAATGTGTAATAACTTTATAGCTGGTTTCTATCCACCTTTAATTTGCGTGTATATGCAGTCCCTCATGACTGGAAGACTGAAGATCTCTTAACCATCAAGATCTTCTATGCACGAAGTGCTACATGTAAAAATAAGGTGTTCTAGTAGATGACAGATGCAAGGTAGCTAGTTTTCCAGCCATGATGTCTGAAAGTATTATAATCTTGACCACAATTCACAGTGTGTGGGCACCTTTGGCTAAAAGATTCTACCCAATTAAATTTATTCTCCAGGTCATAGCAGAGGACTGACCCACAAGTTTCTTTCATCACATAATTTTGATCTTTTTCCTGGTAGATCTTATTTATTCTGTTCCTTTCATACATGTCATCTTCATTTCTACTCTTGCCCTGTTGCTTCTCTGCTGGTTACATTCCAGGAATAACATTTGGCAGACATATCTCGTCCAAGAAAAAGAAACACTTCATTTACCTGATAGTTTCTAGTCTGTCTGCCAATTCTGCCTCTGCCTTCTTTTTCTTTTTCTTTTTTTCCAGGAGTGAAGTGAATTTTCAACTGTAGATTGCACACCTGCCTTTGACACACAAGTGTACTTAAAAATATTTTTATTAGGCAAAGATGACATTTCCCAGTTTGCAATGTTATTCCCATTGTAGTGCTTTTGAGTGGTTACAGATGACATTGAATCTCTCTAGAGAGTTTTAGAAGAACAATCCCTGCCTGTTACCCTCAACAGCTCTGTCCCACTGCTTCCACATTGCCAAGGAGAGGTTTATTCTCAGAGTAAGAACTAGAGGACATATCTATTTCCAACACCAAAGAAATCAGCCAGGCATGAACAAAATATTTTTCTGAAGGAATTTCATTTCATGGTCTTTTGGAACATAAAGTAGCATCTCAGCAAGATTATCAAACTATAACAGACCAAATTAAATAAAACTAGTTTTCCATACTACTGTACCTATACTGTTCATAAAATGAAGCAAATTCAGTAAGTGTAGCCATTATTGTTTTCAGTTGGTCTTATAGTTGAATAAAAAGGCTGAAAACCTGTACCAGTCTCATAACAAAAATAGTATAATGTGAAGGAGCATTAAAAAGTGATTGAGTTTTTCACTGTAGTCATAAAAATAGATATAATGAAGGCAGTACAATATTACACCATATCATTTATTCTAAAAGAGACTCAGACCTACTCTTACCTTTCAATTGTCCTTCCAAGAACAGTGATAGTCTGTCTTCAGACAAATAAAATAAGAGCTATAAAATCAATTTCTCCTGAAGATGTTTATTTTACACTACAGTTTGGAGCAGTCTGCATTAATGTCTTGTACAAGATTAAGCTTGTTATTGGTAAACAAAAATACTAATAGTAACAATCTTATAAGAAAACATTGGTCTAGAATATCAGAGTGTACGTGAATTCTGTGGTACCTTGGGCACATCACTTAAGGCCATACCCCAAAACAAGATTTTGGTGCTTATGTCCAAAATTTTGATCCAAAACCTATTGGTCAGTGGCCACTTAACCCTAAATTTACCAGATGCCTTGGCAGTTTCGTTTCAGTGCATTTCTAGAACTGCTCCAGTCTGACCAGCTATGAGCCTTTTTCCCGTTTAAGCCATTGTATGCATTGACTAGGAGCAGAACCCAAGAGTCCCCCTTCCAAGAAGCCCTCTCTTTCAAGCTCCATGAACATTGCAGTCCTTCCTGAAAAGTGTCATCTTTTCAAGAGGAGCATTGTAGGGTGCCTTCATCTAGAGGAGCTTGTACTTTGGTGATTAGGCACTCTCCTGTGAGATGGGAAATTGGGATTTATATCTTTTCTGGCTCAGAAAAGGCATTGAGTTCAGGTCTCCCACTTCCTGGATGAGAGCTCTAACCAATAGGCTCTTTCATTAAAGGTCATCTTTCTGGCCACTGGCTGCTCTGCTGGTGCTCATATTTTAAAAATAAACAGTGAGTTTTATTCAGCTCTTTGAAAGAGCATTTTAGGCACTTACACTCAGGTAAGGATTCTAGATTCTGGACTCCAAATAGGTCAATAGGCCCTGACTCAGATGTATAAGCTCTGGAGTGGTGCAAGAGTTCAGATACTTAATGTGCTTAGTGAGTGCTGACAAATGTGCAGCTCCTTGCTGTAACTCATGGCACTTCACAGGAAGCGCCATGAGATGCAGCATTCCCACTGACCCAACAAACAGTGTCTGTTGGGTACAGGGGTTGGGGGATTGAGTTCCAGTTTGGAGCGGCTGCATGCCTACAGTCACTCTCTCCTTGCTCCAGCCCTCCCCCTTCACAGCTCCTGTACTATCTTCAGAATGGTGGGGGGGGGGGAAGGAGTGAAGGAAGCTTTGTCACAGACTCCCCCCGGCTCACCTCAGTAAATAGCTGAAATGTGTATAATGCAAAGGTAATAAATGTTAACTCAAGTTAGAAATCTTGCTGTCAAATATAGACACAAACACATTGATATCATCATTGGTGTTTATTTCCACAGACTTTTCCTTTTGCATCCTAACCAGCAACATAATATGCCAGTCCTATTATTATTTTGTTCTTCGTTTTAACAACACATCAAATTCAGGCATGGGAGGAGTGATTCATCAGGCCTGCTACTTACTGATTTTGAGATACACACTAGAAAGAATTATTCTGATCTCTGAGAGATAACAGAAAAAGAAATTTGGATTATATTATCATGGAGACAAAAAAAGGAAGATGAGAAATATGACTAGTGCTACACCAAATTTTCTGTCTGTGACCACAAGTGTTGTATTGAATGCATTCAAATAATTTCAGTGCATCCAATTTTATCAGAGTAGCCACACAAATATTTTTTTTCCTTGACTGAACATCTACTTTGATAACAACAAAAACCCCTTTTCCTGTTGGCTATTGTGTATAAAAATGGTAATTTTCTTCTAGCAACTTGTCTGCTAGAGTAGAGTTGGAACTATACCACTCTAGTAAGAGGAGTAAAAGCTTATGAAAATTAATAGCTCTTGCCAGTCTTCCAGCTATGAATGCATTTAAAAATATGTATTATCTTCTGTAATTTGCCTCCTGAGTAGTTAGGAAACATTTTTAAAGCTAAATATGTTTTAATTAAAATGTCAAATGAATCAAAATGTCTATATTCAATTAGAGAGAGAATACAGGTTGATTTGGGACTGCAAGAGGAAACACATTCTAAGGGTTTGTTAAAGAGCAGCATGCATCTTCTTGAAACATAAGCTAAGAGGGAATAAGGTTTCTCCCTTATTATTATACTATTTTTCATTTTGTTTTGGCTTTGGAACACTCCAACAGATTGGCCATGCAGATGTTTAAACTTTTGATAGAGATGAGACATGAGATGAGCATCATGCAAAAGCTGACAACTATATCTCAATATATGTCCCAGTCTCATTTAAAATCCTTGAAATCGAACCCTTAAATTTCAGCACAAAAAAAATATGACAGTCAGCTTTTAGTAGGGGAAGAGCATGAGGAGTGTTTTTGGAGGCATGCTTATTGGCTTTGCCTGCAGTATCTATCAGTGAACCCTGCTATGTGGTTTCTTTATGCTACATTTGTCATATAAAAAATAAAAGAGAGAATGCCTCACTACACACAAACAACATTTTAATAACTCTGGACTATCAAATGAGAAGATTGGCAAATGACTCTCCAGGCGAGAGAGGATTTATCCTTTGATGTGGCTGCAGTCAGATCTGGCCTCTTTTTTCTCTCTCTTGCTACCCACAACAATAACAATTAAAACTGACAATTATTATGAAGATATTCAGGGTCAGAGTCTGACATTCACTGTTAAGAGACTCCACACTATAAAACCTATAGATTCTCAAACAGGTTCATTAGTTTTCCTTTTACTGAAGCTTCATTTATAAGGCTGTTTATGGTGATGGAATGACTTTTAATTGAGTGATTAAATAGTGGCAAATTAGGAAAATCAAATGATCTAGGGCATAGTATATAATATCTAAAGTCTATAAGTGCCAAGTTTTCCCCAAAAAGACCTTATAAGCTATGGCTTGCCATATATAATTATAGATAAATTCACCCATTCCCACTATCAGGACATGCCTTATCCCAAAGTAAATTAGAAACAATATCCCTGGTTGAATTGAAAGTGCAGGCCATAGATTCATAGATGTTTCAGTTGGAAGGGACCTCAGTAGACCATCAAGTCCGACCCCCTGTCCTGGGTTGGAAAGAGTGCTGGGGTTAGATGACCCCAGCTAGGTGCATGTCTAGCCTCCTCTTAAAGACCCCCAAGGTAGGGGAGAGCACCACCTCCCTTGGGAGCCCGTTCCAGATTCTGGCCACCCTTACCATAAAGAAGTTCTTCCTGATATCTAATCTAAATCTGCTTTCTGGCAGTTTGTGGCCATTGCTCCTAGTTACTCCAAGGGGTGCCCTGGTAAACAGAGTATCTCCTATTCCTTGCTGTCCCCCCTCTCCCCATGAATTTGTAGGCAGCCACAAGATCACTTCTCAGCCTTCTCTTGCAGAGGCTGAAGAGATGCAGGTCCCTCACTCTCTCCTTGTAGGGCTTTTCCTGCAGGCCCCTAACCGTATGAGTGGCCCTCCTTCCACATCCCTCTTGAAGTACAAGTACTTATAAATTGTCATCTTGAAATGTGCCATGACCCTGCAGCTGGATTTAATTACACTGAGGGAAAAATAATGCTCTTTTTATGGTTAGAAGACCTTAAGTGGCTTCAGGTTTAGGTGGGGTAGAGGTGAAAAGTATGGGTTAATTAGGTGGAGACTCAGGAGACCTCTTCAGTTAATAACATTGGAGGTCAACTTGTTCTGGGCTTTACTTTGTAAATCTGTGATCCTGGAAAACAAATTGGTTCAAAGTGTGCTGAATTATTCATTCAGTAGTATTCAGAGTTAAAGCAGAGGCTGGGGTGGCGCTAAGGTACATGGATGGCAGCCCAGAGGTTGCAAATTCAAAGCCATAGCAGAAGTGCTCATGGCATGGCCCTGTCAGATTCCAACGAAGCTGTGAATTCTGCTGTGTTACAAGGACACGGGAAAGGAAAGGTTAGAGCAGCTGTAGCGGTTGTATACAGTCGGCACAACAACAGGTAAAGCTTTCCTTTAAAAAAAATGCTTACTGCGAAGGGTTTTTTTGTGTTGAACTTGCTCGTCATATTTTTAGTAAAACAATTCTTTTTCATTCTTTTTCAATTGCAGAGAAAATCCATTGTTGCAGTTAGTTTCATAGCAGCATTCCTCTTCCTGATCATTGTTCGTCTCACAAATGAAGTGAACTTCCCTTTGATATTAAACTGCTTTGGACAAACAAGTGTCAGATGGATACCGTTTTCCTATACCCAAAGACGGACTCTCAGAACCCACTATGGATATATAAATGTGAAAACTCAAGAGGTAAGAACCCATACCAAACCAGTGACTAGAGAACATGTCATCTGTTACTATTGTAGTGAAATGAACTGTTAAAAAAAAAATCAAACTACCAAATCAGGAGCTCAGCAAACCCGTATCTTGCTGCCTTGATAGATGGAAAATGCCCTGAAGAAAAATCTAAGCAAGCAGCATTTTCCAACAGTAAGGGAACCTTTTTAAAGTTCCAGTGACTATTTAAATTGTATCATTTATATACGTAGAGCATTAGAAGAGCATTGGGCTGGCTCCTAAATTCTGACTATTTAAAATGACAGAAAAAAATTAACCAACATGAACATTTTTCAAATTGATATAAAGCTTGAAATCGCTAAAATTCAGAGTCATTTCTGTTGTGTGTGTTCTTTGTACAAAACCTGATCATCTTTTTTCCCCCCTTGTCCTTGATGTTTGCCTGTGAAGGAGATAAGCATCTGCCCAGAAAGTGTTTGATACTGTGTGTATTTCTTAATGGCAAGAAACAAGGGTATCATTCGGTAGAAGTCTGTGCATTATAAAGAAAGCATAGAATTGGTATTTTATCAGGGTGTAATTCAAGTATTTAAACATTACATTAGTTATCTTTCAAGTCTAGGTTTGCATTTTCGTTGTTATTTTATGGTGGAACTGTGGTATTTTAATCCTTGCAAACATTTGGTTGGATTTTACTGGAAAGCCATTTTACAAAGTAAAAGAAAATTGGATGTTGTTGTCATTCTTAGTGGTAGTCTCTTTTTCTCTATCCATTTTTCTTAACTGAGATCTTGCCCCTTCTGTCTGTCTCTAGCATTTGTTTACTACTTGTGACCAGCACAAATCTATTCAGTGACATTAAAAATTAACCTTTTTTACACGCTCTTCCTAATAGTTGTTCCTTGATAATACTGCCCTCCCCTCCCACCCCAAAAAAGCATTTACAGTCCCATTTTCTTACTTAGCTTTTATTCCTCCTTTTTCTTTTTAAGGAAAAGATAGTTCTTACACTCATGCCTGATGTGCTTTGAAATACATCTCTGTTAGAAAACAGAAACATTTTCCACTTTGTGAAAAACGTCCTCATTTTTTTTGGTTCAGCTTTATAACTTCACTGAGTAGGTTAATTGTTTCACTATTAAAGCAGTGAAAATAAGCTTTAGTCAGAAATTGCCATTTTTAGGGGTTATTTCTTTTATAACTGACATTTTTGAGTATTGGAAAAGAAGTCTTTTTGTATCGATGCAGTTTTGCAATGGACTTTAGTGGCACTGAGGGCACCTATGCACAAGCACTGTGCAGGAACTCGATTAACTGAGTCTGCTGGATCATGGCAATTGCTGCGCTCCAGGAGCCTCCTGTGTCAGCATCCCTGAGCTTAAAAATGGTGGTGGGGGTGCGTGACCTAAAGCTCACTGAACAAGCTTTAGACCAAGCGCCTCCACTGCCATTTTCAATCACGGGGATGCTGATACAGGCAGGACTTTATCAGAAGAGCTCTTGAAACCGCTCTAATTAAAGCGCCACCCGCCTGCCCCTGGAGCATGTGTAAAAGTGAGATGCCAACTGATGCACTTTAAAAAATAAGAAACCTATCTACTTGCTACTCGTTAATCTCTGTACTTTGGCGATAATGATCCTGATCCTTGATCTCATGCTTCTATTATCAGGGGTATTTCTCTGGTCTGTCGACTGCCTGATAATTTTGTATAGCCAGTTTTTATTTGCATTTAAGTTTCACACAAGCTTTTCTATCAGTTATTTAGCTCTCCTGTGTCTGTTTCCCTCCCAGAGACCAGAAGAAGGGTACGGTGATATCCAAAGCTTGTCTATGTCTATCCCCACCACGCGGCTGAGAAAAATAAAAGATGATAAAATAAAAGCTATCACCCACAAGAATTCTTGCCTGTCACTTTGTTGTCTACCAATCTAAGTTGTATTCATAGTAAAGGAGAAAGGTTTAATATGTTGTTGTTATTCCTCTGTGCCAACTCGTTCTCCCAGAGGTTAAATGACATTGGCTCATTTTGAAATGTGGTGCTACACTGACTAATCCTAACAATAAGATTTGAGATGGAGGTGGATGGTCTGATAGTCAGTGACTGATTAATCGATTAGCAAGACATTAGTCTCAATTTAGTTAAGGCCACAGAGGACTTTTTAAAATCAGTAACTTTAATTGTTTTTCCCTCTCATACATGAAGATTACATTAATATTTGCTAATTAACAATGATAATGAGAAAACTGAACATGTCTAGCTAATTGCAAGTACTCTATATTCTTAAATTAATTATTCCCTGCATAAGGGAGACCGTCTTTTTGTTGGCTGTGTGGAAAACTATTATATACCCCATGTTTGTAACTCAAATATAGCTTTTTAAAGACTAACATTTTGGGGGTTTTTTAAAAGGAAAAATGCATAGAAGTGTCAATGAATATGTATTTGCATACCTCACATCGCATATGCTGAAACAGCTAGGTAATAATCTGTTTTATGAGTGAAATCAAAAAAACAGGTGTGTCACTCCACAAGCTGCTGAACACATTTGATTCCACTTGACTTGATAAGGTTCAGATGTTCTTTTCATCATTTACTGTGATACTTATGTGTCTTGATGAGCTGAAGGTCCACACTATCTCTATTGCCTCTGTGACAAAATGATGCTCAGTCATACACGCACTTGACATATTTCTATGAAAGTTATCAATATTATACTTAAAATTGCTAATTACATTGATTAAAATAAAGAAAGGCTGAAAGCAGAGCTGTTACTGAAGATAGTTTTCATGTGATTTTTTTTTTTTTTTCCGAAGAAAACTGTATTTTGGTCAAAGCCATTTCGTTTCTGAAAAATTGGTTCCTTTTGTCAGAATGTTTTTCCCCTACCTTTTCCCCATCCCTTTTCGTTTTCAGCCACTGTCACAAACCTCCAAAACATACCAGGGTTCTTGGGGTGTCATGAATGCTTTCCTGTGTTTTGTGGTATTGATATGGCATGTGTGGTCTCATTGGAAAGCCCATATTATTCTGTACCCACCGGCACCGAGGAAGTCAACTCTTCTGTAGCAGGGGAGTCAAAGATCCAGCCCATGGAGCCACATCATCTAGCCCCTGCTGCTGCTTGGATGCCTTGGTGACCTGCAGGCAGCATGTGGGGCATTCCCGATGGCCCCGCACCTGATCCAGCTCACATCCTGGAGCAGCCAAGTGGCTGCCACATGCAGCACAGGTCCCGAGTGCTAGTTTGGGCTCTTCTGCATGCAGCAGCTGGCCTGTGGCTTTGGCGCCACGTGGCACAGCCCTGGAGCAGCTGGACCACGGCTTGGCCGTACACGGTGCCTACTCTGGCTGCTTCAGGAAATTCACTGGATCTGGAACATGGGACCAGTTTGTGGGTCTGGTCTGGCTCATAGACCAGCCCCGCACCACTCATCCAACCTGCGAGGCTGGATAAGCTTGACGCCCTTGCTCTAGCAAAGGCATCTGAGAGAAAATGCTTTTCAGGCCAAAGGAATACCAGGTATCCGAGGGATAGAAATTCTAGTGACTTATGAACAGGGATCTGAGTTTTCTGTTCCCTGTGTAAAAACCTGGATTTTACCCTTTAAAGGAGAAAAACAGATTTTTCCCTTTGAAGTGGAAAACCACAGGTGTTTTCTTGCAGGATGGCAGAGTTCCAGCCTACCAGGGGCTGCTTGGGGCTGGGGGAGTGGAGGCAGGGGGAGCCACATGCATGTGCATGCATACACATATATGGCTGGCAATACAGACAGGCAGGGAGGTGGGGGCAGTCCTGGTAGCTGGATAAAGATAAGTATATGGGATGGGGAAGGGGTCTGGAGGGTCAGGGCTTGGGGACCATTGAGGCATGGTCCAGGCACACGCATTGGCAACATGTCAGGGAAGCATGGGGGGACATGTGTCCACCCAGATTTCTGCACGGACAGCAGGGCGCAGGGCATGGGGCTGTATCCTGGCCAGGTCAGCACTGGGCTGGAGCTGCCTCTGTGGCCCGATGGGAGGGATCTGGCACAGAAAGGCAGAGCAGTGTGGGGAGACTCAGTGCTTCCACTGCCAGCTCCAGGAGCCCCATGCCAGCCAGGCTGTCAAGGTGAGGTGCCCCCTACCCACCTGGCCGCAGCAAGAGGGTACATCTCCACACTGCCATCACCCCTGGTGTGGGCAAGCAGGCAGGGGACACCTTACTTCAGCAGCGTGGCAGGCATGGGGTCCCAGTGGTGGTGGCTATGTCACCAAATCTCCCTGCCACACTCCACCCTTCTTGCACCAAGTCCTGCCTACTGGCCTGTGGAGATCCCCAGGAGGAGGGCAGCAGGGCAGGGTGCCCCAAGCAGCCTGCATCCTCCTCCTGCTCCCGCCACTGCCCCCATGGATTCTGCTTGGCTTGACTCTGGCCATGCTGCCCAATGGGGGGCTGGAGTCCACACTCCTCTCTCAACTCTGGCCACAGGAACTGCTGCCTCCTGTACACAGCACCTGGGGCTTAGGCGCTGCTGGCCGGCTGCAGCTGGCATCTGCAGGGCAGGGAACAGGCAGGATGCAACCTCCGGGTCCCATATCCCTTGCAGTTGGGGGGCCCCTTTGCAGGGCTAGGGGAAGAAGGGGCTGCAGCTCAGGAGTGAGGGGGCACAGGCAGTGATGGGGGCTGTGGGTCAGGAGTGAGGGGCACCAGCAGGGCTAGGGAGGCTGTAACTTGGGGGTGATGGGTAATGGCACGGGAAAGAGCAGGGCACTGGCATATCAGGGCTGCCCAGCACCACAAAGCAGCAGCAAGGGACAGCCACAGTTGGGCCCACATCATGGTAAGTAGAAGGGCAGGAGAAGCTCTGATTTTCCATGATAAAAGAAACAAAATCAAATGCCAAAATATGTAGGTATTTAGATTTTATTTTATTATAATGCTTGAGGCACTGGTAGGTTTCCAAATGATTTCAGATTGTAAATGTATCAATAAAACATTGGGTTCAACTGATACCTATATATATATATATATATAGTGGTGTTTCATTTTAATTATGGAAAACCACAGATTTGTGGTTTTTAAATCAGAGAATTTGGGATTTTTAACAGAGAAAACCAGGATCCCTGGTCATGAGTAACTACTTAAAATATTGCTGATTGGGCGGGGGGTGTTCTTTTCAGAGCAGGGGCAGGCAAAATGTGACCTGCAGGCCAGATGTGGCCCTCCAGGCCATTCTACATGCCCTGGAGGGCCCCATAAAAATTAAGAAAATTAATATTTATTTGCCCCTGGCTGCCTGACATGTGGCCCTCAATGGCTTGCCAAAACTCAGTAAGTGGCCCTCTGCTCGAAATAATTGCCCTCCCCTGTTTTAGAGTTTAGCTATGATAGACTCAAGGTCTTTGGATCCCAGGCTTGGAGAATCCACGCCTCACCAATCAGCTGTCAAATCAATAGGAAGACTGATCTCTAAAAACACTGGCAAGTCTTAGGAGGGCTAGGATGCAGCCAGATAAGAAGGTAAGCAATTTTACATGTCTTGTTTTTCTCTAAACATGTGGTCTGTTTGTCTTGTATAATTCTTTTCTGCTACACACTAAGCTGTTGTGTTGTCTCATTACTGATTGCCTATGGAAAGAGTGATGTCTGGGTGAATGATAGTCCAGGGTAGCCCTTCCTATAGAAAGGAGGACCTGGTTCACAACCCAAAAGGCAGCTCACCTAATGCTGGCAGAAATGCCTTTGCTGTATCTGTAAGGTCTGGTAAAAGGGATCTGGGACCTTGCTGGGATAAGGAGTTACCCCAGGGCCGTGTCATTCTTGAATGCCCCTTAGGACAAGCAATGGGGCAGTGGGGAGAAATCCAGGGCTCTTAGGGTACTCTGTGGAGGGCTTTGTGACACTGCTATTCTTGAACATACATTTCAAAAAGTCCAACTGATTCCCCAAAACAGATATAGCCCAGGTTTTAAAAATGGGCACCAAAAGTCTAAATGTGGTCTGCAGGAGGGTATCCTGGCTCCAACTGATCTTACAAAGCCCTAAATAATCCTACAAGATGTGTGTAGTGGTGAGACTTATACCAGAGGGGACATAAGGATATTTTTATAGTAGAAGGGAAAACAGAAGAAGAGGGGAGAGAGAAAGCTGTTAACAACATAATGGAACTTCAAGTATTCCCTGATCGCACGTTTCAGCAGTTGCTCTCCCAACATTTTACAGAGGAGGTCTCCATGGCACAGAGAAGGGAAGTGACTTGTTGAATGCCACCCAGCAATCCAGCAGCTGGATCCAAGACTGAAGCCCATTCTGAAGCTTATTCTGGCACCTTTTCCATTAGGCTTCATTCTTTTTTCTGATCACTTTCTGGTGATGGAAGGTTAACTTGTATTATTAGGATTAATTCGCAGTACTGTCAGGCTGTCCAAGAGAAGTTAATGACAAGCCTGTGGGTTCCCACCAGCCACCAGTCCCCTCTCTACTCCTGCTGCTGTGGTGGCTGGGGTCTCTGGGGTAAACAGCATAACAGGAGGGGCTCATTGAGCTTGCTGCCTATGCAACAGTGCTGGCAGGGGAGTAGGCATGCTGCTCATGTGGCAGTGGCAGGGCAGGCTCACACTGCCTGGGCAGCAGCAGGGAGAGTGCATGCTGCCTACACAGTGGCAGCAGGGAGATAAGCGGGGTAGCTGACAGGGGATTCACGCTGTCTCTGTGGTGGGGGGCCCATGCAGCGTGCAGCCCCCCAGGCATGTTAAAGTTGGATAGACCTCTATTACCGTATGATCAGCTTCTGTTGGTGCTGTTACTACTGATGTGTTGACAGCATGCTGGTGGACCTGAGCAGTAACTAGCAGAGCTGCTCTTGAGTGGTTTTGTGCTTGTCTCCAAGACATATCCCATGGGATTTCTCCTCTAGCTCAAAAGATACTCTCGTGTGGGATTCCACAAAGCTCTCATAAATGTATGAGGCCATTGGGAGGATTAGTAAGGAAGCAACATCAACAGTGTTTTCAAGAAGCTTTACACTTTTCTTTTCTGACCCAGAGAACATGGTTAAGTGCCTTTCCCAGTATCTAACAGCAAGTGGGCATGGCTGAGTCTCAATCCAGTGAAGAGAGAAGTGATGCCTGTAAAAACCAATCAAAAGACGCAGCAAAAATGGTGTTCACAAGCAGTCTGGTTTGTTTCTGTCATGGGTCATTGAGGTTCAGAACCTAGGAGTCAGGTTAATGTCCCGCTTGTTGCTGCATCTTTCAGCAGAAGTCAAAGTAGGTTTTAGCCTTTACTTCATGGCTGTATACTTTTCTTTTCTATTCAGCATTTGCTGGTCTGTTACTACGACAAAGGCCTGCCCCAGGTGTGACCGTGGCACTCCTGAGTGGCTACTCAGTCCTTGCTTTACCCTGATCTCCCTTTCTGTTCACCTCCTATGCCTTGCTGTACTTACACCTTTAAGAAAAGGGAGCCTGCCCTGGGGATTCCTGAGCTAGCTCATCTGCTCCTGGCCTACTCCTGGGCCTGAGTCTGTTCTGGTTCTGTCCTTGAGACCACCCTGGCTCCCAACTCTGTGCTATTTCTGGGTACCTAGTCCCCCTTGGGTGCCAGACCCTTCTGTCCCTCCCCAGGCACTGGACCTGCTCTGGTGCCATCTCGACTCTACTTCTGGATACCTACCCCCTCCTGGGCACCGGATCCTCCTGGTCTCCGCCCCACTCCAGGCACCAGATTTTCTCTGGTCCCATCTCTGTTCCACCTCAGAGTGACTGGATCCAACCTGGTCCTTTCTCTCCCCTTCACCCATACTCTAGTCCTGCTCCTGGGCCTCTAGCCCCTCTCCTGGGCCATTGGGACCTGCTTCTTCCTGAAGTGCCTCCAGATGTTACCACAGGCTGTAATCTTCTAGGTATTATTCAGGAGTTGAAGCCATCTTCTGCATGCCCAGGAGATGTTCTCTCAGCAGGCTACAGGGCCAGACTGCCCACCCAGTCCAAGCCTGGATTTATATACCACAAGGTCAGCTCCCTTCTGGGTCACCTGGCTCCTGATTGTCTCCTGCCATACCTGTTGCCTGCTTTATTTGCATCCTGCCTGCTCTTGAAGTAGCAGGAGCACCAAGCATCATGTTACAGTTACCTACAATGCACTCTTCCTTGGAAATATACCTGAGACCAGTTCTAGCCAGACTGGAGGGGAGCAATGATGGATGAAAGAAAGAAAGAATACAATTCTTATAACCCACCAAATCAATGCATGCACAGTGTTTGGACATGAAGGGGGGAGGGAAGTGAAACAGGCCAGAGGCCTTACACAAAGCTATATCAAAGCTGGATGACTTGCCACAAAGAATATATCACATTGTAAAAAGTAAAATATCAACAAACCAATAAACTAGCCTAGAGGGCTTTATTAAACAATCATCAGTTAATTCTGGGAAAAGGTTTGTTTGTTTGTTTGTTTGTTTGTTTGTTTAAATACTACTTGGATGATCCTTGTGTGCCTCCAGAACAAAAATAGTCCCTACTGTTTAAAAATAGGAATTTTAAGAACAAGTAATCTCTGGAAAAGACGGTTTGAGAATATCAGATAGGGGATGATATGGACCCAATGAAAAACAACCCAAACCAACTTGCACTTTGGTAGTGGAATATTAAAGGACCCTTGAGAGCGTTTTCTAGCACATCACTGTGGCAGGATGCTATTCAGTTTCTCTTCAAAAAAATATTGATCCCAAGCCTACCACTGTGGCATTGTCATCAATTTCAAATCTCAAATACAAGTTCCTAACTACTAGAGATTCTTACAGACAGGTTTGCAAAGCTACATATTAAAAAGAATGCCACTATTACTTGGAAAACTGGGGTGAACGAGGTTATGGTTGCTAGAGACACCACTGAAGGACAAAAATGTAGGATAAATTGCGATTAAGCACTAATCAACCTCAAAATGACTGCAGTAATTTCTCCATCTGTCCTAATTTTGGCAATTTCACTTAACTTTAATTTTTGCACCTGGAATTTATATGACTCAGATATTGGACATTTGGGGGTCTAGGCACTCTTTCCAGTGCTAAGGGTGATATTATTTAGCAATGTGTGGGTAGCAAAAGGGAAGAATTATGCTAACATCACATATATTGAGAATGTCTTTCTATATAGAAAATTCATTAGAATCTTTGCCAGAACAATGACAGATAGGGCTATAATTTTTGCACCACTTCTATTCCAGAAAAACTCCTAATGTAAACACAGGAGTTACATCTATATAGTGCAAGGAAGTGCCATGCTGAGCCATGCCATGCCTGCTCTGCTGTTATTACACTATTTTTGGTTTGGGAGTTAACAGCTGCAGGCCATGTGTATACCTTGGGATTAGCAGACATTTTAAAATTTTCTTTTCTGCTAATTTATGCTTATTCAGGAAATAACTGTCCCAAATCCTTTTCTTACCAACCTATCCATAACTCTGTTTGCCTTACTGTAAATCTCACTAGATGTCTGTTGCTATGCTAGAAACACACTTTTTGCTGATGGTCAAAACAGGAGTCTCTAACAGGTCAAGCTCTGTTGAGTCAACCAGTTGTACAAGGTTTTTTGTTCTTTCTGTGAGATCCTCAAATGCTATTAAACAAATTATCTCTCATTGGAGAGCTGTCCAGCCTGCTTCTCTTGTGGAGAACATAACTGCCAATTCCCATTAGGGGTTTGGTTCAGATATACAGCATAAAGTTCCCATTTGTTGATAATATTAAGCTTCAAAATGGTTTGAAAACTCTGTGGAAACAGCATATGCAAATAAGTCAAAATGTCAAATTTATACTCCAAAATAACTGGGCATCAGTTTCAAACTTTCCAGGTAACATCACAGCATTAATTTAGTCTACTAGTCCATGGATAGCAAAAAGATACACTTCTGTCACCTCAGGTTCTTCACAGGAAAAATTAACTTTTTATAACACAAAGTAGCCATTTTTTCTTGGAACAATACTCTCAATAAGAGATGCTGCACAGAGGGTTTCCATTTAGTTCAGCAAATTAAAAGTCTACGTAAGTAGATTTCACTCTTTCAAATTTAATAACTTCATATATTTTTCATAGAATACAACTTCTTCTTCATAAGATGCTGCCATACTTGCAATCAATGTAGGTGCCTTTGCTAAAGTTTCCTCAGTATAAAACAAAAGCATTTCTGGCAATATAACTTCTGAAGTCTTTTATCTTTCATTCACATGCTTCCTTCACTTGACTTATAACAGTCCACTTGTTTCTGCATGGGTCTTACACCATACTCTGGGTGCATCTACATAAGAAACCTAACTGTGCAGTAAGCACTCATATCTACATGTGGCAGCACAGGACAGCTGTTGGCCTGCAGGAGGAGCCATGGTAGCAGGTGCTGCCAGGAGCCTGGCCCATCCCAGACTGGAAATGCCTACGGTCAGCACCCAGCAATCCATCAGCCTCAGGGGAGCAAGCAGGCATGGGAGGCTCAGCAGGTGGCCAGACTTGCCATGGTCCTGCCACACCCATGCATGCCCGACCCACAACCAATGCACAGCCCCTGATGCAGAGCATCTTACCTGAGAAATGTTGCAAACTCTCATAAACAGCTTCTGTCTCTGAGCCCAAATCAAATGCATGTGTAGATGTGCCCTCTGAAGATTACTTTTTCTCCCTAACTAATGGAGAAGTCAGAGGAAGATGATATAGTCTAGCAGTTTAATTGGATGGGATGTTTATTTCTGCTATCTGAACACTGCTACTGGAGTTGTACTCTCAATGGTCAAATTTTACTTTGAATCTTACTTACAACTTTTATTTTTGAAACAGTAACAAAGGTTCCTAGACCCTAGGATAGATGTTCTAGTACACATGTAGATAAAATAAAATGTATAAAACTTTCAAACAAAAAGCTACCCTGTAACAGGTGGCATCATTTCATTAATGGATATTAATAAAATAGATTATTCATTGAAACAAAAATATGTCCCAAACAGATATTATTTTTGAAAGTTTATAAAGCAGCAACAGAATCCAAAAAAAGCCTTGTATAGTATGCCACTTTGTCTCTATTATCTCAAAATTACTAAGTCTGAAATGAGACGAGAGAACAATGAGACTCAGAGTATTATGAAGGATTTAAATTATGAATGACTGCTACAGATTTGACCCTTTTCTCTTAAAAATGATCATGTGCATTTTTAAGGTATCATACTAGATAAGGTCATGTACATTTTTAAGGTGGCGTAATAGATAAGGTCCTGCAGGTAAAGACTGTCTTGTCCAGTATCAACCCTCAAACAACTTTCTGGTATAACAGGTTCTGTTAATGTAACTTTTTATGATGTAACGTTCCCTGTGACCAGTTTCTTCTCACTTGCACTGGTGTACTTGAGAAGTAGCTTGTCTGAAATCAAGAAAACAAAACTGATACAAAAGCTGAATCTG
>NW_017728907.1:43541725-43545555 GCF_001723895.1 Crocodylus porosus | reverse complement strand
GTATATGTATATATATATATGTATATGTATATATATATTACACAATTAACTGGTTAATCATGCAACTAATTTAGACCCGCCACACAGTGCAAGGTAATTATCAAATGATAAAAATGATTACCCAGCTATAAAAAGAGCCAATCAACTATAAAGTAAGTGCTTAAAAATGTGCAATAACTCTATAGCTGGTTTCCATCCAGCTTTAATTTGAATGTGCAGCAGGGCCCTTTAATTTGAATGTGCAGAAGTCTGATGCTATTCTCCAATGCCTTTGCATCAAGGAGCATAATTGATGTATACTTTATGCATCTCCCAGGCTGCTCCCTGTATCCCTCCCTTTCCTTCACTTACAGAATTTCATAACATATCTTCAGCCCTTTTGTAATTCTGGTGACATCTGTATCTAGAAGAAATTAATTTTAAAATTCCAGCCTCTTACTTCCTTTGTGCATTTCTTAATTTAGTTATTAAAGTTTTATAGGAATCTGGCCTCTTGTGATTGGTACAATTATCCTTCTTCATTTCCTATTACTATTCTTATCATTTTGTAATATCCTTGATAGCTATGCTTCTGTTATTATTGAAATTATGTCATCCCTATCATGTGGTCGGCAGATGCAGCATAAAACCTGAGTTTCAACATCTGATGTCAGTGTTCTTATTGCCTGAGATGTTTTTACTTTTTTAAATGCAATTATTTTTTTATTTGCCTCCAGTCTCCTCCTATTGTTATTTATTACTGGGGTTTTCCACAGCAGAGCAGGTACTGGGGCAAATTCCTCCCTAGTGCACCTCTTCTGGTGTTAACAGAATTGTACCACAGATAAACAGTCTCCTATTATTGAAGTATTTTCCTAACAGCAGCAAAATGAGCCAGCTAGCATGAAATACAACTTTCTCCGCTGATTTCTGCAAATACTTAAAGCTAATGTAACCACAGCACATGAACCACTCCATGCTTACCTTCCCTCTTGCACCTTTTCCCAGTCAGGGAAATGCAAGGTAGTTATCTGCCAGTCCTTTAGCATTGTATTATTTACTCAGCTAGGACTGGTACATGTTAGAGTAACAGGTCACAGAAAATAGCTGTGTGTGGATCTAGCTCCAGAGGATACAGAAATCACAATCAAATCCAATAGAGAGAAGACTTATTTGATTCTACACAAAGGACATACAGGGCCAGTGAATATCTCCACTTATCTTCACTGAATCTTCATTGTTGTCATTTGTACTGTTGAAATGCTTCAGAGCATCACCCAGGAATCACCCAGGAGTCCACAGTTTTCTGCGCAAACAGAACTAAAAGACGGTGCCCGTCCCCAGAGCTTACAAGCTAACTTGGTCTCCTGATCTCATCTGCAATGCTTTCTTGATTCCTTTTCCGTGGACTGAAATTAGTAAAAAAAGAAATTCTCCTCCTGCATTGGTTCCCTATCTCTGGAAAGTCACCAGGTTGGCTCTGACAGCCATGAAACTATTGTACCATAAAATGTCTTATCTTTTAAATTGTGACCAAAAAAAAAAAAGAAGAGACAAGTTAAACCGAGTCTATTTTTAAGTTAGGCAAGTTGTGCTCAACTTATCCAGCCCTGCAGGCCCACTGAGTGGTACAAGGCCTGTCTGTGGGCTGCATCCTAACCTACGATCTATGAGACTGATCCAGCAAGAGGTTGGTCAATGGATATGATCCAGTGCATTGAACCTTCTATAGGTCAACTCTGGCTGTGACCCAACCCTGATTTTGCATACAGAGCCATATTAACTGGCCCATGGGGCTCCACAAAGGTCTGGAAACTTGGTGTTAGGGAATTGGTGGCAACTTTGATTGCCACCACCCCCTGCTACCAACTTTCCAGACCTGTGGGATGCCCTTAGGGGCAGAATGACATGGCTCTGTGGGTCAGTGTAACAGGTTGCCCTTCCCAGCGCAATCTTTCTAGTAATCCGCGTCTTGCATGGATCACCCTTGGAACGTTCTTTGGGGTTCTTATGTCCCACCCTATACTCACCTGCCACATCTTGATGGAAATTATTCTGATGATGTTCTCGCGAGTGGGAGGCTGCCTATTGTATTGTGTATGTTGGGGCCTTTCCCCCATGTGGGTCTGACCCCTGTTTTTCTATAGCTAGGCCTTTCTGTCTAAACACATTGACAGGCTGGATACCTTCAAGTCAGCCAGCCCTGATGGGTTACACCCAAGGATACTCAGGGAGCTGGCAAGCATCATAGCTGAGCCCCTAGCACGGATCTTTGAGAACTTCTGGTGCTCTGGTGAAGTGCCCAAAGATTGAAAGAGGGCCAATGTCATGCCTATCTTCATGAAAGGGAGGAAAGTAGGTCCAGCAAACTACAGGCCCATCAGCCTCTCCTCTATCCTGGTGAAGGTCTTGGAAAAGATTATCAAAGAAGCCATCTTTAGCAGACTAGCTGAAGGCAATATCCTGAGGGGTACCTAGCATGGGTTTGTTGCAGGTAGGTCTTGCTTGACCAATCTCATTTCCTTTTATGACCAGGTGACTTATCACCTGGACAAGGAGGAGGAGATTGACATTGCATATCTTGACTTTAAAAAAGCCTTCGATCTGGTATCCGGCTGGCTAACTGCAGCCTTGAACTCACCATGATCCACTGGCTGGGGAATTGGCTCCGTGGTAGGACCGAGGGGGTGGTGGTCGGCTGGAGCCAATCGTCTTGGTGCGCTGTGACTAGTGGGGTCCCTCAAGGCTCTGTCCTAGGGCCTATACTATTTAACATCTTCATCAATCGTGTGGAGATTGGTGTCAGAAGTGGACTGGCCAAGTTTTCCAATGACACCAAACTCTGGGGTAAAGCTTCCACACCTGAAGACAGGAGGGTGATCCAGGCAGATCTTGACAGGCTCATGAAATGGGTGGATGAGAACCTGATGGTGTTCGACACTGAAAAATGCAAGGTTCTCCACCTTGGGAGGAAAAACCTGCAGCATGCTTATTGGCTCGTCGGTGCTACACTGGTTAGCACTACAGATGAAAGGGACTTGGGGATCATCATTGACCACAAGATGAACATGAGCCTTCAGTGTGATACTGCAGCTAGTAAAGTGTGCAAAACGCTGGCTTGCATCCATAGATGCTTCTCAAGCAAATCCTGGGATGTCATTCTCCAGTTGTACTTGGCCTTGGTGAGACTACAGCTGGAGTACTGCTTCCAGTTTTGAGGTCCACAATTCAAAAAGGATGTGGAGAAGCTTGAGAGGGTGCAGGGGAGAGCCATGCACATGATCAAAGGTCAGGAAAACAGACCTTGTGATGAGAGGCTGAGAGCCATGGGGCTCTTCAGCCTGGACAAGCGCAGGCTCAGGGGTGATATGGTGGCCACCTATAAATTTATCAGGGTGCTCATCAGGATCTGGGGGAAGGTCTGTTCACCAGAGCACCCCAAGGGATGACATATATCGAAGTCACAAACTCTGCCACAACCGATTCAAGCTGGACATAAGAAAGAACTTCTTCACTGTCCAAGCCCCAAGGTTTGGAATAGACTACGTTCAAGCACCCACTTTGAATGCCTTCAAGACACATTTGGATGCTTATCTTGCTGGGATCATATGATCCCTGCTGAATTCCTGCCCCTGGGGAAGGGGGCAGGACTTTGATCCTTGGGGGTCCCTTCCAGCCCAAATGTCTATGAAATCTAGGGTTGGATTAGACTGGGTCACATACCACACTAGATCCAATGCACAGGGCTGGTCCAATGGAAGTTCCATAGTTTCTAGGGTCAGAAGGGACCTGAGCAGATCATCTAGTCCGACCCCCTGCCATGGCAGGAAAGAGTACTGGGGTCAAATGAC
>NW_017728907.1:43539658-43541285 GCF_001723895.1 Crocodylus porosus | reverse complement strand
TGCTTGAGATGCATCTGTGGATGCATGACAAGGTGCGGTTGGCCTTCCTGACTGCATCCCCACACTGCTGGCCCATGTTCATCTTGGAGTCATTGATGACTCCAAGATCCTTTTCCGCCTCTGTACTGACAAGAAGGGAGTTCCCCAGCCTGTAGGTATGGTGCCGGTTGTTCCTCCCCAGGTGAAGGCACCACATGCACTGTGTGGTCCAGACTGGCCTTTTGTGCCATGTATGCTCTGCACCCCAGCTCATCCCCCTGTGCTACCTGCCACGCATAGAGCCAAGTCCAGTGTGCTGCATGTGGTGCCTGGGGACGAAGTCAGTACACACACTACAGACAACATACAGGGCCAGCCCTGGGCTTGCACTGCATGTGGTGCCCACACCAAAACAGCTTTGCATGCTGGATCCTGCACATGGGGCTGGTCTGTGAGTTCATTACAGCCTGCAGTATGGCCCTATGCCTCTTGTTTGGCCCGCAGGACAAGAAATATTTGACACCTCTACTATAGTGGTGTGAATAAAAACATTAGACCTCTCATGTTCTTTATTTAAAATAGAAGCCACCAGCCATCCCAGAACTTCCCTTTCCACTAACTTTTTTAGCACGCTACTTGGTTATATTTGTCATAAGCACTCTTAAAGTGTGACTGTAGCTATACTGCAGGTTTGCTATGCATAAGAAAATACTAAATTACTTTTAGTATTGATAATGGAATTTTTAAAAAGTCCTTAAAATTCACCTTTCAGAGAGCACTTTGCTTAAAATAAGACTTCACACTGCTAATGGGTTTTAAATTGATGTCATAATGCTGCAATTTTAATGCATGGTGCTCATTAATATTACCAGATTTTTTTTCATGGAGGTGCAATTTTTATACTTATCCCTTTTCTACATACTTGATTGCATTTAGTACATTGGAAGATTTTTATTTTTATTGGGGGAGGATACATCAAAATGACAATACCCCTCAATGAAGTAAATGTTGTAAAATTATTTCAAAGCAATACTTAAAGCTAAAAAAGGAGAAAACGTTTTTTTCATAAACCAGACTGAGAAGAATGTCATTAAAATGTCACAAAATCTTGAGTTATACAATCAAAAGAATTAGAAAAGGAAAAGACTTAAGATTATCCAGTCTATTCATTAGGCCTGTGTGAAGCGGCTAATATTTGCTTCAGATTCGGATGATTCGGGTGATTCGAATCACTGTCCTGAACTGATTCAGCTGAATCTCCAAATCAAACAGGCCTCATCCCCCATCCACTCTCCCAGCCCTGTCAATGACTGCTCCATCCAGCCCCAGGGTCCCAGCTCCTAAAAAAAGAAAATAAAAAAATAGCCCCACTCACACTCACTGGCTCCTGCCAGGCAGGGGAGTGATCCCTGGTGCACCCCACTACCCTTTGCTATGTGGGGGACTCTGTCACTAGCCCCCAGAAGCCCCAACAGCCACTGCAGCAGCTGGTGAATATGGGGCTTTTTTTTCTTTGTTTTTTTTAAAGAGCTGGGACACTGGGGCCAGGTGGGGCAGGCATTGACGGGGTTGGGAGAGTGGGAAGGTGATGGGGACTCATGGAAGAGGCCCCTATGCAGCATGGAGCAGTTGGGGGGCAGCAGAGATC
>NW_017728907.1:43514978-43539497 GCF_001723895.1 Crocodylus porosus | reverse complement strand
GGGGGAGCAGGCAGGGGATGGGGCCTGGGATCTCCCCATGGTCTCTTCCCTACTCCTCCAGCCCCTCCCTCACCCTCTACTTACCGACACAAAGCCCGGGTCCAGCTCCCTGCGATGATGAGCAGCGACTGCCCAAATCGTCAAATCTTTCTCTGAATCTTTTCCAAAACAATCAAATCAATTCAGACCTTTTTATTAGTCTCCCAATTCAATTTGGATTCAGAGATTCAGCTGCTAAATCAGGCCAAATCTCCTTCAAATCGAATCAGCACCCTAAGCTTCACACAGCCTTACTATTCCTGCTCTTGTTGTTAGAAGACAAAACTTATCAGGCTCATTTCAGGTCAGAGTTTATCTGGGAAATAAGAAAGAAAGGGAGAGAGAGGAAGACAAAAAGAGAAGAACCACCAGATAAAAGTTCGCATCTGATTAATTAAACAGCTTGGCACTTAGCTGATGGTGAATAATGTAATTAGAAGGTTCATAGACTGATAATGACCATAGTTGTTATCACTACCAGTACAAGTGCAATTAACCACATTAGCAACCAAAAATAGTTATCAGTTTTGCCAGCTTTTCTGTTTACCAGAAAAAAGGATGATCTGCACAATTCCTAGTACAGAAATCATGGCTAAAATCATTATTGTCATTGACAGCAATTCTCTAAACACAAATCAAATAGGCTGACATAGTTAAATTCAAATTTAATGGAATTTAGGTGGAATTTAGCCTTTAACCCACTTGACTGGCCTCTCCAGGTCATGTGTTGGGTCTATGCTGGGTATACTTCCTCATGTTCGGAGGAAATATTAAAGTTCTTGTTGAACTTAGGCTACTTAGCTACTCCCAAGGCTTCTGGGACCCAATCCTTTCCAAGCACAGAGACACGGGGTTCCATGCTTGCAGAGGCATGCCCAGGGATCCTGACTAGGGGCGTGCTTTTGAAAATGGGGAAACCCAGGCAGGTGTTCCTGGATCATCAAGGACCTGATCCTCCACACCCCTGTAGTTCCCATGCTACACTTCCCCGGGCAGGGGAATTCCCGATGTGTGCAGAATTGTGCCCCTGAAGCCCCAGGAGCACCTGCTTAAGGCAGCTGGAGGATGTAGGCAATTCTAGTTGCCCATGCTCTTCCACCTTAAAACAAACAGACATCCACCACAAAAAAGTAGCATCATGTATACTGCTTTGTTGCAGCCACCGAGTTGGGCATTTGTGGTCTCACAAGGCACATGGGCATCTGTGTACTTTTACTTTGTGCAGTCATGAACATTTTGATGCCTTCACAAGGGCAACACCTGTTTGTAGCCTTACTCTGTGGACAGAACACCTTCTTCTTTGGGGCTGATAATCTAGCTTTTCTGCAGCAGCAAATCCATGCTAAATGTATATATTTGTCTTCTGTAAAAATGTTTGGGAAAGATATAAACGCAACATGTTGGGGCCTATACAAGGAACATGAAGCCACAGGGACCTTTCTTCATGGACCAGGGTAGGGATAGGGAAAAGTAAAAGAAGCTAAGAGGAACTGGAAGATGCATATTCAGTCAGAAAAAATAATTTAGGTTGTATTAAAAACTCATTTGTGAGACTCTCCTGCAAGGGAATAGGGTTAGGCACGGCTGGAATCATCAGGAGCTAGAGTCCAGAGAGCAATGTTGTGGAAGCAGGTAGCTGTGGCCCCCTACAGATCACAAAGGTCCTGCCAGGTATGAGGAAACAGCCCCTGAAGGTGGAAAGAGAATCTATATAGGAAAGAGTCTCTCTAAAAGGGATCCTCTTGGCTGTCTTGGAGTTGAACTAGGTAAGGATTTGAATGCACATTTTTTGGCTGTGAAATCCAGAAGTCCCTTAAAAGCAAATTTAGAAACATCTATCTTATAAATATTACAATAGTCAGAAAATGAAAATGTGCCTAACCTTAAGAGTTCAGTACAATTTGACACTCATGCTGTTTGATGTAAATCAGATCTTATGTTTACTATGTATAAAATCATTTTTCCATAGCTGTTGTTATTGTTACAATTCAAGGAAACCATAGCAACATCACTGTATTGTGCACAGCTTTAATTAGGGTTGGTTAAGCTATCTCTCTCATTATGTAAGAATATTTAATAAACTGTTCTCTACTTTGCTTCGTCTTAAAGCGTTTTAAGATTTTTTTTGAAAAAATATTTTAGTCTCTGTTGTTGGAATACAAGAAACAAAAAGCAATAACTTTTGTGCTATTTTATACTGTTGGATGCCTGCACTTCAGAGATATGTGTTACCCTTAAATATTTACCACTTTTGTCTCAGATAGTAGGAATGCTTACACTACCATTTGCTTTATTGCATCAACCTCACTATTATGGATCTGTGATAGCTTCAAACTTAACTACTGAGTGACTAATTCCCAGTGTCTTCCCAATTTTCTAAGTCCTATCCCCATTCAGTTCCCCTTAAAAATAAACCAACTATATGAAATGTCATGTGCAACATCTCATTTCATTTCTGGTAAAACTCAGGAAAGAATGTTTAAAGACCAATCTAGATCACTTTTAAATATTTCTGCCCTCCCCCCTTATTTTTCTCCTCATCAGATGTTTGAAACAGTTTGATGTCAACGCATTCTAATTTGTTGGCTTTTCTTTAATGCCTTTTAGTAATTTTAGGGGGAACCCAGTACTGGAGAGCAGGGCTGTGTCCCCACGTGTAGGCACATGTGGTTTGTGGCACCAGAAACCTCTTTGTGGCATCACAATCTGCATGTGTGGAACATTGAAACATGCCCTACACTGCAAATTTGTAGCACGGGGTGGGGGTTGCTACTGGGATTTCCTGGTAGCAAAAGAAAGTGCTGGGGAAAAAAAGTGGCACAGAACACAGGAAAATAAGAGAGTCTTGGTCCTCCAGTGAGGTGCTCTGGCTGCTGGCCAGAACATCTCTATTGCTCCATTTGTGCCCCCGCTGCTCCAGCACGGTGGGAGCCAGGAGGAGCTGGGCAATGGCAGTTTGCCCAAAGCAGGAAATTGTGTCCTACAACAAAGTGCATGTGCAGGGGCATGGGTGGAAGCACAAAGTAGCAGTACAAATATGTGCCACTACTATTTGTGCAGCTGCCAGTGCATACTCTTGCTCGTCTGGATGTACCCCAATAGGCAGCAATCCTTATCAGCCTCTATGTAGGGCCTGTAGGGGAAAGAAAATGAAATGGAGAACTGAAGAAGTGCAAAGCCTCATGAGGAGGACTGGACATGGAATAGACTATGAAATGATGGCAGAAGAGACTTGACATCTAAGATAGTACAAGGCAATGGGAAATAAGGGTGCATCCAGAAGATCATGCACGTGTAGGGGCACATGTTTCCCTCAGCACAAATAACAGTGGCACACATTTGTGCAGCTGCTTTTTTTGGCCCCAGCAGCCTTATCTAAGGTCCTGTGGACCTCCCGGGGCAGCTGTGGTGCTGAGCCGGCTGCTCAGAGCCTGGTTGGCAGCCAGTGTGGCTGTGGCTGGCCACGCTCCATTTCTGGCAGTGCACGCTGTTCCACTGTGTGCTGCACCACTTTTTTTTTTCCACAGTTTTTTTTGCCACTGGGATCTCCTCATGTCAAATTCTGGCATTGCACTGCACTGCAAATCCACAGCATGGTGAATGGGTGCATGTACACCATGTGTAATTCGTGGCACCTCAAACAGCTTTGAGGCGCTCCAAATTGCACATGCATGCTCATCTGAATGCACCCTAAGGGTATGTCCACATGATGGGAATATTTATTTCCCCGGGGACAGGCATCAGTGGAATACCTTATGCAGCTGCTACTGGTCCCTGGGGAATGCCCATGCCATGTGCGCTCTTGCGTGCAGCAGGTTACCCCCCTGGGAGCCTCTGGGAGCTGCAGTCATTGCACTCCTGTAACAGAAAGTATGGCTGGCAGCCAGACTGTGGCTCTGGCCAGCCAGGGTCTGCTATTCTGCTATTTCTTCCCAGGGCCTGCTATTCTGCTGCCCCTTCTAAATCAGCATCCATATCTGGTGCCCTACTCATCATCCATGCTTCAACTTGTACTCTGAACAACAAAGTCAAGGAAACCTGAGACGTGTAAGTAGCATGGGTTGTCTGTTGCTTATTAAACACCGGTATATACAAGGAGACTTCCATTAATTTCAGCCTGTATTCAGTGTTCCTTTGATCAGCATGCATAACACTCATTAAATTATACTCCTGAACAGAGGAAAAAATAGGTGTCTGGAGATGTGGAGGTTGGTGATATCTGAAAATGAGTAGGCATAACTAACAGGCAAAAGCAGATTAGAAGTCATTTCCAACAGTGGGTAAAAGTGCTATTGTACCATGCTCAAAATGAGGAGTCTCTACTGTCTGGAAGAATATACAGTAAATTTTGTATTGGTGAGACCTAAAACATTTTCAGTGTTCAGTTTGTTGATTATCACCTAGAAACCAACATCACAGTTTGCCCTCCACTTGTTATTAAATGGCTCACTCTTGTTCCAGTAGGTGTTAGCCACTCTTCTTTTCATTTCTTGGGGAAGGAATGGCCTTGTATGAGGTCATTTATCTGAAAAGGATAGAAATCATTTTCTACAAACCTAACCATGATAATAACAGAATCTTTAAAAAGAGTGCTGTGCTAGACTGAGGTTTCTGGGATTAGTATATTTCTTCAAGGCCTCCATTTTTCTGATGTTAGTTCCAGTCCTACTGTCTAGGTGCAGTGTATGCCTACCATAAATAACAGGAATAACTTACATATTTTTTTGACAGTTGCAGTCTGTGCAAAACAGTTTAATACTTACACATATAAAGAATTTCTAGAGCTGGTGATGACTGATTGGATCATCTCGTGCATCCCTCTGCTATGGTATGATTGACACATGTTCTACATTAACAAGCATTTTAACCTACCTTCTTTTACATTTAAAATTCATGGGTTCATAGAACATCTTCCTTGACAGATTTTTTTTCCACAGGCTGATAATCATATTTTCAGTTTTGAATTGTAGTCTAATATTTCTTTTACTGTCAGCCTATTTCTCCTACTCAAATCGTTTTAGATATGTTAAATATCATTACTCTCTTCTCATTGATTATCTACTCCAAATGTGTATTGATCAGTGGTTCTCACCAGGGTGCTGCAGTACCCTGGAGTGCCTTGAAATTCTTTCAAGGATGATGCATGAAGCTACTCAGTATAAGTACTGTTAGGTATGCAAACACAAATCACAAGACAAACCCAGATTCAAATAGGTATCCATAATGTTAAAAATATTATGATCAGGTGTGGCATTTCTAAGTTCTTTGTCACATCTGTAGTAAAAAAAAAAAGGCTGAAAACAAAGAGGTGGAATTTCCTGAGTGCCTTTAGTCTACTGGGGGGTGCCCTGAGTCTAAAAAGGATGAGAATCACTGGTATGGACTATTATAAATACTTTGCTTTCTCTAAGCCAAATTATTTCTACCAAGCTCTATAATCTTTCCTAATTTATTAGCATTGATAGCCCACCCAGGTGCTGTTTCTGAACTCTCTCCAATTTACCAATATACTTCTGATGGGGTATTTCCCAGGACTCCATGCAATGCACAGTGTGTTTATGTGCTGTGTGTTTAGAAGCACAAATATCATATTGTGTCATAGTGTCTCTCTGGATACTTCTGTGGCTATTTATATAGCATTGGGTGGAGTTCTGGAAAACTCATTATCAGAACTACATTGATAATAATCTCTATCATTTCTACCTGCAGAACACAACTACATTGGATATTTTTCCTTAGCAATTTGTCTTGAATTATCTTTCTAAGACCAATACCAATTTGTTCTTTTTGCAACTATTTCCATTCTGTTCTTTGCATTTTTCTTCATTGTCTCTGATGTTTGCAACTCATTCAACTTCAGTGTCACCTGAAATTTCCTCTGCTTCCAGTTCAAGGTCATGAATACAGATACTGTACAAGTACCAGCCTTACACGGTAAGACAAAATAAAGATTAGTATTATTTGTCGCCAGTTAATATTTTTCCGTTTATCTTCTCCCTTGTCACCAGTTTTCAGTCCATATGATGAGAGCCCTGTACAAACTGATTTCCATAATCTTTAGAATAAGATTTTTGTTGGTCAAATTAGCCCTGATTTTTCCAGTCATGTATGCATGAGTTTTCCTGCCACTTTATTCAATTACTTGATTATATGAGCAGCTTTGTTATTCACAGTTTAAAAATAACCAGCCCCCTAACTGGTCATTTGTTCCTGTATTTCTGACTATTGTACATGCACATTAGTTGAGTAATTATGTATGCATTATATGCATGCAGTTGCATCCTACCCACTTGAAAATCCATCTTTGTATCAAAAAATCTTTACCAAATATTACATCTGCTGATTTTCCATTTCAACTAAATGTTGTCATTTTATTTGTATAATTAGGTTTGTCTGACAATATTTTTATACACATGTATAGAATTTGAGTAGATGCATACCATTGGCAAGCACCATTTAAACATTTTACTAGTTGTAAGTAGGTATTTTGTTATACATGTTGGTAATTGTCAAAACTGGGCAATTACTAAAGCATTTAAGAGTGTTTTTGTCTAATACTTGTATCTCAATCTGCAGCCCTTATTTACCTGGATGAAGCATTCATCTCCATGGAGGATGTTTTATGCTTCCTGGATTTTCTGTATATTCAGGGTATAAACCTATAAGATTTGTTTTAGACACTAGTTCAAATCTATGTGCCTTGATCTAAAATCACCAGCAATATACATGAGTTTCTAGAGTCCTTAATTATGTTTTTATCTAGTGTATCTAAAAATGACACCTAGCATCTTCTAAATCTGTGAAGAAAAGTGTTCTGTAGATATCTTGGAAAACTTTTTCAGTTAAATAAATGTGGTGCTTTAAGCTGTACAGCTGACAAATGCTATTGCTGTTGGTATAACACCTGGTAATAGTCTCCTGGGTTTCCAGTTACTGTCTTTCCAGCTTAGGAGCAAAGGTGACTCAAACAAGATGAGGGACAATCCATTTGAACAGCTGTTATGCTCAACCCAATGCTCAGTGGTATTTTAAAATCTTCTGTTTGTCCCCCGATAGCTAAACTGTTTGAGATGAGCAGTAATATTCATGTCTGTAGTGCTACTCCTCCAGTGAAATGATGCCCAGTTTCATTTTGTAGCGGAAAATGAACCTGACATAAGCTTTGGTCCCTATGTAATAGCTTCCTAGAGGCTTAGTATGTTACTTTCAGCAAAATATTAATCTGCCAAATTGGTGTATTTTCAGATAACTGTGAGTGCATCTTGTTTTGTAAAGATGTACTTGATCCTAACAAACTTGGATACTCCTCTTTAACAGCTTCTTTCTCAAACCCTCCTTTTTGGAAATGTCCTATGATCTTTAGCGATATGTTGTGAGTTCAGCAGCAACACTCTGGACACTATTGTGTTGAACTACAGCTATTTATTATTATAATTCTCTGGAATCATATCCAGGGTGGATCTGAACAATTACCCTTGGTATATGTATACAGAACTTATACTTGCTCTACCTCTGGCTTGACTTGACTTTACAGGGCTCTGGGAGCAGGGCTCAGGAGGTTGGGGGCACAGGTGTTTTCTTCCTCGATCTTACTGATTACGGGTCATGGGCAGAGGAGGGAGAAAGAAATCAAAGCAGTGAACAAAAGACTGTGTTACTGGTGCCACCATGAAGTCTTCAGCTTCTACAACCACAGTCTGCTCTTTGGAGAGAGAGGTAGTGGTCTGTTGGGAAGAGACGGCCTCTACCTCACTCCACTGGAGAAGAAGCTCTTCTCAGCCAGAATGGCTGACATATTTGACCGGGCTTTAAACTAAACTCCCAGGGGGATGGGTGGACAACCACCAAAACAAGCTCACCAAGCGTCAACTGCAAAAACCAGCAGGTTAGGATGCTCAAGGAAACCCACTCCTACTCCAGCTCAGGAACAGAGCTTCTCCATGAGTACAAGGAAGCCTAGGGCCTCCAACAGCACACTTACTTGCCTGTACACTAGTGCTAGGAGTCTGGGGAATAAACAGGAGGAACTGGTCCTTCTGCTAAACAAAAATGACTATGATCTCATAGGGATCATGGTGACCTGGTGGGACTCCTTATATGGCTATACCCTGTACAGGAGAGATCATGCTGAAAAAACGGGCGGGGTATAGCTCTCTATGTGAAGGAGAGCTACACATCCCTACAAGCTGAGATTGGCACCCAAGGAGGACGACTGGAGACCCTTTGGGTTAAAATACAAAGGGAATGTGGAAAAGGGGATACAATGGTAGGAGTCTACTATAGACCTCCAAACCAAGAGCAAGTGCTTGACCAAGAATTTGCTAGGGAACTGGCTGAGGCTGCACGCTCTCAGTGCATGGTCATCATAGGAGACTTCAACTACCCAAACATCTCATGGGATGAGCACTTGGCCAGATCTGATCAGTCACAAAGCTTTCTTTGTTGATGAACTCTACCTGTCCCAAGAAGTTTATGGGCCAACAAGAGGCAAGGCACCCCTGGACTTGGTAGTGGCCAAAGGGGGTGATCTAATCAGCAACCTAAGAATCGAAGGGAAGCTGGGTGACAGTGACCATGAGTTGATCACTTTCACTATCCATCGCAAAGCTGGCAAGTCAGCCAGCAATGCGGTAGTCCTCGACTTTAGGAAAACTGACTTTCATAAGCTCAGGAGGTTTGTTCTTGAGGCCCTGAAAGGCCATGATTTCATAGGGAGGGGAGTTCATGATAGCTGATTGCTCCTTAAGGAAGTGATCATAGAAGTACAAGGGGAGTCCATCCCCACCCATAGGACAGGTGGTAAAGGGCTCAACAACCTCTTTGGCTCAACAGGAAACTCATGGACCTCCTATGTCTAAAAAGAGAAGTGCACGATGGATGGAAGACAGGAAACGCCACTAAGGAGGAGTGTACTGTGCTGTTCCACACCTGCAGGGAGCAAACTAGAAAAGCTAAGGCTGTAACTGAACTCCATCTGGCTGCATGAATCAAGGGCAATAAAAAGTCTTTCTTCAGATATTTGGGGAACTGAAAGAAAAACAAGGGCAATATTGGATCACTGCTAAACCAGCTGGGACACCTGACTACTGACACCCAGGAAAAAGCCAATCTGCTTAATGATTACTTTGTGTCAGTCTTTCACCAGTCCAAATGGACCACTCTGCCGAACATGCTACAGGATGACCACAGTGAAGATGAATATATGTCTACCATTGGCATGGATCTTGTGAGGGAGCATCTTGAGAATCTGAGTCCACTTCCATTTTACACTTCTTTCCATTTATTACTACAGTTGCAATCATGGCAGACCCTTGAGTTTCAACAACACCAACATTTTGAATCAAATATAGTTTTTGTATCTCATGTTCTGGGGAGCAATCTAATCTGTGAGTGGTTTGGAAGTGAATACTTTTGCTGGAAACGAATACTGGATTTATGCTACTCCCAGGAATGTCAGCAGAGTCCCAATTTTCAGTCCTATTCAAAGATAAGTCATCTTTTTTTTTTATCTGTCACATGTATGAATAAAACAAAGTTAACTCTCTTCCTCCAAGTCCTGCCTAAGGCTACTTGTCTTAGCCTAGTGAAACCCCCATTTTTTCACTACAAGAAATCATGCAAATCCTTTTGATGTCTATTTGACAGTTTCTTTGGAAAGAATCACAATCATTATATTTTTGTTGGATTCTTCCTTGCCTGCAAATTCCTTCAGAATTTTTTTAAACCAAATTTTCTACTGTGCATGAAGAGTTCTTTAGAATAGTGATTCTCAAGTAGGGTGCTGTGGTCTTTTCAAGGGTAATGCAGGATGTTAGCTTTGTTAGGTGTAAGCATGATTTACAAGATAAAACCAGAGCTTTCAAACAAGAATCCATAGTATCAAAAACATTCTGACTTGTGAGTTTTCAACAGAAAACATTCTCTATTATCTTCTGTAGTAAAAAAAGGTAAAAATTAAGAGATCACATTTTCCAAAGGATGCCTTGAGTCTAATGAGTGGTGACTTGAGATGAAAAGGATTGAGAACCACTGCTCTACAGGAATGTGCTTCCTCTCCCCTCAGATTTTGGTACAAAGAAATTAAATGGAATTTCCTTGTTTAATTGCATTTTGGGAAGAGATGGGACAATGACACTCTAGCCTGACATGAAGGGCACAGACAAAAATTTAATTTGTTGTACAGTTGGCTCCTTGAAAGTGCTCTAAAGCTATTCCTTAACAGAAGAGCATGGCTGCAAAGCACTCTGATCATGGGACAAATTGACTTTCTTTGTATGAGGATTCAAATTAAGGGGCTCTGAAGTGGAGCATGGAGCACCTTAATTAATTTCTGTCTGCTCCAGCACTGGCCTGCTGCAGCCCAGCCCAGCCCAGCCCAGCCCAGCCCTTGGTGCATCTCTGGATGGGAGGGAGAGAAGGAAGGGGAGGGAGGTCCATTCTGGGGTTTGCCCCAGCTGTGCTGGAGTTGGGGAGCGTGGATTGAAGCTGGGGGGGAGGGGGACTCCGATCCACCTGTCCCCTGCTTCAGCGTGACTGGGCAAAGCCCAAAACAGACCTCCCTCCCCTGCCTTCTCCACCTCCCTTCCTGAGACAGCATGGGACCTGGGAGATGGGGAGTGGAGCTAGAAGAAGGGGCTGCAGAGGTGGAGCCTCTCTCCCTGGATTGGCTCCAAATTGAAGCTCAGTCCCCCACCCTTCTGACCCAACACCTAATGTCTTTTGGGTTGGGAGGACAGATCTACTAATGGTGCTTTCTGTAAAGTGCCATAAGTTAGACCTATGAACTGCACTTTTGTCTGTGCCTGAAGAGTTTCCTGAAAACAACCAGACCGTCCCTTCCTGGTATAATCTCTTGATTTTTTTAGCTCTTATTATATATAACTCATTTAAAAATACAAGATGGTGATTGTGTATAATTTTAACCATCTCTTTTCCTGCCCTGGAAATCTTACTGTTTATAGAGATTTAAAAAAAAAATTGTCATATGCCTATCAATCCAATCTCATAGCTCTACTTAAAATATTAAGGTATAAAAAGAATAGATGGTCTATAAACTCTGTTGCTAAGCTCAGAGAAAGGTTATGCTAAAGTCCTTCTCACTTTTTCACCCATACTTTTAGCTCTTGTATCGCGCCTCTACCCACAGTGACAAAATCACGGCATAGCAGAAACAGACTGAGTTAACTTCTTGTGTTGAGTTTGCAACAAGCACATCCAGTGTGATTCTGAATATGACTGATATGTCCCCTGCCCATACAGAAAATCACATTAATGTATTCTTGTTGCATTTATTCCTCTAACATGAATTGAACCTAGATCTACTCTAGACATTTTGTGAAATAGAGACAACTTTGCAAAGTAAAGAGATCAATATTGTTGACAGAGTTTGGAATGCCCCCCTGGGTGTCTATTATGTGGTTAGCTGTAGTTCCTACAGAAACTCAGATACAAGAGGCTGTTTGTTAGGAGCAATTGTTGGAAAGGCTGTCACAGTTCTACCTTGCCCTTTTGGAAACAGCTGTGAGATCATTACCTTTCACCTAGGTGGTCCCCAGCAATGGACAGAATGACCTTGATTTAGATCCTCACCTGAAGGCAGGCAATTTCAACAGTACGACAACATTCCCTACTGCAGTGTCAGCATTGGATACATGCCCATGCCTCAGCAAGAGATGTGCATCTCTGACCTTCTAGCAGTGAGGAAATAGTGCTTGCCAGCTGTGTTGTGCTGACAATCATACAAGTTGTTTTTGATATCTGGAAGTACAGAAGCCATTCTGAACACAAAAACAGCCACTTCTACCTTTCCCCTCAATAACAAACCCAGGAAATCAAATCCTTCGATAACCAAATACTGTTGTTTTCCAATTAGAAGTAATAATTTGCTTCATTAATGCAATGCTCCAGACTGTTTTACCAAATGTCATCCCACAGTGAGTTTTTTCAGCTGAGTAAAAGCCCTCTAAAATATGGTCTATGTCATAGGCACGCTGCCACAACAATAAGTATGGCAGTTCTGGGAAGGTATTCTGCAATGTGGGGAGGGTCACTACATTTTCAAAGTGGTGCATGTGGATTTGCATGCACAGAAGTCATGTTAGCACTAACACGCATCATATACATAAGCCCCTGTGCAATACTTTGGGAATGTATCTCTCAATGGAGAAGATATTTACTGCACTGAAGCTCATGTTGGGAAATATGAACAGCTGTGCTCCAGATGAAAACATGCATCCAAAGTAAGATGAGCATGCTGAAAATTATGTTCTGGCAGTTAACATTTTTATTTGTACACACTACTATGCAAAGCTGAAAGGAAATATCACTCTTCTAGGATTAATATGTTTTGCACAGCTAATGGGAAAACTAACCTGTCAACAGAAGAGATTTTTGCTGATTATGAATGTTTTCTTTTGCTGCTGTTCCTGTAATGTTGATCTAAAATGAATACATTCAGTATAGGAAAGCTATTGTCATTTTGCTAATTATATTCTCCTAGCTGTATGGGCAATCCATTTATACCTTTGCATAGACAAATTAATCTATTTGTCTAAAATCTCTCTCTCCATATATTTATTTTTATATATTATTTATATTTATATTTATTTTTATATATAATTATTTATATATATGCACACACACGTGTACATAGAAAGAGATGGGAAGCTTTTTAATGTTTAAATTTGCAAGATGCTCTTGTGTCACCATGCCTACTGTGCATTAGAATTAAGCACATTAAAATGATTCCCATCCCTGTTAAAATATCTGTCATTCTATGTGGAATCTTTTCTTTTTACGTTTTTCATAACCATTGTGTCTCTTGGTAATGGATGGCCAAACCCAAATACATTTCAAAGGGTGAGAATTCAGTTAATTTGAAATATGGCTCACAGACCACATATCCATGCCTCTAGCTTACTCAGCCATAGTTGGTGGAATTGTTTCTTACCCTTCTGTCCTTCATTTCCAGTAAGGTAATGGCTGGCAGGTCAAAGATATACTGATCCACTGATCTCCATACGCTCCAAGCAACTGAGCTTTTCACAGTGGTATCTGTGGACTTTGTAGATCATAATATTAGTATTCATATGGAGCTTTGCATCCTCATAAATAAATATTTAGAATATTCCCTGAGAGAAAGATAAGCAGCATTTCCTCATTTGCAGATGGGGAAAAAGGAGGCATAGACATTGGCTGCATTACCAGAAGAAATTGCTCACGGGAGAAAAATAGCCTGGGAGCTGGACCGCACAGACATTCCTCCAGCCCCATGGCTTGAGAGTTTGACAGACAAACTCTCTAGCAGTTGGTACTACAGGGTTGGTCCCTTGCCCCCCGCCCACCCTTAGGAGAGCCCATTAACTGACACCTTGTCCTCTCCCTTACCTGGGAAGAGAGCAGTTGGCAGGTGGGGAGGATTCCAGCCCCAGGAAAATGCCCCTCATCCTGCTAAACATCTGTTTGGCAGGAGGGTTATCCCCCCGATAAAGGGAAACCCTCTTCCCACCACCCACCCCCACCAGTTCTCCCGTACAAGAGAATAGCCTCCGCTCCTTGCACTCCTCTGGACTGACTCGGATAAGTGCAGGGAGAGGGTGGGGTGAGCACTCCACCACCACAGAAAGGCTCTGGAAACTTTGCCACAGGGGTATAGCAGCCTACCTTGCCCTGCATTGCTCCAGGCTGATGGAGGAAGGGGAAGCAGACAGGAGGCAGTTCTCCCTGTGCTCAGTTCCCATTGCCCGGGAGCCAAGCAGAGGGCGTAGCATGGCAGAGCCCCTGCCTGCTTCTCCCTGGGAACTCTGGTGTGAGAATCAGGTGGGGAACAGCTGGGGCTGCTCCTCTCCTTCCTTCCATAGATACGAGGATGGGGAGCAGCTGCCTCCATGCTCTCTCCCAACTGGGGTGGCCTTCCATGTTAACCTGGCTATGAGTGGGTACCTGTTCATTTGGGTTGAGGAGTCACGCACAACAAGATGTAATGCTTAGCCACATGATGGTGACCACATTGCTCCTTTGTGTGCTGCTGATGCCAATTTGACAGGCTAGTTAGGCTGAAGTAGATCTGAGCTATTTAACTGTAAGTACTCTGAAAAATATAGGTTGTGGATGTCCCAAATTAGATATACTAAACTAGTAGGCACCTTTGACTTAATCACTCTGTGCCTCAGTTCACTATCTTTAAAATGGATATCATGCCACCCCCTCTTCTCACAAGGATTTTGTGAAAATAAATTCATGTTTGTGAAGTATAAGATACTATAGTGAAGGCTCAAGCAGTGTGCAATAAATGAGCCATTGGGCCATACTTTGAACAATAACAAGAAAAAACATTGAAGTAGCTGTTCACGTCAGTCTGGGCAAACAGGGGTCCACTAGGAAAATAGTATGTGGTCATGTAATTAAAGACTATATTATAATGTGTACACAGAAGGAGGCCCAATTAAAGTTGCATAGGCATGCTTAATACTAATGCTTCCTAACTTCATATGCTTGATTTTACAAATGGAACCATTTTACAAATGGTTCTTTTACTGTAAGTTGTGTGTTTGTGTGCACTCACACACCTGCATGTTTATATAAAAGGTTAAATCATTCCCTTTATTGCCTTTCGTTGCCATGCTGCCAATTGGGTAGAAAAATTGAGGAAAGTGTTTAGCTGAACAAAGGATTTCACAATTTAATCTCATAGTTTGATGGAACAGCAAATTTCAAGCTATCCTGGCACTGAAGGCCATGCATCTCTAGGAATAACTACATTTTATTTGCTTAATTGTTTTGAAAAGGTTTGTATTGTTTTTATTGTGTAATCTCTTCAGGCATTGTTCTTAATCAGCCTGTTACATTGTTCCTAGTGGTGTTTCGACATGAATTCTTCATAGCCTATTGCTAATGATGTGGCTAAAATATCTCTGTACAGTTAATGAGGACTGCATTCATGAGACACTTATGACTTGAGCACGAACAGTATGAGACCCAGGCCCTCATTTTAGATGATAATTGTATTTCATTAACAACGAGATTTTGTCTCAGACCAGATGATTTTTGTTTCCAAAAATAATTTTGAAAGAGGGATATTAACTTCTTATATGAATTTTGAGTTATTTAGAATATTAGCTAAGAATAATAAATGTAAAATAGGAAGAATATGGGGACATTGGGAAAAGTGGATGGGAAAGCATAAAGGAAATAATTAACCTGGCTATTGGTCTACCCATGTAAATACAATTACTCAGAGCTTTTAAATGTAGACTCTATCTCGACTTCCTTTGAACTATTCATGTGACCAAAGCAATATACATGCTGTAGGGTTCAGATTGTGATTTGGGTCCCAGGCCTATGTGAGTAAGAATTCCTCTTTTGCTCATGGATCTTCAACCTGAGAAGATAGATAAAGGAGACGGGCTGAGATCTGGCTCCCAACCTTCAACGGCCAGCAAACACCTACTGAACTCAGCTCATGTGTTGTTTGTTGTGGTTGTGGGCTTGGTCCCACTCCACAATTCAAAAGTAAGAAGGAAGTAGTAAGAAGGAGAGGTTTATGATGAGGACGTGCGTCTGAGTTGTGATTCCTCCTTGGACTGTTGATCAGGGCTGTGTTTTAAACAGTCCCCCTTGCTCAGGGATGTACCTAAATATACAATCTAGCTGCAAAAACTTGAAGATGCAGGTTTATAATGCTTAATGGATGAATTTTGATACCCCCTTACTTAAATTACATGGTACTTTGATACCATAGCTGCACAGGAAGTAAGGTGATGCTCAGAATTTCCAGGGTATCATCAATATTTTGATTTAAATGACAAGGTTAGGGATAGAAAGCCCCAGATGCAGTCATCTTTCTTTATCCCTCATTTGTCAACCGGTCTTGCTTTTCTCTTACACTTGAGTAAAAGGCTGTAGGACTAATAAAGAATAGTGGATAAGAGATCCTTATAACTGCTTCAAATACTGTGCAATATGTGTGTATTTTTCCCAAACCTGTGAATCCTTCACAAGAAAACAACCTCACAATAAGTAAGGTTGTAGAACATAAAGAAAAATTAATATTAAAAAAGTGACTTCAGTTGTATTGGAAGTAGTGAAGGCTATTTTAAAATAACTTTTAAAAAGAGAGAAAATAATCTGCAGATATTATTTTAGTTTTTACTCTGGATTTGTTCTACATCTATTTATTATTATTTTTAACACACTAGAGTAGTACATTTTTTTTTTAATTTCCAAGATACAGAAGAAATCTTTTTGAAATATCTGGAATGGTAATGAAAATAGATGGCTAACTCTGAAGTTATATCGACTCTTTTATCACTATTTTATGCTGGTTTTATCAGCTTTTATAAAGATATGCTTTCCACTTTGGAAACTATTTGGAAATGATTTTACAATGAATTACATATATTGTAGCCTAAAATTATTGTTTTATCTCACAGGAAGTGTGAAATACCAGTGCTTTACAGTCTTTCTTCAGCACTTGCATTGGGAAGGAATCTGATAATCTTGGATTAAAATTTAAATCACCAAAGCTATTCCTATGCTTTCCAATTTTGATATACAGCAGTACTATTTTGAGGTCCATATCTCAGTTTTCTGACACACATTTCAGTTTTATAGTCATTAAGGATTTGTGGAATCCTATATTCCTGTAACATGCTGTTCATGTGAGTTAGAATTAGAAATATATTAAAGTGCATATACTCAGAGAGGTTCAGATAGTAACATATATATGCTAGCAAGTCCTAACCTGCTTTAAAAAATATAACAGCCCTTCTTTAGATTGTAGTGTTGAAATGCTTTCATCCTAACATGCCTGAAAATTACCATCTCACATGCTATAGCGACACCAGTTCTCTTTTTAAGGCTCTTATCAACATAAATTTACTTCTATTTGCTTTTTTAGACACCAGCTGAACAAAGCACTTAAGTATATGGTTAAATTCAACTTTACACAGCTAAGGCCTGATCTAAAGCCCATTGAATCTAATGAAAAGGAACCCAGTGACTTTCATGGGCTTTGGATCAAACCCAAAGCTTTTAAATATGTGCTTGATTTTGTATTTCACTGCACTTGTCTCTTAATTCCTACAAATAGCAAATACATAGCCCAGTGTATGTCATTTACATCACTTTTATATGCTGATGTAAATTACACTGGGTTTCAGGAATGGGCAGACGAGAAGATATACCAAGATAGTTCACACGCTAGGCAGCTGTTACTGCTTCTCCTCTGTCTAGTACCCTGTTTGCCTTTAACAAACAGCTTCCCTGCAAGAGGAATGCAAACAACTGAAACTTACATTGGTAGTGCTTTATCCCTGATTCTTTCAGGTATAATTATGCACTGGATTAGGCAAAGTGTATCTGGTTAGGAGTTTGCATCTGCTGTCCACAACTTTACACCAGGGTAACATAAGTGTAAATGCTCTGATGAAAATAGAGGGCTGGATTTTCAGCTAGTGTAAGCAACATTGGGTAGGCCTGACCACTCTCACCAGCTGAGAAGCTGCCCATGCTCTTGTTTGATCTTTGTTTATAACTTATTCCTATCCCAAACTCTAGTATTTTGGTTGACTTCCTACTGGATTTATCATCTTCCATAATCTTGCTATAATAAATGAGACAAATCTACTGTTTTATGAATGTGGTCCTACCTTTGCTTTAAAATGTAAGAAAATAACATATGAGAATATACACTACAGATAGATTTAATGCATAATTCCCCAACTCAGGATGCTGGATTGTTCATTCTTTCCCTTTATGTCTGATAATTACTGCCCTTCCATCTTAGTAGCTTAGATTCCCCCGTGCTGTTCACCTGAATCCTTCGTAAAAAACATGAATTTTTCTTTCAACATGATTTTGAATGTGTTTGGCTTTCCTATATTTTAGTTTTTGGGACAGCCATCCAGAGAAAGGGATACATTATAAACATTTGTATCGGTTAATAGAAAGAAAATGTAGAGGTCAACCCATATAAGCTACTGTCCTGATTGTCTTGGTTTAATCATTTACACCAGAAAAAAATGCATGCAGAGGAAGTTTAAATTTCTGCCATTCTATCTTGGTAGTTTTTTAACTTATCTAATCACTGGATCAGTACTAAGAGGTGCTTATTATTATTATTTGTTTCATTCCTTTCTTAAGCCTTCATTTTTACATTGTCTACTTTGACTATAAGACCCTCTGGCCAGGATCTTTTCTTTGTCTCTTTTTGTAAAGTGCCTGGCATATTGTTATATGCAAATAGTAAACGGCAATAAAACTACATTTAGCAGAAACAGTAATGTGTAATAAAAAGAAATTTCTTCGATATGCAAATAGCTGTCAGACAAGTTATAAGCTGAGGTTTCCTTGTTTAAACTGCCTGTTTGATACCTCTGGAAATTACCCCCACATCATATATATCTCCGAAATGCCCATTGATCATGGTAACAGGTTGAAGTTTGTTTTTTTATGAAAATGTAGGAAGCACTTACTATGTCTTACTATCTTTATGCTTGAATTATGTTAGGTGTACCGTTTTTCTGTCTTGAAAGTCATTACAGAGAGTAAAAATTAAACTGAAGTGATTTTTTTAACAGAGACCTCTATGGTACTACACATTTTCCATGCTCAAACCTTGAAATGTTCCTTTTACTGACATCCTTGTTTTTCCTCTCTGTAAAATGATTTATAACCCATTCTGGTTGCTCTCTTCTTCAATGCCAGGATCTCTTATTTTAGAAATCAATCTGTTGGATGGAACAGTATCAAATCATTTTCTGAAATCCAGAAAAAATATGTCCACTCTTGCACCTTTTTTCTACCAGCATGGGGATTTCAAGCACCTTTGTCACTCATGACCTTCCTTTGGAGATCCTATTTGGGCCAGCTCCTGCAGTACTCATATTTCAAATATCTTCTCGTTTGGGGGGTTGCTGAGGGCAATTACTTTTTGCTCTGAAACCTCGTACGAGGAAAAATCCCAAAGGTTCCATTTACAGAATTTTCCTTCAAACCTCAGAGGTACCTCAGACCATGAGGGGTAGTCTGTCTGCTACATTGAGACCCACAAAGGATCTGGAGTCCCTACCTTCTCTCTAGTCCCCAAGCAGCTTACTGGTAGCTGCACAACCTGATCCTCTCTTGCTGCAGCTGCCCCTTGAGTCTCCCCAGAAAGGACAGTGAATGATATCGAATGCAGAGGAGGGCTCACATAAGAATTAATACAGCCTCAGATCTCAGGATTACAGTATCCTTATCAGAGGGCACAGACAAAAGTGCAGCTCCCAACTGTAGCTCATAATGCTTTGTAAGAAGCGTTGTGAGTTACAACAATCCCCCAGACCAAACAAAAGTTCACTGTTGGGTCCAGAGGGGAGGGGTGATTGGGAATCCAGCTGCTGGCTATCAGCCTGCAGCTGGTTTTGCCTACCAATGGCCCCTCCTCCCTCCCAGTCAGGGAGGCAGCTCATTCTAGGGGTTCCCCAGCTAGTGCTGGAGGCTGGGATGGATGGATTGGAGCCCCCAGATCTTAGAGGGGCTCCAATATACCTGCCCTGCCCTCCATCACCAGCTGAAAAAACCTCCAGACCAAACTCCCTCTGCTCCCTTTCCCTTCCTTCCATTCTGAAAACAGCTCCAAAGCTGGGAGGCAGGCAGACAGAAATTATTGAAGATGCTTTGATGCCATGAGGGTTCAGACTTTTACAGAATCAAGCCTTTTTAAAGCTCTTTCAAGCCATGCACTTCTGTTTGGTCACAGTTGTAGAGTGCTTTTAGGCCAGGGACAGACATTACACGTAAAACAGTTTAAGTGATCAGAAACTGGTTTAAACCTATAACAGAACAGATGTTCAGTGCAGATAAACCAGTCTGAAAATGGCTGAAACCGGTTTGAGATAAATGTAATATTAGACTTAACAGATTTGGGTCAAACTGGTTTATACAATGTCTGTCCCAGACCCCTTGCTGGTTTAAGTTAAATCAGACACCCCTAGCATCCTGGCATGCTCTTTGGGCTGGGCAGGGCTGAGCTGGCCCCTCCCCTCCACTCCCTCTGGAGCTCAGCACAAACTGCAGGTGTCTCTGTTCCCCCCTCTCCCATCCTCATCCCCTGTGCCTTACAGACACCTCTCAGCATTAGCTAGCAGACCACATACTAGCTACAGTCCATGTTGTGGCAGATGGGACAAAGGGAGAATCAGCAGGTAGCTGGTAATTTCCCCCTGTTGTTCTCTTAATGAGGTGATAAACACTGAGTTAGGTGTGATAAACACTTATCAATTCCCTGCTGGGCTGGTCAGAAACAGGGTAGCACCTCCCTAATCAAAGTGTACTGCCAGAGCCTGGCCATGCTCACCTCAGCTTATCACCGTACAAGGGAAGGGAGGGCTGCTCTAGCACCCCTGGCTTCTAGCCTGAGCCACTGCAGGCATCTGCCTGCATGTATGGGATGTCTGTGCAGTTACAAAGTGATGTAGTCTAGCCAGGTTAGACTAACCTGCAAAGATTGAATCAATTCAGGCTTGGGCTTTCTTAATGTCTGCCCCTAGCCTCAGAGGCCAGACTGGGTTGAAGTTGTCACTTCTGTCCGTGCCTAGAGTAAGGGTATAAGAATCTGGCACTCAGTGGGTGCATCTACATGTGATGCTATGTTGCTGTAGTGATGTGCTATGGTGACATAGCATCTGCAGGTATCACGTGACCAGCAGCTACTTCACCATAGGAGCACACTCCCACGTTATAGCACACAGCTACAACGAAGTAGCTGCTAAAAATAACTGTACACTGTGCATACAGCACAGTACAGGCAGTTACTGTGCTTTGCCTTAGTACTTCCAAAATAATGTGTCTGTAGGGCAACGTATAGATGAGCCTAGTGACCAACAGACATTGGGCTATACTTCATTTGCTATGAATTCACTAAAAGACTAGATAAATATGTTTCTTTAAAAAAAAATCACTCTAAACCAAATAAAGTACACAACATTTCTGAAAAGCGACCACTTAGATGCCTACAGTATATTTAGCCATGCAAGTTTAGACTCCTCAGTTTAAAAGTGTTGGCCTACTTGTGCTCACATTTAGCCTGGCCTGCTCTTTTCCTCACTTTATGCAGGAAGAAAGAAATCTGTGGAAGGTTTCTGTGCACTGAGCTTGGGACAATTACCTTTCCTTCTGGTTTTTCTCATTTTTTAATTTTGTAAACTGTACACTTATGATTCAAATTTGATAATCTAATTTTTCTAGTTTTCTAGTTTCCTCTCAATTTTTTAAAATGTACCTTGGAAAATTGGCTGAATTTTGAAAGTGGTTCTTTTAAACAAGCTATCCCTGATCTAAGAAAATCTGTATTTGTTCTTCCTTTCTTCTACACTTACTATTGGGAAGGAGAATAAGAATATTCACCAGTTAGTATCATGAATGGCTGTGAACAGTAAAACTGTAATCCAAAGCAATTCTTCCCCCAACCAACTCCCAGCCCCTCACTCATCACTCTTTTATCAGGAACTCATACATTATTTTCATTTTCCTTGATTTCAGGGCCTATTTCTTCTCATTCATACCACTGTAATTCTGTTGAAAGAAATAGAAGTACTTTAAGGTGTATTCTAGTGCAAGAGGAGAATCATCCTCTCCATGCCTTTTTCTGTACTGAAATAAAAAAAAATCATGGGTGATAACAGACCCATACAGTGCTTTTATTTATTTTTAATTTCCATTAAAGCTAAGTCCTAATCACCTTGCTCATGCTTCAATCCTACTGGAATCAGTAAGTTAATAAGGAGAGCAGTGGCCTGCAAGTAATTTTTTAAACAAAATTTCAGTGTGTTCTATAGCACTATATATTCATATGCTGTTGTATTTCATACCCAGAAGAACACAGGGCCAGAGAGAAAAAATCCCTTTTGGCTCTTACAACACAGAAAAAATAAACTAATTGTTAACAAGGACTAACTGCCCCACTAGCAGATCAGGGCAGAAGGCTGGAACCTCTTTCCAAGTCCCCTGACGCTGATCAGGGAACCAGGACTGGGAGCTCACTGCTGCTGGAGCAGCGGGACATTGTCCATTCCCCAGTAGCAGGCAGCCCCCCTGGGGCCAAGAGACAGCTGTCTTCTGGCCGGTATGGAGCTACCAGCTTCTGGGCTGGCACCCAGGGGAAGCCTCGCGCTTCCCCCCCTCCCCCCCGTGGTGGCAAGAGCCCATTGCAGGGTTGCAGAAAACTTGGTGCAAAGAGCAGCAAATTTACTCCCTAATCCTCGTATGTGTAGACATCCGTACAAAGGCACTTACTCCAGAGTATCTTACACCAGAGTAAATTTAGGCTGGATCAAATGTGTAGACATGCCTAGTAAGTCCCTATCCTCAGTTTGTTCATGTGCACCATGCCTCAGGACAATATTTTCATATGCATACGCTGAACTTTAGGCATCCAAATTCACTTTTAGTCTTCTAGCTATTTGAATAAGTGGTGTGATACTCGGAGATGTGGAGACACTACAGCTGTCTGCTTTCAACTGAATTCTTTTACAACAATTCAAATCTATTTAATTTTGCAGTGCAGATATAGCAAATATGAAGCATAACATGCTGTCTGTGGGTCATGTGGTCCACTTTCTGTTATCTTTTTGTTACTTGCCATGTTACTCAGTAGTAATCTTATGGAGCACATGGCAGTTGGATTTGAGTAAGGATATCAGAGCATCATCTTGCAAAGAATCAGGATTTGCTGACTCATCCCAACTTAAATTTTCTTTTTTGTCTGCAATATTTCAATAATCTATTGCAATTCTAAAATTAAGATAATTATCCATCTTTCCTAAGTTTATGATATTTACATTCCCTCTATAATTCTTTAGTTTCCAGTTTGTTACAACTTGTCAGTGGCAGCAGCAATTCTTTGATTCAAGAATGATCTCTACCACAGGTCACTGTTGGGTCTTGAGGGGACTTAAAAGTCCAATCTTTGAACCAAAGACCCATCCACTGAAGTTGTAGGTCTTTCTGCAGGGGAAGAGAGGCTGTAGAATAGGAATTTTCTCCTTTTCTTTCCTCCATTCTCTCTTTGCTTTGTGGGCAAAACTCTTTACATGCCTTTTGGTTGAGGTTACAATACTATTGGAGTCAGTCAACAGCCAGCTTCTCCCAGCTCTTGAGGTCATCATCCATTTTCTTGAGGTATGCCTTCAATGTGTTCTTGTAGCATTTCCTGTAGCCACCATGAGATCTCAGACTGTTACTAAGCTGGGAGTAGAGCACTTGTTTTGGAAGTCAAGCATTGGGCATTTGCACACAATGTCCAGTCCGCCAAAGCTGATGCTTAAGGATCACTGACTCCAGTGATAACATTGGGTTGAGCTAGGATGCTGGTATTTTTTAGGTGATCTTCCCATTTGATCTGCAGGATTTTCCAGAGGCATCATTGGTGATGCCTCTCCAGGCTCTTGACAAGACAATAATAGGTCACTCACATTTCATATCTGTACAGAAGAGTGGGGATGATGACTGCATTGTAGACCCCTATTTTTGTGTCTTTCTGAATATTGCAATAAATAAAGACACACCAAAGCAATTTTCCAAAGGAGGCACTTGCATACCAGATCCTGTGCTAGATTTCCTCATCAATATTTACTCTGAGAGAGGTAGCTACTGAGGTTGGGGAAGTGCTTTACTACCTCCAGGGTCTTTCCCTTGATGGTAAATTAGGGAGTGGGTCCACATCCATGGCCTAGGGCAAGCTGATACAGCACCTCAGTCTTCTCAATGCTGACAATGAGGCCCAACATTTGATAAGCTTCTCCAAAAAAGATCCAATGCAGTCTGGAGGTTTTCCTCAGTGTGCACAAGGATGGTGCAGATGTCTCCATATTGAAGTTCAAGAATGATTGTTTTGAGTACTTTGTTTTTTTACCAAAAAGCCCCAGATTGAAGAGCCCTTCATTTGTTTGATATTCTTTGTCAATACCAAGGAGGAAGATGGTCCTTAATGAGAACCAAGTTAACTATCAACAACATGGAGAATAGAGTTGGGGTGATGACACATCTGTGCCTGACCCCAATTCAGAGAAAAAAATGTATCTGTTTCTGATCCACTACATAAGACAGTTACAGTCATCTGGTCATGAAGAAGCCATAGGACCTTGATGTACTTTTCAGGACATCAAAATTTGGCTAGTAGTTTCACAAGGCTTTGTGATTGATGGACTCAAAGGCCTTAGTGAGGTCGGCGAAGGCCATATACAGATCCTGATGTTCCCAAAACTTTTTTTGGACTTGGCAAGCAACAAAGATCATGTCAGTTGTCCCACAGAATGGACTGAAACCACACTGAGAATGCAACAGGACTTCCTCACCAAGAAATAGAAGATGGTTCACAGTAGGAAGGTTTGGTGCCCAGAGCAAGCCTGCAGCAGCAGCCTGCTCTCACCCCATGCACAGATCCACCCATGCACAGATCCACCCCCCCACCCCCCATGCTTTCCCAGGGATGCACTCAGT